>NW_016690269.1:2798499-3156579 GCF_001604755.1 Lepidothrix coronata | reverse complement strand
CTTGTTTAAAGGTTTTTTTCTTTGCTGCTTTTTAGAAATGTAGGTACAACAATATCAGTACAAAACATGGAGTAAGTGGGGAATGGGGAAGGAGGAAATAAATGCTTTTCTTTTTTTTTTTTTGTTTTTCCTCCCCCCACCAGCTAGAAAGCTGGACATAGTGATGTTTTATTTTCTATACAAAACTGGATTTTTTTTTTCCTTTAGTTAATGATACAGTACAGGCAAGCAACTGTCAGTTAGCAGTGACAAGGAAAGAGGTTTCTTGCATTGTAGGAGCAAAACAGGAATCAAGAAGAACTAACTCCAACAATTCAGCTGGTGACTCTCTGAAGTGGACTGTAAGGACTCAGCCTGATGAGAAAACGTTGCCGATTTTTTTTTTTCTTCTTCTTTTCAGATTCAGAAATAACTCAGCTTCTTTTTGTGACAAATCTTTGCAGCATCACCCTTTGCGGATGATACCTTCCACTCTCCTATGCAACTGGAGACTGAAACTGGAGCTGCTTAAACAATCAGTCCTTTGAACTGTTTATGTGAATCATGCCTGCTGACGTGAAAGTGTGCATTTGTTCTCAGCCTGGTTCACAGCAGCACTGTTTGTCTGTAAAAGCATTTTGTGTGCAGTAACAGTCCTGAAGAGTTGTTCCTCTCACTGCATCTTTCTGTAAATATTGCTAGAAGTAGAATTTGTTTTAACAGTAAACAGCAGAATGCCTGGGCTGCTTTTCTATGTTGAACTTCCATAATTTAGACCATCTTAGTGTAAACAGTTTATATTTTATAAGATTCAGTTTGGTTTTATTTTTCTATTTTTAATTATGTACATATAACAGAATAAATATTAAAATAAATTGTATTATTTATGAAACGTGACACAGTGACACTGCTTTCCATTTGGCAAGCACTGATGTTCCTTGTGGTTTCCTTTAAGGGGAAAAGCGAGAACTTTCATAATTAATTCAAAACAGCCTCTCAACTTCAGATGAGCAGGTTATAACCCAGGGGGGAGGGATTGGAAGGATGGGGGGAAAAAAATGTGGGTGAAGGAGGAAAGTGCTTTTCTCTAGGGGCCAAGGGACATTTCCTCTTACTACCTTTCTAAAATTCATTTGTCTTTTTGCATTATTTCTTCATTGTGTGATGTATTTCTTACAACTTTTTTCCTTAGTACCCTTTTACTTTCTTTTCTGTCCTCTTCTGTCACACAGCCTCATCTCCTATACCTTTCCCTCCTACTGGTACCTCCTTTTTGTCCTGTGTGGGAAGTGATTCACCTCCTTCACCCACCAGTACCCAGCCTGATGTTTGGTCTAGCACAGACCCCATAAAGGTCATGTTGTTGCCACCTTTCCTAAGTGACCAGACACAGCATGTTAGTGTCCGGGGACCTTTCCACCTCTTCTGCCAAGCCACAGGTAAGCTGGAGGACCCCTGTATAACCCATCATGGTCTGCATTAAAGGCTGTACATGTCACCATGTACTGTGTAAGTTTTACTTTTCTGATGCTGGGGGGAGGGGGGGCTGTTGGAGGGGCAAAGGGGAGAGAAGAGAGAGACAGTTTCAGGGTACCACTTCCTGATTTTATTAGGCTAGAGTAATGTTTAGCAGGTAGATATTTTCGTTGTCAGTGTGTATGCAATTTAAAAAACACACTTGTATTGGATTTGAATTTGGCATATTTTCTGGGCCAGGTCAGTTGTTCTTTTTTCATCTTATTTTAAATGATGAAGGACTTACAGTAACAATGAATTCCATTTTATGATGGATGTATTATCTGAGGTGTACAGGAGAAGGAAAAAACTATTTTCTCCATAGCAATTCACTTACTTTCCAGCTTTTGTTTGGATTGTTACGAATTATAGTTTGTGATTGCTGGTTTAAGCTGAGTGTGATTTAATGGATCTGAACAGGTCCTTGGATGTAACCTTGTTCCTTAAAATAAGAGATTACATAGATGGAGGAATTTCAAAAACTAGCATGGGTTCACATTGGTCTCAGTGTGAGTATTATCTGGAGTCAGATCAAAATGCATAAATTCTTATTAGTGTAGATCCTAACAAAGGCATTGTTTTTATTACCGTGGCTAAAAAGAGCCACGGGTGGGATGAAGGTTCTTTCATAGAATGGAATAATTTAGATTGAAAAAAGGCCTTTCAGCAATAATTTGTTCACTTTTTCTATAGACAGTTCAGAAGCTTCATTGTGCAACATGAAAAACACTATAATAGCATAAATAGCACAAAAGATTTAAACAGACATGGAATTTATTTTAAAATTTCTTTTTCTTTCATCCAGCTGTGCCTTTTTTAAAATGATGCTCATGCTACTTTTGAAAATTGTGATTAATTGTATTTGCCTTGGCAGTGAAGGAAGGAGCAGTGTCCTAAAGTCAGCCTGTGGAATTCACTCCTCAGGAGGTGTAGGGGTGCATATTGGAAGAAACTGTCAGAGCCACCTGACATCCAGGAGATGCAGTGATGGCACAGGCAGGGCCAAGGTGCCCCAGCTGTCCAAGCGCTTCTGATTCATCTCAGGAAGCAGTGAAAGACCCAACTTTGTGTTACAGATGGGGGATTTACTCCCTTTGGGAAACAAGCAATTGGCTGATACATCACACCCTTTTCATACCCAGAATTACAGCTCTAGTCTGTTGATTTAAAAAAAAAACAAACACCACCCCCCCAACCCAACAAATGCAAACCATCCTCCTGAACTGACGCAGATACTTTGCATCTTTCTGGGTTCTGCATGTGAGGGTGTATACATTTATCCTGAGTGGGGGGTGACTAAGCAAGTGCTTTTGCTAGGAAAGTCTCTGCTTGGATTTATTCACATTTCTTCAGTGTCTGTTGATATTTCTTTATATAAACATTGCTATGATGGAACTTTATTTCCCTTGGCTGTGAATATAAGGAGAAATGTGTCTACAAGGAGCAGAAAGGTTAAGTGAGACGGGCAGAGAGTTAAATGTTGTGCCTGGTTGTCTGCATAAAGGATATGGTATCAAGCCAGTGTATGATGCAAATATATATGCAAAAAAAAAAAAAAAATCACATCATCCAGTCAAAAACCTCAAGCTTATTTTGACTTGAGTTTCTAATGTTATTTTATGAGAACTGGCGAATCTCTTCCTTTTTTTTAATTGTAAATGTCTTGTTTCAAGCTGTCTGGAAACTCAGCAGGAGTTGGTGAGTTCTTTTGCTCATCTCTTACTCATCCCACATGTTTTAACCTGAAAGCTAGCTTGGGGTAGCACTCTACAACCTTGTAACTGTCTGATTTCAGCAAGGTGAAGCTGAAGTGGATAAAGCACCAACAGCCACTTGTGACATACTGTTATTTTTTTTTCCTGAAAAAAACCCTAGTTTGTCAAGAATGGGGTACTCCTGCCCCACCTGAAGAGGAAGGAATAAATCTGCCTGCTCAGCTTTTCTCCCAGTTCCTTTCTCTCTGCTCCCCTGAAGAGTCCCACATTTCTCCAGAGACCTGTTTGCACATGGGCAAACATCAGGCTTCCTGTGTACTTTCTCTACTAGAATTTTCTCTCCCATTACAGAATTTTTTAAGCCCTTTACAGACATTTTAGGCGAGCTTCAAATAAATTGAATGAAATACTACACCATCTGGTTCAGGGGGGACAGACAACTGATGGTGTATGCACCTGCTTTATAAATTTCTCTGTTGAAATTAGGTACAGTAGAAACAGGCTTTTCCCAGCAGTTTTGGTTCTGCTTGGAGATGCTTTACTGACACCTCCTCCTCTGGTATTAGAGCAGTATATCCATGTTTGTAACTTCCCAGACAAGTGATCATGCTGAGCAACAATTTAAATGCTTATTTTATAGTAAGACACGCTGCAAAACACCATTCTTTATGTGTATTTCTGCCCTGTAGATTCAGACTCGCTGTGTCCGTGGTGTCACATCTCCCTTTAGTTCGTCTGCAGCTGGAGGTTTTACATAATGGGTTATTGTCAGCCTTGGTAAAATTACCCCAGGAGTGTGAACAATAAAAGTCCTGTGAACTTGGCAATATACTCCAAAGCAGTTGCTACTTCATGGAGCTGCTGAGATGGGTATGTGATAACACCCACACGCAGTGCCTGTTCCCTGTGGTTATACTCTTGTAAAGGGAGTGCCAGAAAGCTTCCCATCCGTGGAGGAAAAAGATCTGTAACTTCCAAGAATCAAGAGTTGCGAGTGGTTCAGTAGAGATTTCTCTCTCTCTCTTGCTTTGGTGAAGCCTCAAGTTGTGCTGAGAGGCACGGAGAAGGGTGGAGAAAGTATAAACTGCAATGCACTGCTCTTTACTAAGCACTGCTGCAAGACTCAAGGTGCCTGCAGAGTGAGTCTGAAAGAGACCCTGCCCCGGGCTGTGTGCAGGAGCCCCAGGGCTGCCTGTGCTGCTGTCACCACGTCCTCGTGGGCTCAGCAGAAGGGCTCAAAAGCCCCTGTAACCCTTGGTGTGCCTGATGGGTTTTTTTCCTGGGAGGAGGAGCTTGTCTGTCAGAGACTGACTGACCCACATAAATAAGTCATAAGTTGTGCGTGGGTTTTTTTGGCATCCTTTACAGGGTTGCATGATCCGTGGAGCCCTGGGGTGATGTGGTCTGGCTGGGAGCTCAGTCAGGAGAGGTGTGGAGGAGTGCAGCACCCAGAGCAGGATGAGCCTGCGTAGGAATGTGCTTCGTGTGAGATAAAATGTTAGTGCAGTATTACCAACCACAGCACTTAAATCACAGCGTGCATCTTAAAATGGAGTTTACCAGGGTTGTTACTTTTTTACTCTTACAAGAACACAAATACCAAAGAGCAGTTTGCCGTGAGCATACACTTGTGGTTCATAACCAATTGCATTTGGTGTCTCTTAATGTGAATTATGGCTGTGGAGAGATACAAAGCAAGGTTTTTGAAACCTGAAAATGTTTTAATTAGTAGCCTAGAAAAGGTAAGCTCTGCATGTCTCAAGGCAATTCAATCCACGGCACAAATATTTTAAAACTTTATAAAATCTTTTAAATTTTTATGCAGTGTATTTTGAGATTTACACAGTGATGCTTTCCTGAAGCAATGCTCTTGACTTAAATTTGCATGCTTGCTTAGTAATCCACGTTCAGTTTGTCCTCATGGGAATGCTGAATTTGGACCTTGTTAAACAATGCCGTATCCCACTTTTATGAATTAGCTTCTTGGGTGTTTTGTCTCGTGCTGTGTGCCTGTGACTCAATTTCAGTGTCTCTGGCTGCAGTAATCTCACAGTTGCCGTTTCTTTGAAATTTTGTAGTTTTGTTCCAATTCTTTCAACTGACTAAACATCACATAAAGGCATCTTGGTACTGTAAAACCATTCCTTAGTGCAGGTCTCTGATATGACACCTGTTTTTCATTACTTGAGATGCATCTAGAAGGTAAGTTGAAAAATTAAAATTGTTCCTTTGATAGAAAGGGACATGGAAGTCTTAAGGTTATAAAATCGAGTCTTAAGGTTAGAAAATGTCACAGACCAATTTTGCATAAAACTCAACAGATATTAGAGGTATCCTTGTTACTGTAGATTTCAGTATGTTAGGGCTGTAATTATTTTACTGGAATGCTGGCACTTTTTACAGGCATAAGGGCTTGCTGAGACCCTCTTACATCTAACTCTGCATGCAAACCCAACAGCATTAAACACCTTTGTAAGTGCTGATGTTACCTGGGTTCTGTTGGCTTCCTTCATAGTGACTTCTGTAAGAAAATTGAAAATTTATTTTACGAGGACTGTGATATGGGTGGTGCATTCTTAAATTCTGGCATTACGAGCAGATTTTGAAACACTTCTGTAGGAATTCCCTTCACTGTGCAGTTTCATATGTAAATGCTATGGTCAAGCTAAGAAATACATGGAAGGGTGTGTAAAAAGAATACATTTTCCTTTTTTTTTTTAAACTATATTAATTTTCTTGTAAGGACTAGAGTAAGTTCAGTGTAAACATAATTAAGCATAAGGTGCATCAAGGTAAAAAAGGGGAGAGCAAAAAAAAGAATTAGAACCAAAAATGTCTTACTCATTTTTTCCTCAGAAGATTTTTCTTATTCTTTCTTCTGCTCAGCAGAGTCTTACCTTGCACAGGTAAGATGCAGCTGGCTGCATTCATACAGGTTTTTCCTGTACAGTGAATAAAATGGTGCAGTTGGGAAAGCTCTTCTTGTGTGGCTTTTTTTGTAATTTACAAATGCTTAAAACACTAAAGAAAAGACACCAAAAAAAAAAAATCTTTCTCCCCGTGGGGGAATCAGTCCAGTAAGGACTGGTAGTTTGTTCTTGGTGGCCTGCAGGTGGTTATTACTGTTGTAATGTGCTTAAAGCATTTCAGGCTGCAGNCACATCAGTAGGTGTGTAAAGTCCTATCTGCTGCATCACACCTCAGCAGAGGGCTTGGCTAAACTGAGCCCATGGCAAGGTTTTCAGAGCTGCTCACTGGTACCAGGGCAGAGTTTGAAGAAGCCCATCCTTTTGCAGTATTCTCCACCTGAGTTTGATAGGCACGTGATTATGGGAAGACTCCAAGGGCACAGGAAAGAAAGGTTTTGCAGAATCCGTGTCAGCTTTTGTAGCATGACTAGGTAGGTGTAAAAGGAGAAGTTTGCTTCACACTGGGGTCTTTGAGGCGCAAATGTAACTTCTAAATGCCTTTTGGGATGTCTTCTCTTGGGAGAGAAAGGGATTCAGTTTGGTTCTTACTTCTCTGTACCATTTGCTTATAAGGGTTTGCTTGGCCTCCCGGCTTAGCCTTTCTCCTTTTGCAATTCACCATAAGGATTTTGCTAATGCAAAATTCTTGCTTCAGTAATGCCCCAGCTTGGAGCAGTACACTGGTATTAACTACAGCCTGGCCACGATTGAGCAGCTGTATTTCCCAGTCCTGCCAGGTGAGATGTGGTTGGAATCTCTGGAGTGCAACCAAAACTTTTACACTATTTTCCTCAGCACATCTTGTTACCCCCACCAGCCTGGATTGCAAACTGACTACCTGTACAGTTATTTTTATTCCCTACAAGAGCTACAGCCTGTAGACTTGTGATTATTAATCCATGGGTGTGATGGCTGATTAACTGGGTACTAATTTGGAACAAAGTTTTCATGTCTTTTTAATAATTTCAGCAGAAACTGTTGCCAGAGCTGCTTCAGTTTGTGTTACTTGCACTGTCCCCTCAGTGGAGATGAAAATCTCATTTCCATCTCTTCCAGTCATCTTCCTGCTAGATCCACCTGGCAAACAAAGAAGCAAAAGCAGTGGTTTGTGTTCTCTGGAGAACAAAAGTGATTTTTGGAGAGCACGTTACTCCCCTTAAAACACATTCTCCAGTTTTCTTATTTTTAAATTCAGCATAGTATCCTTGTTAGCTGATAGGAGGGCCAAAGATAATTGTGCAAACTCAAAGTGGAATATCTTTTTTTTTTTTCTGCCAGTTGTTTAATTTTTCTTCAGAGGCAAGTTATCTGGGTTCCAATTGCAAAACCCTTTTTCTGGACCCACTCGAGGGAACATCTAAATAAATAAATGCTGTTCCTGCTGGGAAGCATGGACAGTGACCAGCTGAGTTTTCATCTGAGGGGGCGAGTCAGACATTTTCCCAACCTGCTTTTAAATGCCTCTGTGAGAAGACAGATGCCACGTCCCACTTCCATCTGCTGTGCATCATCTCTGGGGACTGGTTACTGCTCCCAGCAGCTGCTTCCTGTTTCCCAGGAAGCACTTCCTGCTTTTCATCTGCCTTAGCGAGGCTGCATCAGTTTGTGGTGTTGATGTTGCACAAACAGATTGATGATTTATCGAAGCTCCCAGCTGTTTGTTGTGCTGTAGGTTGTGCTTTCTTCAGTACCAAACATTTGGTGTTGGAAGCAACATTC
Source organism: Lepidothrix coronata (assembly GCF_001604755.1). NCBI lineage: Eukaryota > Metazoa > Chordata > Aves > Passeriformes > Pipridae > Lepidothrix > Lepidothrix coronata. The sequence continues at coordinate 3,148,682 of NW_016690269.1, read as the reverse complement.
TTCTGGCATTTCAGGTCTATTTTCCTTGACTTTTTAAAGCGATTCCTTTTTCCTGTCGGGGCTTGCTTGGCCTTCTGGAATGCACTGCCCCTACTTCAACAAACAAAAACAACCACCAAAAAACCAAAACTACGAAAAAACCCTCTCCAGTTGCAGAATGTATAGGCTGTGTAACTTGCACACTATTTTCAGAAAACTGCAGAGATGCTTGTCTCAGTTTAGAAGTTCTTTCCCCTGTTTTCCAATCAGTTACTCTCTGATGGCTTCATTTACTACTGATTTATTATTCTAGGAGCTTACCAGCAGCCATGACTCAGACTCCTACAGATCAAGACACTCTTAACCAGCCTTAAATCTGTCATTCACACAGGGGGTAGTGCTGGTTTTAGTGCTCCATATTAATGATTGACCAACCTTTTCCTGGGCTAACTTTGATCTACGATTCAAAATAACCTTCCTGCATCCAGGTGATACTGCCTTTTTACAACTTAATCTGTGCTCCAGATGAGAGCTTCCTGTATGACCTTGATTTTCAGGAATCTGTGATGTTTGCTTCAGCAGCATTCAGCAAAGCCACAAGCTAGATAGCAAGCATTAAATCCACATGCCACTTTTTTTTTTTTTTAATCTGCTGCACATGGAAGTGGTTTTGGTTTGTGCTGGGTTTTAGAGGGGAGGCTTTTCTCCTAAACTTCCCATCACTGTGGATAGCCTCTGGTAGCAATTCTGTTTAGATTATAGGGATTTGTATAAAAGACTTTTCGTTACCCTGATGGAATTTCTCTGTGGGATACCTGTGGGTTATCTTCCCTGGATTTCAATTTGCTGTCAACTTGGGATAAATTAGGTTAGCTGTTGAAAGCTTTAAGAGGTTTAGGGTTGCTGGCAGCTCCTGCTTTGCTTTACCAACTCCCCTCTCTCTATCTCGGGAGTGTTTTTCTGAATATAGGGAAGCCTTGCTCTAGTGCCACCCTTCAAGAACCAGCTTAAAATCCAGGTAGAACATGTGCTAAACCAGCAGCAGTGGGGTGGCACTGCTCAGGGTCTCACTGTACAGCTTGACTGGGCTGCTTTGGAGATGCCTGCACAGCTCTGCACATCACAGTGTTTGGCACAAGGGGCGACCGTGGCCAGTGCTCCCTCCCCCAGCTCTACTTACTCATTTAAAAGGAGGAGATTATGGATTATCTCCAAGCTGTCTTGAAAGCCCTGTGTCTGTTAGGATGTGATGTGTATATGGCAAATGTTTAATTTGGTCCAGTTTAGCAGGGCACATCCCCACGCTGCTCTGGATCTGCAGCTGTGTCCTTCAATTCTTTAAACCTGGTTTTATTTACCAATTTGTTTTACCCTTAGGTCAAATTTACACCAGTAGCTCAGCGAACACAGACTATGGGAGAAGCTTACAAGCAGCTGCAGTGGTTTAAGTTTTTATGGTGTGACTGCCTACATTTTTTTTCTCGTGGAAAATACTGAGGAAAGATCATCTGGGTATTAAATACATGGTTTGTTCAACCCAGCCTGACTTGACATAGACCAGAGAACCCCTTCTGCCAGCAGAAACTTAACCTGGACAATTCCTGGGCTGTTCCTCTCTGGGTAGTGCCATTTCATTGAAACTACTGAAAGCAGAGGTATAGAAAATGAGATCTGTATGGGAAAGAAGCAAACACTTTCACAGACACTGGAAACTGTGAAGGGCTTATGCAAAGGAAAGGGGTAGTTCAGACAGTGCAGCAAAGTTTTTTGCATTTTTTATGTTAATTTCCCATCTAAAATCAAGGCAGTGAAGTTGATTTTACTTAATCACATTTTATTATTATAATTTATTGAGGCAATGTTTTCAAAGTTAACTCTTTGAAGTATCTTTCGTGGTTGCTTAGACATAGCTAGTTACATATCTAGACTGTTGTGCTGTTTAATTCTCTGCTTATTATGATCTAATAAGTTTACTTTTTTTAATCTTTCAAGCATTCTTAAAGTGGATGGCAAAGTAAGTAGATGAGATGTGTCATAAACTCGTATTTTAAAGTTTGCATTAGACGTGTAATTAATTTGTATTATAGCAACAGTAGAAAACACAGATTATATGTTCATATTATTTTCCTTCGCTTTCAAAAAAATAATTCTCTAACCATTACATTCGAGTCTGAATTAATTTCACCACAGAGCTGTAGAAAACTTGCATTTTAACAAATGTGATGGAAAGCTTCTGCAGATGACACTGTTTCAGCGTATTTTTCCTGTTGTTCCATCCTGAAAATGAAATCAGAGTGGAGAAGGTTATTGGGTAAAATTGCCAGGTTGCAACTTCCTAAGGAGCCAGCCTGAACCATCACAGCTTGAAAAATTTCTCGTTTAGGGAAATCATTGGACTTTAGTCTTCTGGTGAAATGTGGATCTAAGCTGAACTTTTTGCAGATTTTCAGCACAACTCTGATCTTTAGCACCAGAAAGTAGAGCAGGTTCTCTGATAGGAATAGTACATTTGAAGTAATTTTAGGGACCTGTCCTGCACTGAACGTGCCACTTCCTTGCATGTCCCTAAAATGGTGCTTCAAGATTTCTGTCTTTCTGCTGTGCTTGTACTGACTTCCTCCCAGTTGTCCAAATTCCAACTTCAGCATTATTTTACTGGAATAATTTGTGCCTGGTTTCAGATGTCCCATGATTCTAGCGAGATGTAACCTATCTGCTGTTAACTGCAGAGTAAATACAATCATCCACAAAACACCTTTTTTTTTTTTAAAAAAAAAAAAAAAGAGTATGTGCTGGACTATTCTTTTCCGTGATTTTCAGTCCAGCATGTTTGCTCTCTCCACTTTGTTAGAGCTGTTGCCAAGTCCTTGGGACTGTGCCACTTCCCTCGGGGAAACTCTGCAATGCTTTAATTAGATTACGTTCTCTCTCATTCACCCTTACTCCTAATTTGTGTGTGTATCTGTGGCAGATTTGGAAATAAAACTAGTAAGAGTTTAACGTGACACACAGAGGAAGTGTACAGATGTAAAAACTGTCCTTTTTTTTTTTTTTTTTTTTGTCTGCCTGCATGATTATCTAAAACTAATTGTAGATTTTTCTGGGGAACAAAATACCACATCGATTTCCAATTTGAAGTGCTCATGAAGCTGAGTTCTGTAGTAGATTACCCCTTCTGTCAGGACATATTTGGAAAAATAGCTTATCTTCTTTCTACCCCAAATTTCTCTTTATGACCTGTCTTGCTAAGACTAGTCTGGATCGTAGGCCCAGAGGGAGAAATAGGCATGTTTTTAACGTCAGAATTACTGCAGAGTTCTTAGTTTGGCCCAGATATCTGTATTTTAAATGAAAAGGCTCTGATGTGCCAGGTACACTTCAGCCAACCTTGCTAATTTTCTGGGAACAGCTGTTCTGTCCTTTAGGCTACTGTCAATCTCTGATTTACTCAAACGTTGTCCTTGCAGGTTAAGACAAATAATAGCAACAGAGCTAAAAAATGAGACTGTTCTTTGTTGTTAATCCAAGCTTCTTTCAAGCTGTGTCTTGCTTAAGTGACTGCTGGTCCCATGCTTTTTTCCAGCTGTGTCTCTTTCATCACTAGTTCCAGCATCCTTGACACACTGAGCTCTTGAACGCTTTCCTCTCCTGGCCTTGTTTTCACATTCTGTGAGGCGTGTCTCAGGTGGTCTCAGCTTCCTACCAGAAGCCTGATCAGCAGTAGGTGATGTGTCCTGGCCCTCCAGGAAGTCATACAGGCAGATAGTGTTGATGTTCACAATCTGCTCCACCATCTCCCTTTGGAGAATCCACACAGAATTCCTCAGTACATATGAACTCACTTGCAGCTTCGGCTTTGAACCTGTAAGTTACCAGTGCTAGCTCATTTTTATCCCAGGTTTTTGATACCCAGAATTTCAGCTGAAGAAACCTAAGAAACATTACAATCAACCATCTATGCTTATTTAAGCCTAATCTTGAGGTAGCAGGCTTTTGTTATCTCTTCAAAGACTCATCTGGTGTTTTCTTACAGAATAAGCTGACTGACGTTTTTACAGGTCCGGATGGTTCCTATTTTGTCTGGAAGAAGAACGGACAAACAATGAAGGCGTGCATCATGGAGCAGTCTCACGTGCTGCTTGATGGCAGAGTGCATGTTCTGAGCTGGGTGAAAGATTCAGTGTCAGAAAACACAGAGTACACGTGTTCATTCGTCTCAGAAGTTGGGAATGTGACATCGGAAGTGCTGATCACCGTGGAAGATAAAGGTAGGATTGTTTCCAGCATATGCCGGGTTTGGCCTGAGCTTGGTATGAGCAGACTTCTGTAATGCTTACCCATAAAACGTGCATATCTGAAGATAACTCTTGCCTGCTGTATTGTAACCCACTTTGGTTGTACATGAAGAGGTTTTAGAGCCATAAAAACTCCTCCTTCCACCCCCTCCCACAAAGGACTAACCTGTAAATTAGCAGTTATGATCTAGATATTAAACCAAAACCTGCTAAACTAATGACATTGAAAGTTAGATGAGTACTAGAGAGTTACAAATAGATACTCTGCTGGAACTCTACAGGGTGAAGTACAAAACTTATTTCATAAGGACTTAAGGAAGTCAGACGGTAAAGAGACACCTCCGATATCCAGGATTCTTGAAAAATCAGATTTGTAAACCACCTGTAGTTGGGTGAGGTCAGTCCTCACTGCTCTACTTGGACACACACTAAGCAGGAGGGCAATTAGCTAACTTCAGCAACTGTGCAAGATTTTTGGGTATCCAAACTGCCTACTGCACCTAGCTCTTGAGAACTTATCCAGGGCTGGAGAAGTTCTGAATAATCTTTTTAAAGGACAGCAGGAGTGTGGATTTTATTGGCAAGGTGAAGGAATATTTAGTTAGCTGGTGAATGTGAGTTCGTCAAGAATGGCTAATGCTGCTTTTTTCAGTGACAGAGAAAAGCAACAGGAGTTTTGCAAGTTATGCCACCGCTTTTAAGTCTGTCTCAGAAGCAGAATGAAGAGCATCTCCATGAAACTAATGTAAATATAAAAAAGAGACAGGGGCTCTCACTGTGCTCTAAAAGCTGTTGCTACTGTTGCTACTGTCCCAAAGGATAAATAGAAAATATTATATCCTCACCAGTGTTACATTCTGCAAGAAAAGCTGGCAGACAGAATCAGCACTAGAATTTCATCAAGAGGCAGTAACATAGCCCTTCTTAAGTTCTCAATGGGAGGAAGAATAAGTAATTATATAACATTACTAAAAAATTTAGAATTTACTAACTGGACCCAGTCCTATCACATCACTCTTGTCCCCAGGCTCAGTATGATCTAACTGGAGCACTGCTGCGCTTGTTAGATGGGTTTGAACTCCTAATTCGTAGGTCATACTTTCTTGATCTCAAAGCACAGATAAAGGCACTAAATCTGTTTACTTTGGAGACTATTAATTTTGCTGCAGAGGGAAAGAGACACAACCATTTCACCAGAACTTAACTGCCAAATAACATGAAAGGAGGCAGAGCAAAATGAAGGACAAGACAGTGGCTTCTTTCCTTCTATCCCAACCTGCCACAGCAAGTCCTGCAACTGAACAGGTACTGACTTCTCCACCATGACATGGCTCTGTAATCATCCCATGTACAATTCTCAGGCAGTGCTGGTCAGGATGCATGGACCAAAGACTTTGATACCTGGAGAAGTGCAATCAGTGAACATGCCACGATGATGCAAAACTGGAGGAAAACATGGGTAAGAATTTTTGGAAAAGGTATCCCCTACAGTGCTTTCTACATGAGGCACAGCAGTCCCAATTTTATAAACTGCCTCTCACACTTCTGCAGCTGAATGTATTGATATAACAAAATGATTAGTGTTCCTGTACATGTCATCATTGTGACCCTCTGTGCAGTAAAACCTGCTCTGTGAAATTCCCTGCAGTTATGTCAGCTTGTTCTTTCAGTCCACTAACCACGTGCTCATCAGTCAGTAGTTCTCTTCCTGCCCAAAACAGTAAATCTGTGTATACTGAGTATAGTAGATTAATTTCAGCACATCTGTGGACTAACTGGATTGCAGAGACTACTGGACTTCATGAATGGTACTGTCCATTTAAAGGAAAATAGCCCATATCCAGCTATTAATGTTTTGTTTTGTTTTGTTTTTTTTTTCCCAACAGTTAAAACAAAGATTACTTTTGAAAACTTTGGATATGACATGTGGAACAGTTAGCATAGGCAGCCTTTAAGCTCCATTTTAATTTTTAAAGCAATATTAACACATCATTCTGAAATTTTTCTTCAGGAGACCTGCAACAAGAAAAACAGCCTCTGATGGACAAAGGCATGAACAGGCTAGAAGGAGAAACGTATGCAAGTTAAGAGTACCTGGTACTCTTATTATTACAGCATTTGGAGATGTCTTTGCAGGTGTTAGTGCTGGCATTAAAACTGATATTCAAGAGAATCAACTCAAGCGTGAAGTGGAAGGGGATATTCTTACTGCACCAAAGTAACAAAGTTAGTTACATGCTGCAAGAAAGTTCCAGCATGGGATAGATGGCCTATCTCTGGTTTTCGGATGCCAGCTATTCCAGCTTAATGAAGGACAAAAGTAGTCTCACTAAGACTTGTGCTGCTCAAACAACATATGATGTGAATCTTCTGCTTTGAGTTCATTAAACAAGCCAGTTAATTTTGACCTTGAGTATCTTGGCATATGACTTAGGAATTTAAGATGTGGATCACATTTATTTAAAGGCATTTCAACTTGTACACTTATTTCCTTCTGTTTCCCCTCACACTCTGTTGCCAGGGTTTTGAAGAGCATTCCTTTCTGGGGTCAGCAGCTTGGATCTGTTCATGTGTGTTTCCTTGGGTAGCTGTGCTGGCTTTGGCTGGGGTAGAGTTAATTTTCTTCAGTCTAGTATGAGCCTGTATTTCAGATTTGTGCTGAACACAGGGTTGACAATACAGGGATGTTTTTGTTATTGCTGAGCGGGGCTTACACAGAGCCAAAGCCTTTTCTGCTTCTCATACTGCCACGCTGGGGAGGGAAGCTGGGGGTGCATGGGAGGCTGGGAGGAGACACAGCCAGGACAGGTGACCCAAACTGTCCCAAGGAATATTCCAGACCAGGTGACATCCTGCTCAGTATATAAAGTGGGGGGGAAGAAGGAAGAAGGGAGGGACATTTGGAGTGATGGTGTTTGTCTTCCCCAGTAACTGTTACAGGTGATGGGGCCCTGCCCTCCTGGAGGTGGCTGAACACCACCCTGCCCATGGGCAGCAGTTAATGCATTCCTTGGTTTGCTCTGCTTGTGTGCAAAGCTTTTGCTTTCTATGTTAAACTTTATATCAACCCATGAGTTTTCTTTTACCCTTCCACTTCTCTCCCAGATCCCTCTGTGAGTGACTGAGAGGTTGTGTGGTGCTTGGCTGGGGTTAAAACCATGAGAGTAATAAAGTTTCTGTACCAAATAAAGAAGTTCTGAGTAATGCTTAAAATACAGACAGATTACCAAGTATCCTAGTGTAAGCAGACTCTTTAGTTTTTGCAAATTCTTCTTCTATATTTGAGATAACTGTCGTAGCTTAAAGAAATTCTACGCTGAATGAATTAGAAGACTCTTCCTAGTGATCAACTGCAGCTTGAAAATATAAGGACCCACACAATCCACAGTGAAACCATTTTACTGCGTTGCTTTTCGTCCTTCTGCATCTAATAAACACAAATCTGAGGTATAATTCAAGCTTTCTGTATTATCCTCTCAGCGGTTTTCAACGGCTGGAAGCAAACAAGATGCCAGCTGATAACCAGTCCACAGGGACAGCTGCTCCTAGCAAGAGCAGAAAGCTTCACAGTTACTCCTAAGTTATCCCCTAGCTGCTAAGATTTAAATTAGATTGTTTCCCACACTTAGGAAAGCATTCTCCTCACAATAAGACTTGAATGACCCTTTTTCTTTTTTTTTTTTCACATGCTAGGTGAAGATTCTTGTGTATTCCCTGTTTTTCTTAACCATTTTCTCTGTTTTTCACAGTGGCAGTCATAAATTAATGCTGATAAATTAATCTGACACTAATGTTCAGAGATAATTTCTTCCCCATTTTGTGTTCCCGGGACAACTATAAATAGACTTTTCCTTGAATTGCCTCTCCTCCCTTTGCTCAATAGATTTGGAGCAGGCAAGTTCAATTCTGTGGTGCTGAGTGGGAAGGTAAAGCTTTGTAAGACTGAGGTCAGAATTAGAGACGACATAGCTAAGCTTTGCCTTGTTACAGCAGCAAATTACTGCCAAGTAGTAAAAAAATTTCTGGATTTTTTGCTTAGCTCAATTTTGTGGAAAAAAAAATAAATCTGTGTAACAGGATTAGTGAACACAGCTGTGACACCTTATAGTGAATTTTTTTGCTACTCTCTGAGAACAGGAAGTAACTCCCTCAGATTTTGAACAAGCTGTAGTATTTCCAAAGAGACTTTTTATGTTCTTCTGCAGTAAGACAAAGTAGAAAACATGGTCAAAAAACTAATTCTTCACCAACTGGTCCCCATTCCATGCAATGACCAGGTTTAGCAGTTTCACAGTTGTAGGTGTATATCAAAGTGGCACAAGTATAAATGCATGAATCACAGCTTACCTCTGGATCAAGGATACATGCTGGCCCAAACCAGCTTTTGTCACTGGGACCTTTCACCCCTGATTTCCATTTAAGCTTAGAAGAAACTAATACAAAAAGATCATCATCATAACCAGTGACCAACTGAGCATTTCAGCAGAAGGCTGCCTCCCCTTGTCAATGTTCTTCCCCAAAACTGACAGTTCAAGCATCATTAAATTCCCACCAGAAGAGTTTACTTAAGTCACAACCATTCTTTATAGAATCAATATATTGTAACAGATTTTATACAATTTACATTCTACAAAATTGTTTGCGTTTCAAAATTATTTAAAGTTTTTATATCACTTCTACCATCACAAGGCAGCTACTTTCCAGAGTATTGCACTACAAATGTTCAGTGTGGTGAAGCACTTACAGACACACTTCAGAGATGCTGGCAGCAGCACACATGGCATCTGTGTCACAAAGTTACACGTCCATCCCTCCAGTTACTTCCTTTAGGCTTGTCCTCTTACATCTACAACTTGCACACAACAGTATTTATACAGGCCACTCCCACTAAGATGCTCCATCACTACTGTAAGCACATTTTGTTTTTAAAATTTTATTTCCTATAGTATACAAACTTTATTTCTTATAAGATATAAATTTTCCCTATTTAGATACAAACGGAGATTGCTGAAAAACTCTTAACATTATATATATATATATATATATATCAGCACAACCCCAAATTGAAGGAATGAGGAGTCTCAGGAAGGAGAAGGTACAGACAGGATAGCAGGCTGGCACATTTGCTGTCCTTCAGTATGCTCTAACTTAAAAGCAGGATCTATGATAAACTAGTCTTAGCAGCAACAGAAATATCAAATTTATAAAATGTCTAAACAGAGCATATTTACTTCAGTAATTTCAGACCTTTGTAGTCTGTGCTCTCTCCTTTACACCTGATGTGTGAGCCCAAAGGAACAAGACAGCACACAGAAGAGCTAACTGCGAACTTTGTCATCATGCCCTTCCTTAATTAGTTTCACTCAAGCTGCCTGCCCCAAATTAATTTCTTGCTGACTTGAAGGAAGTGACATTGACACCAGCCTGTCCATCTGAGCAGGCTTATTTAATTAGAAGAAAAAAACTAAGAAGAAACCCACAATCAAGTAACAGCTGAAGTTCTTTAAACAAGAGCTAAAAATTAAGGATAACTCCCCTCAAGCCCCAACCTTCTGGCTCAAGGAATCTCTTCCCAAAGAGAGTTATTTTTCCATCAGATTCTTTTGGTATACTGTATCACCACCAAAAAAAAAAAAAAAAAAGAAAAAATGCTAGTCCATTAAAGTATGCCAAGCCATTTCAAGTGGTTTGGGGCTACAAGAATTTGCTGTTGCATCTGCTATAGTAATCAGCCAAACACATAGAACATAAAAAACATTAACCAGTGCCTCACGTGCTCCAGTGTATATTTTGCTTAATGGGATTCAGAACACTTTACTTGGCTAAATTCAGATAGTTCTTAAAATTATATTATTTTGCTACCTTTTTCCTAGGGATCTAACAGAAAAAAAAATAAAAGCCCAACAGAATGGATTTACAGATGCTCTTCCAAATTCACTATCGCCATGGCAGCAGCTGCACTCTTTTCCAACTCCAGTGCATATGGGTTGTATTCTTCTTCAAGTTTTCTCTTCCAGACTTTAACTAGGGAATATTGGAAAACAAAACAAACAGAAAACCAAACAGACAAGAAAACAAACAAAAAAACCAACAAACATGTTACCATATAATGTTTGAGGAAAAACTTAAAATGAAAAGTCAAAGTCGATTCTCTACTCCCTCTTCAAAATAAGTGCTGAGAAAAACTGACACCCAGGCATGTTGGCGTTTACACCATGCAACATCAGGAGATGCATGGAAGAACAGTTTAGCAGTGGTGAGATCCACTCTGAAGGTGGTTCCAGCCTTAGGAAAGTGTTTCTAGAAGTGAACGCTTGTGGACAGGAAGGTGCATCTCAGACATGTTCACTACAACCATAGTTAGAGAGTATGCACTTCTAGAAGGAATTCCAAGAGGATTTTTTAACGAACAGAAATATAATAAGGAGCTCTGTTAAACCTCCTTGAACAAAGCAGTGAGTACTGCCTGCCATCAGTGGATTTCAAAGAGGTATTTTCTCTTAGCACTTCCTCAGCAAGAGCTGACCTCAGATTTATAAAATCATGGGGAAAATAATAGAAAAGACTCTCCCCCCTGCCCCGGCTTAATAACGACTATTGTCAGGTGTCCTTTGAAAACTGCAGGATTGAAGAGCACCATGAATGAAAATGGAACAAAAAAACAAATCAGTAAATACTCACTGTAATTTGGTACATCCTCATCAGAGTCCTTGGAAGTTGGTTTACCAGTTTCTGATAAGCCATTTTTTTCAGGTTCAGCTGTTAAGATGCTGGGTTGGGTTTCTTGTAGTCCTCCTTTAGCTGCTTCTTCTAAAGCTGCTATCATGTCTTTGTAGGCCTTCCTGGCCTCTGTTGTGAGCTGTACCATTCTGTGAAAATGGTCCTACAGCAATATAAAATATTAGCAGAGTTCAAATCATACAGTAAGCGTTAACATCTCCTTGAAAATCTGTAGTGAATATTCCTTATTCAGAACATGTATGTTCACACATAAAAGCTGAGCAGCTAAATACGTATGAAGACATGAAAAACACATCATTTATAAGCATTTATAAACACCAGTTCTCTTGGAAAACAAACAAACAAACAAACAACTTGAGAGAGAGATTAAGAGGATGTTGGAAAGAGATGGCAAAAGTATATATATTTGTTTAAACAGTGCTGACTGGTTGTACTTCTGAAACCAGTTTCTTTTTGTATATGACCAGTGACGAAGAAAGTGCAAAAGCAAAAGAAAACGAACAAAACCTTAAAAAAAATCAGACCATTTTCATCTCCCAGGTAAAAAAAAAAAAAAAAAAAAAATAAAGCTCAACAAAAACATGAACTGACCCATTCCTGCTTACCTGAGCCCCATCGTAGCTGAAAATCCCCACCACACTCACAGGCACTGCTTTGTTCACGCAGCGGCCCAGGGCCTTGCGGTTCAGGGCGAAAACAAAGGGGATGTTCTGCTCACAGGCACAGTCGATAATGTTGTGCAGAGTCTCATCCAGCCCACCTGCAGCAGATAACACAGTCAAGCTGACTGGAACTAAAGAGTCGTACTGTTAAAACGCGGCACAAAATATCCCAAGGTTGCGGGGTTCGTTCTGAAATTACACTTTACAGGAAAAAAAAACAGGAATCTCAATAGCAGCGTTGGATCCCCATTTTTAGAGGAGAACTTCTTTTTCTTTTTCCTTAATTCTTAGTTAGCACTATCCTTAGACTGCTACCATTCCATATTTTGCTATACATGTAGTACAGTCTAATCTAGCACCAAAAAAAAGACCCAGCTGCTAAGTAGTTATTTAAATGATAACAACTACAACAATGAAATTAATCCCAATAATTACAACAACTTTTAAGCAAACTATCACTGACAATTTTGTCACCCTGTGGCCTACAAGAGACTGATACAGTAGGATGCCTCATGGTGGCAGAGCAACCTTTGGATCTTCTCAGCCATGCCAGTGCAATCTTTTGTGCAGCAGCACTGCCAAACAGGAACCAGAGAGGCCTTAGCCTCAGATAAATTCTCCCATCCCAGCCACTCTTTACTCAGCTCACATTTCAGCTGCACAGCAGCAAACAACCTGAACAAGGCAGGCAACTTTATAAGGCTACTCAAATAAATCCCTGCAATAACAACTGCCAGTACACCAAGTCTGCTCTTTTGCATTTCTTTTATTTAACATATATATATATATATTTTAAGAACTTATTTACCCTTTGACTGAATCTTTTCACAATTAGGAGAGATGATGACACACTTCAGCTTCTTCAGCTTCAGATGTTTCAGAACTTCTCTGAGACCCATAACAAGCCTGCGTTTTATCTTGGCCTTGACTGGGTCTTTCTGATACAAACGATCTTGGAAACGAACCAGTTCTTTTAAAAGGTCTGTCACACAACTGTCAACTTCTTTACTAAGCACCTGGCTGCAGTAACTGGAAGAAAGGATCAATCAAATGTTAAATCCCCCAAAATTGTAACACATGTAATATATAAATATGTAATATGTTAAATATGTAAAATATAAATTGTAACTTCTATTCTATGTCTTTGCTTTTTTTTTTTCTATTTCCACTCCAAACACACTTACTATATACATGAAAACAAAAATCTACTTAAGATTCTTTTCAGTGTCTGAGAACTTAAGAGGAAGTTTTGTTACTTGTGTTATCTGGCTCCCCTTATCAAACCATACTAAAAATACACACATGTACAATAAAACTGCATATATTTTTATACCAATAGATAGAGGTGTGCAAGTCTTTTTCTACTGAAGCATTTTTCTGAAGGCATTTATTTTGTCGCAACCAGGGTATAAAATTCTAACTTATTTCTGCTACATGTAACAAACGTGGAAAACCAGATCAAATTCCTCCTCCCTACATTCCTGTCTGTCACCCAACTTCACTTATCACTCTACAGCTTTGTGTTGTTCATAACAAAAACATAAAAACTGTTATAAATTATTTCCCCACACCCCATGTTTTACATAAAGAATTTTTCAGTGAAGAAGAGTATCAAAGAGAAAAACTAAAGATGTATCAACTGCACAGCCAACTGAAAGATGGACAGTGGCAAATTCACATAAGATTATGAGAAGAGATCACGACATCTATCCTGGATCTTAGAGATAAAAAAAAAATTCTGAAATAATTGTAAGTTACAAGAGTTTTTATTTACTATTTCCCATTGATTTCAGTAAGTCTTGAAGACAGATCTACTAAAACCACTAAAAATTTAATCTAGAGACAGAAAATAATCTAAACTGAATGCTCTACATCCTGTAACACCTAAGACTGAGTTGTGCTGTACATATTCAACCCAAATAGTGCTCTTAGTAAAACACTGTTGCATAGACACAAATTAAGTAACTTTATGGCAATTAAAAGTTAAATTAGAGCTAGCCCAGGAAGAATGGCTGCATCACTATTAACCACTACTATTGGATGCAGTGGTGCCTTTGTGAGAGGAGAACTAAAAGTTAAAAAGCTGATTTCCTCAAGTAACTGTTTTAAGCTGTCATGACTGGATCTCTGACCTCTTCACATATAGTAATCACTGTTTCTTCTTTTACAAAGAAACATGTATACACGGCATGTCACACAAAACTAGAACTGTTTATACATAATAAGTAGTAAATATTCCTTTTATTTCTCTGCCTAGCCACAACATGAAAATGTTGTCTGGTTAGTCACATTCTTTACATTTTTGCCATTTGATCTGGCAGTATGAAACAACACTACTCACTAAAAATAGTATTTAAGAAATAAAGTAGTGCACCTTACTACTTAAGCTGTTACTCCATTATTTAAAATAAAGTACTTACACCTTAACAGAAGCTTCTTTTTCTCCCTTAGCCTCTAACGATTTTCTAGTATTTTTGTTCTTTCAAGGAACATACATTTTCAAGTGAAAATTACAATGCTTTTCTCTGCATATCATTTCTTTGTGTGTCAGCTTACAGAAAAACTGAAAGAAAATAATTTAGAGCCTTCAGTCTAAACTCCAGTTAGTGTTGCAGAGAACCCAACTGAACTACCTTGTTTCAAAAATGCCACATTGGTGGTACTGTGCAAAATCAGACATCAACACAACCCATACTTACTCTCTAAAATTCCTACTGTGGATTTTTGGAAGACTAGTGGTTAGCTGCTTTGAAGTTACAGAACCTTCTTTAGATTCCTTGGTCTCTGTGTTCTCCAGAAACCCTTCAGCAACTTGCATTACAGGAAGAGCTATCAAGTAAATGAAGATATTTCAATGAAAAGACAGATCAAAAAGCATTATGAAGACACTAATCTGTCAAATATATATGGAGGAGTCACAATTTCAGTATTACAACAGTCTGTGATAGTAGGGAAAAGGGTCAAACATTTCTTTTATTTCAATAGGGTTTTTTTCCTCATTTCAAACTTCATTAATTGCCGGAGGCATGTGGGAACTCTTATTCAACATATCATAAAGCCAACGGGTGGAGAAGTGTGAAACTGTAATCAGAATCCCTGTTACCCAACTACACTGACTATGAGCTTTGACCCAGTTTGAAGTCAAGATAAGTCTGAGATGAATCTTAGAAAATTCTGAGGTTACAGCTTTCATTTGGTAGTATTTGGTACGAATTTTCAAAAGTACTAAATGTGCTCACTCTCAAATTTTCAGCTATGTACTGTATTACAGCTTCTCTTGAAAGATACCTGCTTGACTATCCTGTAGAAGTCTCTCGTTTTCAGTAATATTTTCTGCAGACTGACAAACATTATCTTCATCTTTTGGTGCTGCTTTCTGTTCTAACAGGTGCTGTTGCTTTCTTTGTTCTCTTTCTTTCAGAATGATCTAAAAGTATGTATCAAAACCAAATCAATTCAAAGTCACAGAGATAACAAAGCATTACTCTTTCCACATATTTACATACAGACCATTAGTAAAGAGGTTCAGCACTGGCATTTAAGGTTTACAACTTTATTTTCTCTATTTGCACACAAAAAGAAGGGAAGATATTTCCTAAATTTACACAGAAAAGGACTTTTAGCTTGATTACCAGCATAAGGGTGGAGAAAATATTTACTAGGGATAAACTACAAGGGCAGAACTAAAGTTAAAAAAAATCCACTGTATAGACAGGAAGCAACATGAATGGGCAAAGAGAGAAGATACAAGAGAAATCACCAGATGGACCTAAACCTAGTTGCTGTAGAATCAGCTGAAGTTCTGGCTTGGAAGAGCACAGAAACATCAAACACTGCCTCTGTTTGACCCATTCTCCCCAGCCCTGAAAATAAGTATATATTTGCCAAAACAAGTTAATATTTCTTTGAATGTCCCCCTGTACCAATGATGTGTGGACACTTTTGTAGTGGCACTCTTCAGCTACCAGTTGATTTAAGCGAGAAAGTGAATTTTTGGGGAGTTTGTATATGCCATTAGCAAGACCACCCTCTTCTCCCCCAAGCCCCTCCCCTTTCTGAAACCAAGCAAAGCTAAAATTGAATTCAGATAAATGGACACTGAGATGCAGATCTCCATGCGAGAGGGCTTAACAGACTCTTAAAGTAATACCGGACTTAATTAAGCTAAAAGGTAAATTAATTAAGGTAAAAAATATGCAGACCTTTTTAAGAGGTGTTGGTCTCTTTGCTTTAGGTACTTCCCTCTGTTTCCCTTTCTTTACCAAGGGAGCACTGGAATCCAGAGGGTTATGAGGCATCTTTCCTTGGTTCAGCCGGTGACTTTTCATGGCCGTGGAAGGTTCCTTTGAAAGCAATGGTATGGCACCACCAACTGAGATTAAAACAAAAAAAAGCCTGCATCAGACAACTGTAACAAATACCTAAACTAGAATCCAATTTCAAGTTTAGGACTGGCATACACATTTTAAATTTGTGTTGTGTTGCTATTAAGAATATTTACAGGGAATCCAGTGTCATGAAACTTTAAAAAGACGCTCCTCCCAGAAGACTGATGTGTCCTTTGCTTTTATTATATCCCTGGAATCACAGGCTCAGTCCCTGAACTCTCAAAAGCAGAACTTGACAAAACACTGCAGTCCAGGCTACCTTCAACATCATGCCATGCTAGTTTGGTAAACCTTTAGGAATTTCCATGTTTCATAGTAATGGCACTTCCTCCTCCACGGATTCTGTGCTGTGTTAAGATAAATACTGGGTAGCAGTATTACAGATTTTGGACTTACTTGCTGTAAGTAATCTTGAGCACTTACACATAGCTTTTGTTACACCTTATGTTGAAGTTGGATGAAGTTCATTTGCATGTGGGTAAAGAGTAATGTAAAGCTACAGCTATGTCTCTTTTGCTTAACCCACACAGCTCCCAAAATATGTCTACTTTACTTTTATTTTTTCAGAGGGTTTAAAGCACAGAAGCTTTAAATGACTGCACAAATGACTAAACTTGGATCTTCCAAACCACAGCCTCACACCCTAAAAACTACTCTCCCTCACTATCAGTAGGAATTACTGCATCCTGTGAGAGTACTCTGTCAAACTTCAGTTTCCTGCAATATAAACCAGTTTACATTAGCAAGTCAATGAAGAGGATGACGTAAGTGTCAGTGGAATGAGACACCTTTGTGACTCAGGCAACTCTCTCTGCCCTAAAAAACAACCAAAGATTCTGGCAGCTTGTTTCAAGTCATCTTCATTCCACAGTATTTATATGCTGATCCTCCAACACCACATGCAGTACTACCATGAGCAGTTTAGTTCACAGAACTGCTACACTGCAACTTTTCTTTTTTGGCTCTGTGTATCAAAGGCAAATGACAACACTGCCAAGAATGTTGTGCAGCATAGGTGACCACAATAATTGAAGCTGGATTTGAGGAAATACATAAGCATACATCCTGCAGATACATATTTCCTTCACTGAGTACATTATCATTTCAAGTTCACAGTTCTCATGCTCCTGAATTTGATGGCTTTCACAGATATTATTTATCACATGAAGAAGTAAGTGGAATTAAGAAAAAACAACTGTCTGTGGTCACACTCCTTGCCCTTCTTGTTCACTATCCTCTTCTATTACAGAGTTCACACAATGCCACTCCACAAATTCAAGTTGTATTTTGGTACCCACCAATTTGATGGGTGCACTGAAGATATAAAGAAGTGTAAAGCTAAAGTAACATCTGCCTTATACTTCCAGGATACAAACATGACACATCAATTTCTCTTCTGCAACAGATGGAAAATAGGTATTTCAACCCATACCTTTGTGCTCCACCATCTATCTACTCATCAATCCAAACAGTGTATAACTTTATTGAAAAAAACCTGGTTATTAGCAGCTCTGCAGCACTGAGTCTGAGTTACTCAAATGGACAAAAAAACCCCAAACAAACCAAGATCAACTGCAAAAAAAAAAGTATTTAAGAAGCATATTACAAGTTCTTTCACTTAGTGAAGGAAAATCTCATCAATGCTTGATATTTTGAGCTTCTTAATGTGATGGCTTTTAAATGAGATTTTAAATAAGTATTGCAAGATGAAGTCTCCTGTGATTAGGTTTTTCCTGAAATAATTTCTAAAAGAACACTTTGCTGCAAAAAGGAGAGAAATTTCATCATCATCAAATTCTAGCAAAAATCATGGTTCCTTTTGAGAAATATACTATACCAGCATCGCCAAGATTAGATTTGGACCTATAATGAAAAAAGACTGGGCTATTTGTTTCTGGTTATGCATCCAGAAGGACTGAAAGATTCTCTCCATTACCAAAACCTGGCATTTTGTTAACATAAATTATTTCACAGCTATCAGGTATGTCAGAACATACTTGGGCTGCCTGACTCCCAAATAACACTCCCTGTGCTTGCAAAGGAGCTTTTTCACTCAAGTTACAGCTCTAGGATCTCTAGGATCAGAGATTAAGAAAGCCTTTGTTACTGTGTAGCCCCTTCCTGCAGGTTCAGATCAGAACAGTAACATACAGGCAGAGCAAAACCCTCCAGGAACACTGGTATTTCTGTCAAAGCAACATTTCAAACATGTCTCATATTTATACAAGGTATTCTTTTATAAGCCACTGTCCTGAAAATTCTTCTTTTCACAAGTCTTCCTCCAAACAATTCAGATTGCCATGCTTTTTTTATTTTTTTTTTTTTTAAGAATCTTCATTTTCTCTTGTATCTGGTTAACTCTGCTCCTGCCTGGACATTGAGAGATTACTACAGATCAGAAATCTGACTACATTTCATGTCTGAATACTTAAAAACCAACTAGAGTGGAAAGAAATTCCACAGTAACAAATACCTGAAAATACCACAGGTTTAGAAGACTGTTTCAACTTCTCTGTTTGCTGCTTCTGCTCCAAGACTGCCAGCATGCCACCCAAATCCAATTGCACAGGAACTTGACTCTTCTTACCACTGCTCCTGGATGTTTCCTAAACGAGTTCAGTATCAATTAGTAATGCTCTCCATTTCAGAATGCAAAGACTGTTATTTTGTATGGTATATATACATGCTAACATCTTTATCCACAATGCTTTTGATTTTTAACTTGATTCAATGATCTTTAAATACACATCAACTTCAATGTCAAAAATATAAAAAAATCAGAAACAGTTCAAGTAACTTCTGAATAGGTACTGCAACAAAGCATAAAAGTATAAAGTCTTCAATAAAAAGGTGTTTTATGTCAGGCTCCCACTTTGGTCAGACTGCCATTTATCTCTGAAAAAGGTAAAAGGCTTATTAGAATTTAGAGTTTTGTTAACAGTACAGAAAAACTACTCTGAGTCTTCCAGGGCATGTGATTGCAACATAAATAAATCATTATCTTCAATGTCTTATTAAAGAGAGAGGTCATTATCTTTGCACCACCTCCTAATAAGCACTGATCTGTCTGCTTTGAAGAGAAGGCAAAAGCCGTGTTTCATATTTAATGATTCAGAATATACAAAGGTTACATACAAATGAACAGTCTAGCAAAGACTACGAAAGAGTAAACTATCACAGCAAAATATGCTAAGGAAGCGACTATCGGATATTGCACTTTCAGAAGTCTTACCCTGGAAGATCAATTCATTATAGTTCCTGTTACAACAAGGTTATGCAATGTGACCTTCTAAGTCTTAATCTGGGATCTCACCTTGCATCAGAGCTGTGCCAGAACCTACTCACCAATATGGAACTACTTACTGGCCTCACTGTTACTCCCCATTTCTCCTCCTTGCCCCGAGATAGTGGGATCTCCTTGCCTACTTGTCTTACTCTGTCAGAACCTCTTTTAATAGGTTCCCAGCTCCTTAAGACAATCAGTTTGGACTGGAATTTATGGCACAATCAAGTAAGACAGGTGAAAGAAAAATTCCTGATATCCAGAAAACTCATAGACATCAATGAAAAGTTTGTATTTTTCCCTAAACTCTGGATCACAAACTGGGCATTAACAATTACTACCACTAACTGCTCTGGATCAAGAAAACCTCGTCACTCATCTCAAAGTACGAATACAATCCCAGATGAGCTTGTTCATAGTCTTATTCTTATATTTAAGGAGGTTAATTTCCTTCGCCATTTTGAGTTGTAAACTTCTTTCCAAACATGAATTCATTTACCTGCATTTTCTTTCTTTCTAATACCAAAGATGAAGCTTGCTTCCCTGTCAGTCCGTCCACCTTGGGAGTTTCATCCAGTGAGGGAGACTGAGTATCACAGGGCTCTTCAGGGATATGGATCTTTGAAATTTAGAGACAAAAGTGTGAGAGGGAGGAAGAGAAACCATTTAAAACCACGTTTAAAGACACATGGAAACGGGTGATGATGATATTAAACTCAAAAGGAACACAGGCAGTGGGACTGAGGGCACCCTCAGCGAGTCTGTGGAGGACACCAAGCCGAGCAGTACAACTTTCAGCCTGGAAAAGAGAAGGCCCTACATGGCCTTCTAGAAATGTGATCATTTATCAGCCACCACACTACTTAATCACACTTGTATTTATATCTCCCCCCTCCCCAGATTTGGAAGAAAAAACTAGCAAGGCAACTACATTTTCAAGTATTTGTTACAGAAGCATGAATGGCCTAATGATCACGTCTCTACAGTAAGCTTTGAGAGGTTATATCCCACTTATGTCTACAAAGCTAAGGGGTTGCTTTCATCTGAGGTACACGTCTGTATAGCACTTTTTTTTATAACAAATCTTTTCTGAGCAATTACTGTGCCTTTTGCTACTCACTCATCCCTGTCAATGCAATTTACTGCCTCACACAAAGCAAACAATGTGGTTTGGGTTTTTTTTTTAAAACCACTAATAATCACAGGGAAGCAAAGCCAAGGACAAAAATTTTTAGCAGCAAAACTAATTTCAAAGAAACAAAAACCTTTATTATTTATGTTATTTGCTTGGCAAGAAAAGTCATATTTTCAATCCTTGTGGTTTATGTTTAAGATTCATTCCCCTATTGAATGAATTTCCAAATTCTTGGGATTTATTTCACTCATGTAAAGAAAACCCCCCAAAAAACATCTTGGATTCATAATTGACATTTGATTTGCATAATGGTGCAAGATTACTTACTTCAGACTGCTTTCTGAGTGCAGGAGTAAAGGATGACTTCTGAGATCCTACCCTGTTTCTCCTATCAGAAGCAGCTGTCAGATCAGGAAACTCCTCAACATCCTAAACAAATCAATCAAAAGATGATTTTGTAAGATAACTATCAACTCCACATTTTCAAAACCGATTTTTCTACATAATGATTTTCTCCTTGCTTATCAAACATTCATCATAATTTGTTTCATGCTACAAAAATTCAGAAGCCAAGTTGCAGTGCCACCAAGTATGATGAGTACTACAATGGTTATGTTTTCTATGCAGCAGCTAATTCAAGGCTGAAAGAGCTTTTAAGAGAAATGCTCCCAACAGCAGCTAGTTATTGCTATCAGCTGATACAAATAATTAGAGGTAAATGACTCCTAAATGAGTGTTCTTCAAATTATTTAACAGCCTTACAAACAACTTCCTTCTTCTTCCAGTACAGTCTCCAGCTGTGCAAGTCTCCCTTAAACGTGAGTGGTGAAGAACAAAAAGGGCAGTATGTAAAAGAGTACTAGAGCATGGAAATAAATATATAAATCACTCAAATGATTATGGTGGCTTACACAGAAGAGTAAATTTTATTAGTAGAGGATACATTATGCAGAATTTGGATTAACCAAGTGCAGACAGGCTGGAGCTTGCTCTACACTGGGCACTTTATATCCACTATCTCAGTCACAATGATCCTGACCCACCAGTTTGGTTTTCATTCAATTGTTCCTCCTTCCACTTTCTGAAAGGCCTTTTTAGCTGTGATACAATACTACTGAACACACCAACACCTTTTCTGCCTGAAAGGCTTCATTTAAACACCCAAACTAGGAAGCTTTAGCACAAGGACTGATACACCTCAACCAATTAAATGGTTTTAAAGAAGCTTGGAAGTAAGCCAAAAGGGAACTGCAAGAAAAATATTTCACAAACGCACTCTTCCAGCTTAGGGACATCTGCAACCACATGTACTACCTTCAGATTTAAACAGCCCCCACTAGAATAAAATTTTATTTCACTCTGTCCAATTGCTTCTTAAATGCAAATCAATTTCTGGCATTTGCAACACCCCGTAGCAAAATGAATAATTAAAATCTAGCACTTGGTGAGACTTGGTTACACCTCCCTGTATTTGCTCTTAACTCATCACCTGTAAGAATGAGAGGACATTAAACAAAATTAGGAGAAAGGTCAAATAATTTCCTTTTTATTTTCTCGTCAGTGTCAGATTCCCATGTATGTTAGCCATGTATTTAACATACTGAAAAGTCCTGGTTTATTCAGTCTTTCCTCCCACAGAAACTGCTTCATACCTTTGATTCTTTTTGGAGCCCTCTGTCTACCTTTTAACTTCAAATGTGTATTTTTTTTAAGGAGTAAGAGGAACATAAGAAAACAAAATCCACACTGTATTCAGATCAGACATGCCCTGAAATTCTGTACTGTCATAATCCATTTTCCTTTTTATTTCCTAATGATTCCCAGCACTGTTTGCATGTTTGACCACTACTACTAGCACTACCCTGATTATCAACAGCAGCTTCAACATTTTATTCTTCAAGGAAAGTATCTAGCTCGGGGCCTATCACTATGTGTGGAAAAACAGGATTACCCTTCCCCAAGTGTATCCATTTATGCTCATTACCAGTGTCTATAAATGACTGACTTGTATAAACTAGTAAGCAATCCAACATACTGCTCTGGTGAGTTGCTGCACACAGCAGAACCTTCTCAGACGTCCTGGGTGCTCAGAAGCTCCATGTGTATGATCCTTTCCTGTTTTATTAGTTCAAGAGCATCATTCAAGCATCTCACCTGTTTTTCAAACTGATGAGGAGACAAGCATTCCCAGCAAACCAGGAGGGCCTGAAAACTTTCCCCCACTGCCAAAACACAGATTTCAGTGCAATGTGTGTGTCCTGTTCCATGATTCTATGCCATTTTTTCCAGTTTTTTCTTCAGTAGTCCCATTACCCTTTTACTATTTACCAGGACTTCTGCCATTCACAGGTCAGGCACTGTGTGGCAGCATAGAGCAAAAATAAGAAAGACCCTGCTGGTCTTTGCTTTTAATCCTAATTCTGTAACAAAGAGGTCTGTTAACAGTCATTTCTCGTGCCATTCCAGGAGAAGACACCACACAATGGAACTGAGTAGACACAGTTCTGTTTCATGTGCCAAGTTAAAACATACAGAACAGAAGCCAGCCAGGAAGGTTTCTTTATGCTGTTATTTCATGCTGTACAATATTAGGCCTTCAATGAAGCACTGTTAAACCACAGATATACAACAATTCCCTAATGTGGGAGAGTCTAATGCTTTTGCAATACTGATACACAAAAGTATCAAAATACTAATATGCATATTACAGATACATGAATTTGGAAAGAAACTGGAATTAGCAGCCAGAAATGTAAACAGTGTCAGCTGTGTTACACAGAAATTGCTTCCTGATGTGAGAGCCTCACAACTGTAATACTGGAACTGCATTTTTTAAAGCTGTGGCACACTGTTAGTACTCAGTATGTTCCCCATCCCCTGTGCAACAGTTGCTTCAGAATATTTTTAATTTAAGAAATTTGACTTCTGTTATGTTACACATCACTCCAAATTTGCTAAGTCTCCTCTGCACTCCTCTGTGCTCACTGAGTATGTGACAATTGAAAAAGTACAACTGTTTCCTACCAGTAACCTCTGACAAACATCGCAGCTGAAATAAACCTGTACCAATATCCCCTACAAAAGGGTTTTGAACTTCAATTTGTGCAAAGCTGTGTCATCATCTCGTCTTCTAATATACTCACACACTTAAAAGAACAGTAATAAAAACCTCTTCACTGTACCTCAATCTTCGGTGGTTCCTGTATTGTAGTAGATTCACTCTGAGGTCTCTCTACATCAGTGGATGACTTTGTTTTTTTCTTCTTTTTCTTCTTTTTTTTCTTCTTTTCTGAACCTTCTTCAGGCTCAGTTTCACTAGCATCGTTTTTTGTTTCTGACTGCTGAAAAAACAGTCATGAGGCACGACCTTTAGAAATTAATTTTTCTTTCAGTATCACCTACCAAAATAAATGCAAGTGACTACACTTACAGAACAAAAGGGTATTTTAATCAATCCAGGCTAGGACATTAAGTGGACAAAGAAAAATTCAAGATCTCTTAGAAATTCGGACCTACTGTAAGAATTCCTCATTTAAAGCACATTGCATTGTTATCAGAACACACGGGGACTACTGAGATTTCATTAGGAAATATCCAGCCAAATAAGGCAAGAATTCCATGTTTCCTGACCTGAGGGTCAGGAAATTGAAAAAAATCCAGTCTACAAGTTGAAAGTTCTTGTTCAGTAGAACTGTGTTTTTGACATTTTGTGATTCTTTTCCACTACAAGAAAAATTCTAATAAGAATGAAATGCCTTTATACTATCTCTTCTACTACATTAGAAATGGACAATGCACAGAACCTAGGGGAAAAAAAAAGCCAGTAAAGAGACCCAATCACAGTTACAGAAATCAGTTGAAAGCAGAGAATTCTCAAGTACCTTTGGTTCACTATCTTCCTTCCCTTTGCCTCTGGAAAGACCTTCAGATGCTGGTGATGAAATAATTTTCTTTGAGGGCTGTGAAAGTACCCCAGCCCAAGACACACGTGGCTGAGCAGAGCCATCTGCAGGTGTTTCAGGGAAAAAAAATGATACACAAAGACATCTCAAAAATATTTCTCAAATATTCGAAACAAAAAGGACCATTAATGCATTAATCAAGGCCTAGCAAGTACAGCAGAGCCATATTCCTCCTGAGGAAATACTGAAACAAGACACTTACACATTATTTCTCCAGACAGCTTTCCTGAATTGCAACTAATCCATATACTTTCCAATGCCATATACAGAATCACAATTAAATAATATCTGGAAATCTATCATACTAACTGCACTATACTTCATGTGTTTCAGTGTACAAGAATGTAACCCACTATCAACTCAGAGATATCAATGTTCTGAAAGAACTCAGACATAATCAATTCTGTCAAATACAGAACACAATCTGAACTTTTCTGAAGAAAAACTTCCACTGAGCAATTAAATAGCACAATGAGTTTAGATGGCAAGGTTTTGGTAGCAGGGGGAGGCTGCAGGGAGCCTCCGTGAGGGAATGGACACTGCTAGCCCCAGACAGCTCCAAAACAGGCCCACTGCCAGCCCCAGCAGAGCCCATCAGCCATGCTGGTGGTGCCTGTGTGAGAACATGTTTAAGGAAGAGTAAAAAACACCGTGCAGGTGTTGGGAGGGAGAATAAGATAAGAAAAACTGCAAGAGCAGCAACCCTGCCAACAGCAAGGTCAGTGCAGCAGGAGGGGGAGGAGGTGCCTCAGGTGCTGAAGCAGAGATGTCCCTGCAGCCTGTGGTGCAGACCATAGAGAGACAGCTGTGGCCCCACAGAGATAAAAATGGCAGAGAGTGGGCCCTGTGTCCCCGTGTCACTTGGTGTTAGGAAGAAGAAAGGGTGGGGGAAAAGTGTTTTTAGTTTTGTTTTTGCTTCTCACCGTCTGACCCCATTTTTAATTGGTAATAAATTAATCTTTACTAAGTTGAGTCTGCTTTGCTTGTGGTGAGTGTCTGGCAAGCAACCTCTCTGCCCTTATCTTGGTCCACAAGCTTTTTTATCTTACCTTCTCCTCCCATCCTGTTGAGGAGAGAGAGTCAGAGAGCAGCTGGGTGGGAGTCTGCCTGCCTGCCAAGGTCAACCCACTAGAAACTGCTACTTTATTCTCAGTGACAGGACAATTCTCAGGAATCGAGAATAGTATGTGACAAAAAAAAACATTATCACATGACTTTAAAGCTTCTGAAATACGTTTATCTTTAGAGGGCCCTTAAAGACATGCCAGTAGATTAACCTGTCCTTTCTGAATCCTTAGTGAAGCCAATAGGAAGACAAGGACTAAACTGTCCAGACCAGCACATGTCTTTGTATACACAGAAATCCAGTGAGAGACACTTAAGACAATTCAATACTTAATGCAACTGATGCCTCCAAGACAGAGTCTTGATGAACAGAACCTTCTTCACACAATTCTGCTGGGGGCACAGTGCCTGGAAAGCTGCCTGGGGGAAAAGGGCCTGGGGGTGCTGGCTAAATGATTCCACAATTCTATAATCCCAGCTGGTGAAACCTATGAGAAGCAATGAGCAGTAAGTGGTCATCTCATTTGAAAGAAAGTGATACAGCTTAATTTGTTTGGGCTTTTTTTCCCTGTTGTAATAAACTTGCTCTTTAATTGTTTGTTGTTTTTTTTTTTTTACTTTACACATCCACAGCTTCTCAGAACACTTTAGTTTTCCAAACTGATGAGATGCAAGCAGTAAAAAATACAGGCAAATAATTTTGCATTTGGAGCACTTACCTCTACCATCAAATGAAGAGGGAATTAAATTGGTTCCTGTTTCATCTAAAGTTTTTGATGAAGCTTTGCTTTCTGCTTCCTGTAAAACAAGTAGTTAGGTATCATTAAAGCAGGATTAAAACCACTAACCTAAACAGAGCTAAACACAAAAAAACCCCCACCATAAATTAAAAGATCCTCAATCCATCCACAGACAAAGGTGTAGGAAATTTTGTAGCCTTTTGTTGATTTTCTTAGTGGAAGCATCATTTCAACCCTACAGCATTACAAAATATAAGCAGGTGTCTCTTCACTGGTGTGAAGAGATGCCTTCTTACATTATGCAAAAGCACTCAAAACATGATCTAACAACAAACAATAAAATATTTTAATGTTTTTAGCATACTTGAAAAAAAGTCCATCATCGAACTTAAATAAGTAATGAAAAAGGAAACTCAATTGATATCAGAAAGGTCTTTTTTCCATCACAGGCAGTTTTCTACTCAGAGGCACTGGAAATATTATTCCTTTTGGATCCTTCAAAATTATTAATTGTTTATCACTGATGAAAACTCTGATTCAATATGTATGACATACTGTTGAAAACAGCAGTATTTTATTTACTAACAAACAAGGAAGCAAGGAAATCAAGAGGAACAAAGTTAAATCCTTACATCTCAACAATGTTTTTTCTCCTTCTGGAATTCAGTTTCTTATTTTTATCCTTTAGCACAAAGTAATTAAGCACAACAATGCAGATTTGCTTTGGTTTTTTCTTAAATCTGTTACTCACTGGGTAAGTAAGTGACTGCTTACCTATTATTTCCAGGTGAAAGAGAAAACAATAAGCTCCTAAGAAATATACATTCAGGAACGTATGTGGTCTGTACAGGCAATCTAGAAGTCTAGACTACAGCAGCACCAACCTACACTCTAAGGGTACCTGGCTTTCCTCTATCTACTGGCAGCACAGACAAAGAAAGAACAGTAAGAAAGGGTGAGAGACAGCAAGCACTGACATCACGATCTACAAAAAGAACCTTACAACCTCTAGCTCTGAAACTCCTTACTTGCAAGGTACTTAACTAGCTCTTAAACTATCATACTGAAAACAAAATGCCTGCATTCAGAAATGCTTGCACTTCAGACAAGTTTTATTTTTGCGAGTTCTGCAACATGAAAGCATTGGCTATCCTTTGTATCCAGCAAAAGAGACACCTGAGGTTGACTAAGGCATGTAGTGTTACTTCCCACTGAACTTACTGGTGCACTTTTGTGCTGTACATTCAGTGTTTCACTGCTTCCCAAACTCTGTGACATGTGGAAATCCAGAATGCTAGCTTCAAATGTGGGTACAGGAAGAGACTCTGGTTTTGGAGTTTGAGTTGACTTCTTGTTTGTAGTTTTATTGAACCTGTCTGAATAAAGCATGTAAAGTCTAAGTAATTAAACTTGCTTGCAATCATTTCTAGGTACGTTTTGTAGTACACTATTGCTACACACAGCTCATATTAAATAAAAAAACTAGCAATTATAACCAATGTATACACAACACTGACTCAACAAGCAACTGTAAATTCAGATGCTTGTTCTGGAAATTTTTTGAATCAGTTTATGGTAATTTGTTCAATCAGCAAAAGATCTAAGTCACCCTTCTCAAAAACAGTCACACAGGAAAGGTACCTTTTTCTGTAACTATTCTAGGTTTAGAGACATGATCTCAAACTGTAGGCTAGAGCACAGACAATCATTTTACATCTATCTCATGAACTTATAACCAAAAAACACGTTTGTACCTGGCTTCATGGAATCTCTGCTGCATGCAGGAGTTGGGAATGAAGTCCTGTTCATAATTCTGACTGAAGACTCACTTCCATCATGCCTTTTCTTGTCCAATTTTTTCTCACTTTCTTTTGATCTCCTCTGCTGCAAGTATTTGTGAGATATTTAGATGATTTTACTTGAACTTTGTAAAGTTAGCAAGTCTGCCTTGAGTTACAGTTAACCACTTCTCCATCTACAGCCTGACCACCAAATTAATACAACATAGTTAGTATACCATTACCACAAATAACCAACAAAAATAGGAACAGCCAGTTAGAGACGTGTTATTCAATTTCATCTACCTAGTTAACTGTGCCATTTTTAGCACTTATTATAGCTCATGCAAGATGGGTAACTCCATATGCTTCTACACAACTGCACTTTTTTAAGACCCCAATAATCAGAGCATTTCCAATAATTTAAAATTGTTTGGTATTAAATCAGCCAATCTGATTTTCTAAAACTGAGTTTCTTCTAGAACAGGGCTAAAATCTTAAAAGCATGCCTATCTTTTGACTAAATTACATATTACAGGCAAAACTTCATGAGACTGATGCCACAACATCCAAAAATCTCAGAGCAGACAAAGCAGTTAGGAAAGACAGATCTATATGATCCCTGCAAAGGACACACATTCACCTATACTGTACAGTGATGAAAGCCTTGTGATTCTTCCAAGAAGCACAGTTTGGCAGAGCTGGGTGTAGGAATCAGTACAGCAAGCAAGGAATACACACATCTATGTAAACTATGCTACACCAATCTAGACAAGTGGTTTAACCTTCTGATTACAGGATGTTGGACTACATTCAAAGTAGGTCTGGCAGCAAAATTGTATTTTTGAGTGGGAGGACAAAGCATTTCTTGATCTCCAAAGCTAAATTGTTAAAGCGCTGGGAGACGGGACCAAATTAATGCAAAGCTGCAAAGATCAATCATTTCTCTTAAGTTCACAAAAAAATAAATGACAGGGAACAATGACAAAGACTGTCAAACAGCACACAGCTTAGCCCAAGCCACTACAAGATCACAGAACTCCTCCCAGAAGTTTAATGAAGTTTCTTCATGTTACATCCCCTAATGCTGAGTGCTAATGCTGAGCTCATCATCTCCCCACACAGCTTCAGTGTCTAATTTTCCTCTCAGCAAGAACACTAACAATTCTAGATTTTGTATCTGATGTCTAGTAATGCATGCTTAGGACCTAATCTTACAATTTTTCTACACAGGCTTGACCACAGTGAAGTTATCAGGTCTCTGCCTGGGGAGTAAGGTAAACCAGAAGGATGTGACTGGAGAACAGGTTACATGAAACAACATATTACTGATGGAAACAACAGCAACCCTAAATATCTAAGAGACACAGTGTCTAAACACAGAGGGAAATGGGTTGATAATACATTATAACCCTTTATATTTTGAGGAGTTTGTCTATTTTTTGTTGGAAAATATTCTCCAAGTTTCAGGAAATTTATCCCCAAACGGGCACACACAAAAAATAGCAGGAGATGTCTACTGAACATCTGTCTTACTTTTCACTGAAAGAGTATTCTTCTAACATTAATCTTTCTTCCACTTCCACAGCAACACAAGTTCCTACTCTCTTTTGGATTGTCTTCTACCTGTAATAAGTCCTAGAAATCCTTCAACAACATGAGGTCTCATCACTTAGCAGTCACACAGCTGATTACAGACACCAGGTCTCTCTTAACTCAGGTTCACGGAAGCTGCCACTAGACTCAAAAATAGCCCTTCCCCTCTTCTCCCAAGCCCAAATAGTGAACAATGGAAAGCACAGTTCCCATATGAATGGCCTTCTTTTTTCCCCTAGATGCTGCTTTCTGAGAAAAAAAAACCCAAACAAAACAAAAGAATTAAATTTCTCTCATGTTCCAGAAACGCTGCATGAAAAACTGTATTAATTTGAAGTGCAGAATTCCATGAACTTTTGAATGTGGGCACATTACACTACTATCCACTTTAAATGCCATTCATGATCACTACAAGAGCGACGGGTCACTTTAAAAAACAGGAACCAAACATTCATAAAGTTGATTTAAAACAAGGATACTCATTTTCAAAAAACACGTATTTGCTCACCTTTGAAAGACTCTTACTTTCTTGTCTGATTGGATATGTTTGCTCAGAAGATTCACTGACTAGTTCTGAACCATTATAGTGTGTTGAGTTGTTAGAACGATATTGTGAGCCAGCTACTGGATACGCATTTGCCACAACATCAGGTGGGTAAGAGCAGCTGGAATATTCACGGAAGGCAGGATCTCCCAGACCACTGTGTGATGGACATTGAGAAAGAAATTAAAGTCATCCTGGTGCAAGTCTTCAGCATCTACTTGTTGCCTAGACAAACATATCATTCCTTGGCTAATGAACTTGTTTAACAAGAAAGCTCTATTTCAAAGGAAAACAATTCCATGTTATTTCACTTAAGCATTTACTCACTGCTACACATCTCTTTAAAAATAACAGATTTTGTTTCGTGAAAACATGCAGTTGAGCAAATATCTTAAAGTACAGAAGTTATCAATTTCCAAGTTTCAAAGCTAGTCTGCTTTGAGGTTATAGTTCTCATGTCTGTTTCAGGGTACCAAGATTCTTCATATTTATTTTCAGTAGGCTTTTTCTTGTGAAACAAACCAAAAGCACAGTGTAATGACAGGACATGAGTCACACAGTTGACTGCAAAAATACAAACGTTAAACCCCATCTTAAAATGCCATAATAACAAAGTAGGAGTATACCACTTCATGGGGTACAAAACACGCTTGAAATATGACGTAGACTTGTAAGATAATAATTAACCGACCTGCATTTAACCATAACAATTTACGAAAACACAACATCTGGGGCATGCCTCTTCCCTTCAAATGTATGCTCAAAAGCTCCCTTTCACTTTCCATCCACACTTAGTCCAGAAAATATATACTGAGTCCAGATTTGATTAGGGAGAATGGAAATTTACAAGCTTAAGAAAGCTGCATTTAGTTTTTAAAGCTGTTCACTATGAAGTGGCCAGCCTTGGAATTCTGGGTAGACAATGACAAACAGAGAAACTTTCCCATCAAAACAGAAGACTTCAGATAACACGTTTAATACTGACTGTTGCAATTCTGATAGACTGTAGTTAAAACAATGCTTATAATCAGTTTATACAGAGAATAAACGTTAAATAAGACTCAAAAATATATGTCCCAGCTCCAACAAGGCAAAACATTCATCAGAATATTGCTGCTGTTTTTTTGTTGTTTTTTTTAATATGAACTGATTTAATGCTAATGCTGTGGTTTTCTCCTAATGCATACATCAGGCCATAACTCACCTCAACATTATATCTATATGACAAATGAAAATAGGTTGAAAATACTGACATTTCCTGTAGGATAAAATGAAGGCCTACAATGACCATGTTTAATAAGGCTGTACTTGTAAGGACACACCAATAACTTCGTAGTGATTGGATAATTAATCCAATGCTTGGGGTCCCGAGAAGCAATGAGGGAACCCTGTAACACCATCAGATTCTTACAAGACTCAACTATTTCCCACCCTACTATGTAGCCTTTTTTCCGGTTTGCTCTGGATTTAAAAATACTTTTTTAAGTCTATGTCTTTTCTCAGGCCCTAACTGAAAAAAAATAAAACCAAACCCAAAAAACCAAACCAAACAAAAAACCCCAAGACTTTTAGAAACCCACAGCACTCTTACTAAAACTGCCTTTCTGGGGATGCATAGGTCGTGGAGAGGAGATCCAGGTAAGGCCCCATATATTAAACGCTTTACAGCACAAGAAGCCTTCTTGAAGACTCCTCCTCTTCCTTTTATACAACTATATCTAGCCCAGCTCGGTCATAATGCAACCCTTCTTTCACCCAAGGACTGGATTCAGCTCCTTCCAAAGCACAAACAAGCCACATCAATCACTGGAGACCACCACATCCTCCTTAATGCCCTGTAACCATACAGGCCTGTGGGAGCAAGATACCAGACACATGCCCAAAGAACATTGATGCAAAAACCTAAATCATGAAGACAATGCAGAAGCACTTCTACAGTTAGACTATTAACGTATCGGAGCCCTGACTTCTGATGCGTATTCAAAGTCCAAAACCAGAAGGTTAAAATCCCCCAAGAAATAAGATTCAGAAAATATACATACTTATCCAAAGATGGTTCCTGAACAAATGGGTAGCATGTAGTTAAGTACCTAGGAAAGACACATGCTTCTGAGGGTTCTGACCATGCCACAGTTACCGCCGCATGTTTTGGAACAAATGGTTTGACCTCTGCTGACAACTTGATGCCCTGAGAAACAAAACGGGTTTTGGCTACATGCATTTGGAGATTAATGTTATAAGTGAAAAATACTCAGTCTTGTGACCTTAAGTGTCATTGGAAAGTGTTAGTTTCCTCTCTTCTAACAAAACATGCAAACCAATAAGCTCACCAAAAAGAAATGGAGGAAGAGGGTGAAAAAAACCCCAAGGAATTCTAAAGAAAAATAGGACCACTCTGAAAAGTTATTTAATACCCTCACTTATGAAACACTCACACAGGTCAGTTACATAAAGGACAGAAGCTTGCTTAAGATAAGATGCAGTAAATGCAAATATGCAAATTCTTACTTCACATTTGAACAGTATAAGCTAAAATTCAAAAATATACTTGCATTACTGCTAATCAAACTCGGGATGTAACAATCATGTCTTAGAGCACATCTGTATTTTAAGGCAGTCTGCCTAAAATGAACACTTTATTACACAGCCTTCTTGTTTCTGGCACAACACGGATTTATTAAGGCAAGTCTTCCATTTGTTCTGAATTACCATCGAGCTAAGCTGGGTATGTATATGTGGAAGGACAATGACATGAGACTCGAGGTATTGACTGCCGTGTCATCAAAACACGCAGGACGCAGCTGTGACCGCAGGCTGATGTCTAAGACCTCCGAGCCTGACCGGTGTGCACAACGCCGCTGTCACCGGTTAGAGCCTGGGCACCCATCTTTAGAGCGACTGGGATGGCTACCTGCCCTTGCAGCACTCCTCAGCCCGAATAAGAAGAGCTTTCCACACTTAAACTCACTGGAAGTTACGCCTGGGGTTCCCCATCCCAAGCGGTGGGAAGCGCTCCAACCTAAGCGAACCCTCCCCCCGGCTCTGCCCCTCCAGAAGGACTCTTCTCCCTGTTCTGAACCAAAGGCTGATCCGAGGAGCCGCGGGAGGCACCCTGCCCGGGGAGGCGCACAGGCGGCCGGCAGGGCAGACCCCGGGGCAGGGAGAGGCAGTCAGGCGCCAGGAGGAGTCGGAGAGGGGAGCAGGGGACTGCGGGCGCCGCCGCCGCCCTTACCTCGCCGCCGCGGCCCGAGCGCGGCCGCCTCTCGGCCGACATGGCGGGGCCCGGCCCCGCCGCCGCCCCGGCCCCGCGCACGGCGCGCAGCGATGACGCCACGGCGCGGGCGGGGCGCGCGCGTGACGCCCGAGCAATGTGGGGAGGGGCGGCGCGGGAAGGGTCCGTGCTGCGGATCCTGTGCCAGGGGGATGGAGGGCGGGGAGTGCGGGATCCTGTGCCACGGGGATGGAGGGCGGGGAGTGCGGGATCCTGTGCCACGGGGATGGAGGGCGGGGAGTGCGGGATCCTGTGCCACGGGGATGGAGGGCGGGGAGTGCGGGATCCTGTGCCACAGGGATGGAGGGCAGGGAACGCAGGCAGCCACGCGCCTGGGACCCTCCAAAGACACCAGCCCGAGAAGAGCACGGCTTAGGCAGAGCTCAGCAGGATTCTTAGTGAAGGTGTGACCCGGCCTGGTTCAGTCCACCACTGAGACAGACAGCTCAGGCAGCTTTTAGAGGAAGGCCTACAAGGGTCCTTTTCCTCACCAGACTTTTCATGTTACTTACCTCTGTCTCCACAACAAACACACATGACACAGGGACAGCACATGCTTTGTCACTTAAGCCACACGCAGATGGATCCTGCTGTCGCTGGCCTTCCAAATCCTACACAGCTGTAATGCTAACTTCATGTTGGAAGTGAACCCCTGGTACTGAGAGTTACTGAAACACAATATACTGAAGTACCTTTTTAAAAAAAAATAATAAAAATCTGAATGTATGGCTGCTGTTACAGGGTCCCAAGACTTCACAGTGACAACTTCACTGCAAGACAGGAAGTGCAGGCTAGAACCCTAGAGTAAAAGCTTGTGATAGAAAGTTAACTGGTACTAGCAGAGTTAACCGAGCAAGCATAAAGACATCTCTATGCAATATTAAGAAGTACACAACACAGAGTTTATACCAAGTAATCAGGGATAGGATCACCAAGTTACTGTTTTCCAAAGTAGGTACTCATAAAATGTTAAACAACAAATACTTGTTTTGACAGTAAATTAGAACTCCAGGCATTGAGGCTTTATAAGAACACAAAAAGTTTATTTCTTAAGCCTATTTCCTCCTAAACAGAAGAACTAATAGATTTGAATATACTAGGATACAGCAGAAAAGATGAGTGCAAAAGTCACTGAACACAGATAACAAGATCATCTAACCAGAATGTGCAACACAAACACGAATGCAATTTAATTCAGAGAGGCACTTACATTGACAGTAAAGATAAAGCCATCCGCTCTTTTAAAATTATAGCAGCCTACTTGAAATTTCACTTGACTGAGCTTTGTTGCTGTGAATAATACAGCTCATGCACAGGTTTGGATGTATGTTTTGTAAATTTAAAGTATTCACTGAATACTGCCAACATATATACACTCATATACATAGTTCCAGAAGGTTGAAGAGGCGATGACTTATTTCTGCTCTGCCTTTTGAAGAGGTCTCCTGAAGAGCAGAATATGTGGCTCTGCGGAAAGAAAATTGAAAGCATCAGTCTGTCCCTCAAGTCTTGTTTGAAGGGATTTCTTTCATTTTGGAAGTTTGGGATGATAGTTGAAGCTCGCTATCAGATAAGCAGATCATCAAGAAGTCCAAGTATGGCTCCACATGTAATATTAACAGACCAACTTTGCAGTAACCGTGTAACAGTCAAACACGTGTTTTTTACTTTTACACCAAATGGTACCTATATCATAAACTTAAGATACTTACAGGAAGGAAGTATTGGAAAAAATAGTACTTTTAGTTAGTACCAACTGTCTCTTTACATTAGGCTATTTGATGAACTCTTACTGAAAACTTAGACTAGCAAACTAGGTAAACTGTCTGTTAGGTACATCATGTCAAGCATCAAAAAAATCCGCTTTAGTTAATACAGCCAGCTTACATTATTATTGATCTGACTTATACCTAAACACCTCCAGAAAAGTCTAAAGTATCAAAGGTAACAAGGTAAGGGAAACACTGGAAGGTTACACTAATTTCTTCACCTGATTCTTCAGAAACTTGGAACTCCAGTTGCTGCTGCAGTTCATGTATCACCTGTTACTTTTTAGTCAGGCTTGTCAATGGTAAGTTACCTAAAAAGGCTCTTCTCACAGTACATCCTCATTCGTAGACTCTGGGGCTTCACACTCCATTATATAAAATACTGATTTTTAAGTAGACGCTATAGCTAGAGTTCAAACTGTACTGCAGATTTTTCAGAGCACTAACACAGGACCTTACCTACATGAGCATTAAGGTTACGTTGCCTTTGTTGACAAAGGGCTAAAATAGCAAGTAGATAAGCAGGAGTCTAAACATTCGGTATTTAATTCCAGCTGGATTCCACAGCAGAACAAGTTATGCATTACACACTTCAGCTAAGCACCAGGCTGTTAATGTTTTAGACACCTTTTTTTTCCACCTAATTCTTTCAGATGTGCTTACCTGGCTCATGGATCATATAGTGAACCCAGCCAAGACTCTGCTGAACACCAAGACGTCTCCACTCTTCTTCAGACATCAGATGAGATTTTGGCACTTGTTTTGAAAGTTCTCGTGGCAGCATCACGTGTCTGTACAAATTCAATTATTAAACACACAACACTAGAAAACTTGAACAGCTCTGCAGCAAAAGATAGCAAGCAAGTAATGAATAATTACTTTCTCTATAAAAAAGCCTAGGGTATATGACTGTTACCACGAATCTGATTATGAAATCTGTCTCACAATCGAGTTTAAAATCACTTATGCCTATTAAACATTACATCTGTAATGCAATTACATATTGGAAGCCAACCTGCATTCTAGAGGAGATTAATTCTTCTTCACGCTCCAGTCACGCTGCATTTATATAAGTATGCGTTCCTGGCAAGTGGCTGCCGTATCTGCTGCTCGAAAAAATAAGGACTTTGGACTTCTAAAATATTTGTAATACCGCTTTAAAGTAAGCCTAAAAGAGTTACAACTCCAGCAGCAGCCCCATCAGCAGAGGCCAGCGCAGCCCCATCCCAGGCTCTGCCACAACCCTCCCCCTGTGGTGGCGGCGCTCCGCGCCCTCCATCGCTCTGCGGCCAGGGGTCAGCGATCGGGGCCAGCCGACAGCAGCATTCAGTCACCCGCCCCCCATTCCCCAGCCGGCCCAAAGCCACGCGAAAGCCCAGCACGGAGAGGCTCGGCTCGACACGGCCCTGCTCGCCGGTCCTGCGCCCACTCTGGCCCCGCTCCACCCGTTCCCTGAAGGCAACGGGCACGCGTCGGGAGAGGCGCCTGCCCGAGCCACCCTCCCCCGGAACGGCTCTTCCGAATCCCTCCAGCGGGCCCTCCCGCAGTCTCTTACCGGTACTCGTATTCCTCGTCACAGTATTTATCGGAATAGTAGATCTGCTTGTGGGCCATGGCGGCAGGAGCGGCAGCAGCAGGAACCCCTCTCTTTCTCCTTACGCCTCAGGGACGCCTCGCGCACTAACCGCCCGCTTCCGCGCCTCGCGCCATTTGAATCCGGCGGCTCGGCTCCCATTGGCTCTTGCCGGGGCCGGCCAATCGCGTGCCGCGCCCGCCGCACCGCGTGACCCGCGCGCTCGCCTCCCGCAGCCAGTCCGCCGAGGCCGCGGCGGTTGCGTCACGGGGCGGAGGGCGCGGGGGGCGGGGCGGGGAGGGCGCGGGCGCGCCATGATTGGCCAGCGGCTGCCGGGGCGGGGCGGGGCGGGGCGCGCGCGCCCTTCCAGCGCTTTCCAGCACGCGGGGGAGCGCAGGGGGGCAAGTTGTGGCGTCCCGCGCATGCGCGGCTCGTGTGGCGTGGGGGTCCTGCCGGCCCCGTCGCGGGTTCCCGCGGGGCAGAGACCTCTCCGTGCGGCTCCGTGTGAAGCGCGGTGCCCTGCTTGCGCCGTGGCTGCCGTGAGCCCGCTCTGCCTTGGGCTGTCGCGCTTCGCGTGCTGCGGTCGCTCGCGGTGCGGACAAACCGACCGTGGGGACGCTCGGGGCAGCGTGGGCACTGCGGGCGGCATTCCCGGCGCACAGGCCGCCTTCCCCAGCGGAACGGCGCAGCGAGCGTTTCCCTTGGGAAAACGTGCCTGGGTTTGATAAGGAGCTCCGTAGCTCCCGCGACGTGTTTATGGGTGGTGTTTATGCCAGCTGGGGTTAGAGAAACTCAGTGGGGACGTGGCCAGGAAGGGCGATTTCGCCCATGAGAACCATAAGGAGTGGGAAGCGACCTTGAAGATCGTCTAGCTCCAACCCCTTGCCGTGGGCAGGAACACCCCCCACGAGGTCAGGTTGCCCAGAGCCCCGTCCAACCTTGGCCTTGTGCGCTGCCAGGGATGGGGCATCCACAACCTCCCTGTTCCGGTGCCTCACTACCCGCACAGCAAAGAAATTTTCCCTGATAGCTAACCTAAATGTGCTCTTACACTCCATGTACCCTGGCTGCAGGGTGCTGCTCTCTTGTGGGCCTCTACAGGAAAAGGAGACTAGTTTTTTTAAGTTTCTGCTTTCATGGTGCTGCCAGAAACACAGGTACTGCCTGTGATAATGTCTGATAGCTATCTGTCTGATAGCTGTTCTGATGGAGAAGAAAACAACCAAGGCCGTGTGAGGCATGGCATGCGTAGGTGATAGGGATGATTTTCTTAGCATCATTGTTTCAATTGGCACTGCAGCCTGTCTTAATAAAGTTTAGGCCAGTCTCACACCTTACAGCCACTAAAAGGAGTGCTTATCATAATGTAGCAGTAATATTTTTCTCTTATATTAGGGCTTGTTGGCGCAGGTCATCTACAGGTAAAATGAAGTCAGTGTTTTCAAACTGCTATAGTTAAACGTGTGAAATTCATTCAGCAAAGGTCCTCAGCAGGAGTGTCAATTCCAGTATAATTGTAAAAGTACAAACCACCTGCAAGTTTTCAAAAGTATTGATTGGATTATTCAAAACAGAAGGGTTTGGGGGTTTTTTAGCTTAATTTCAGACATCACAACTGATTTTTTTTAACTACTTGAGGCAGAGCATACACAATAATTTCTGTTAGGAATGTCATTGTGTAATAATGGGGTGGGGAAGAATAACTCGTCATGACAAAGGGGTTTGCTGGATTGGAAGACATTTCATTTCTGTGCCTTCTTTCTGAGCTTTCTGCTTGTCTCATGCATATTCCACATGAGGAAAAAATGACCTTTAAATAAGGCTATCTGTAAGCCTCCCTCCTATGAATTCGTTCAGAAGTGAAGGTCTGGCATCCCTTTAAAGCAACTTTTTCTTCTATTACTAATACTCATAATGATACCTGATCATAATTTTAAAGAGGATTAAAAGGATTCTTAGGTAGATATGTGTTCAATCTTATTTGAGATCCCTCTGATTAATTTGAAAGTCCTTGTTAGTCAGGACTGACCCAAATGTGTTTGTAAGGCAACTGGCAGAGCTGACAAAACTAACATATTGGTTTTAATAATCCAGGATTAGGAGATCTTATTTCGTATCCAAGTGTCATTTTAGCTTCTTCTTTCTTCAGTTCTTTTCCCAGACAGGACTTAAAAGCATTGGTGAATGATAAATAATGCAACAGTACCAGGAACTTGTTAAGTTACACTATTAATTTGCTATCTTTTTTTCCTAAAATGAAAACATTAGTGTTAGGGGTATAATTTGTGAAGTTACTGGAAAAAAGTAATAAACTTGCTAAGTGGCTAAACTTGTTAAACAGTTAAGCTTGACAATCATTTCCAGGCACATGAACAGTAAGGAAAGCATCAGGAGTAGTCAGTATGGATTCATCGTGACATCTTGACCAACCTGATAAACTTGTGTGATGAAATGGTCCGGCAAAGCCAGGGGGAGAGCAGTCATTATTGTTTGCCTAGGCCTCAGTAAGGCTTTTGACTCCAGTAATACCTTCCTAGAGAAGCAGTTGATGCATGGGGTGGATGTGCAGGCAGTGCAGTGAATGGCTTGTCCCAGAGCGTGGTGATACATGGCACAAAGTCTAGTGAAGGGCCAGTAATTAGAGGTGTGTCCTAAGGGTCAGTCCTGGGCCTGAGCCTTTCCAGCATCTTGGTTAGTGACCTGTGCAATGGGGCACAGTGTCCCACCAGCAAGGTGACACCTTGGAACTGAATAACCAGTAACCAAGTAACACCAAGTAACTGAGGAACCAGAGGGTTGTGCTGCTGGGTGGATGAACTGCAGAAATGTGCTGAGAAAAAACCTCATGAAGTTGAAGAAGGGGAAGTGCAAAGTCCTGCACCTGGGGAGGAACAATCACAGGCCCTGGTACATGGTGGGAAACACCCAGCTGGAGATGAGTTTTCAGAAAAGGCCCTGGGAGTTTCCTGGACACTGAGTTGGATGTAAACCAGCACTGTGTCCTTGAAGCAAGGAAAACTGAGTGCCCTGGGCTGCATTAGGACAAGTGTTGCCAGCAGACTGAGGAAGGTGATCCTACCCCTCCATTCAGCACAAGTGAGGCTGCTGCTGGAGCACCGTGCCCAGCTCTGGGCTCTCCAGTGCAGGAGGAAGTTGATGCTGCTGGAAAGAGTCCAATGAAGGGCTAAAAAGATGAAAACGTGAAGGCAGTGTGAAAAGAAGACCAGAACCAGGCTTAATCCAGTTGTGCCCAGCGACAGGTCTAGAGGCAGTGGGCACAAGCTGAAACATGGGATGTTCTTTGTGAACATCAGGAAGCCTTTTTTACTCTGAGGGTGATGGGGCACTGGCAGAGGTTACCCGGAGAGCTGCTGCAGTCTCCATCCTTGGACATCTTCCAAAGCCATCTGGACACAATCCTGGGCAATGGGCCCTAGGTGGCCCTGCTTGATCAGAGATGTTAAACCAGATGACCTCCATAGGTCCACCCTCAGCCACACTGTATGGTACTGTGTGAAACAGGGCTCTTCAGCATTTTCTTCAGAATACTGTTGCACACAAAGGCTGTGTCAGTTATACTACAAAGAAGGGAACAAACTGTTCTGTAACTAGTGTGGAGGGAACAAAAATGCTTGAACTTTAGCAAGGCAGCTTTGTGCTGGACCTTAGGAAACATTTCCTAGCAGTACCTAATTTAATTGTCTAGAACATTTTAGAAAAAAATACATCCTGCAGGAATATTTTAGGTACAACTGATCCTGTCTGTGATCAGTTGTTTCTTTGGGGCCTGCTTTCTGTGGTTGTGTCAGTTATGCTTTCCCATTGTAACGTTTGCTGATATTGACTATAGAACAAAAGTAATTTTTTTTCCTCTCCAATGCTCTAGAATGATGTTTTAATTTTAATTGTGATACATTTTCCTGTTTAAAAAAGTTAGTTTCTGAAATTGGGATTGTTACGTGGTGAATCGACATCCTGACTGAAGATTCTGAACCAGGTCAGGAGTGAACGAAACCACAAATACCTATATTTATTAAAGAGAAAAGCTGCTGACAAGCTCCTACCATACAATCATCCCTCAGCATGTCGAAGGCGTGTATCGAAGCATATTTCAAAGTTTGCCACAGAGCAGACTGGAAAGGATTCTGCATAGCCTTAGGGGCATAGGTCTGTTAGAAGAAACGTGAGACAGCTGCTCAACTGGAATATAAACTCCTGCTTAGAGCCCTGATTAGGGGAGTTTTAGTCTGATTAGGGCAGTTGCTGTGATTCAGTTGCTGCTGAAACACAAGATAAAGTGGCAAAACCCAAGATAAAATGGCAAAACACAGGGAGAATATTGTTGCGCTTCTGTCCCTGTCTCCTGTTGCCGTTAACGGGCATGTGTAATTTTGAGCATCAATATTCTGCACTCCGTTAGAGAACAGCATGACTGTAGTCAGCATAGAGGATCTTTAGGACTAAAGATGACCTATGGACATTACTGGGGGGGATGATCTCATGTACCTAGACAGAAGCAGACCTAAATCCTCTGTATAACCTGTTACTTGTGACCAAGGCCATCCACAGAGGTATATGGGCCATGATAAATAAAAATCTGTTACAATGAAGGGCCCATGTGCACCTTACTGTTACATATACAGAGTTCAAGATGTAGGTTGTGGTAGATGAAAATATTTTCTGTGCTTTTTGTCAGAAGGGGAAGATGCAAGTTTTCCCATCTGTGTTGTACATAGCAGTCTCTGACTGACATTTTCTGCAGATTTTTCTGGTTAGTTCTATTAGACATTTGGAAAAAAAAAATAAGTTATATGTACTTTTACTGTGCTTCAGTTTTCAAACATGTCCTTGTAAAACACTAACGTCAGATGCTTGAATGTATTTTTCTGAATAGAACAGCAAGATCAGAGTCAAGGAACCTTTTGTACTGTCTTCATGAGTCATAGTCATATATACAGTTAATAACTTGTGAATAATCTGAGCATGAATCACATTCGTAGCATATATTGATGAACCATTATCTATGTTTTTATATTTTCAATGTTTCTTAAACAAGGCTTAAACATGCAAGGCTTAAATAATCATACTCTTCATCAGTTTTGATCCTTAATTTTGAACCTGCTGGCTGGTTTGGTCAAACTTAACAGAAATGTTGATAAATTATTGTAGATTTCATGATAACAGGTTGGATGGATAGAGCAGAAGGACTCTGATGGAGGATAATGTTACAGTTAAACTTATGCCTCACTAGGCAGAGAATCTACATGGGAAAGAAAGCTTTGCATAAATGCTTCAGTGGTAAATATCCTTCAGCCTTTGGTGCATATGCCTTCTGGGGTAGTAAAGCCACAAACACATTGAGTCAGTAGAAAATTGGTCTCGCTTTGTTCTTATTTCAGTGAGATTACTTTCTGTTTGCTGATTTGATTTGCTGGTGTTGTGTGGTCTTTACCTAGTATTCCACAACACTAGTAGCCCTCAAAGCACCCTCAGGCTACTTGTATGTGTAATATTAACAGTATTCGTCTCTGCAGGCTTGATCTTCAGAATTAGTTTGCCTCAATTCAGATACTTAAATTTGAATTTACTGCTTTACTTCATTTGAAAGACTTTATAATAAGCATTGAGTTATTCGTGTGCTAATTAACATCCCCTCAGTAAATGCAGAAGATGGATTATTTTTGTCTTGTTTTTCAGTTCACACAAAAATGTGAACCAGCTCCTGGAGAGACTAAAGAATGACGCTATGTTTTGATGGTTTAGCTGTCTGAGAATAATCCAATGTAAGTGTTGAAAATAATCTAGCTGAATTGCTGAGGATTTTCCTCTGAGAGAAGATAAACTTGAAAAATAGACCCAATTATGATACATGCTCCTACCAGCACCCATGCTGGTTCAAGAACAGCATTTTAAAAGGTGTTCTTGAATAAATTCTTGAATAAATTATTCCCAAGTCATAGCTTGCAGGATGAGTTTAGAAGTGCAGACTGTGTGCAATTCATTCAGATCCTTGCAGAGCTTGGAGGCTGGTGTTGATCAGTGTAATTTCATTGAGATTTAATTGTCTTACTCTGTTTCTAGGGATCTTCTTGTGGAAGTAATCATCAGAACCTAGTCAAAAGACTACAGCTCAGATCTGAAAAGTGACACTGATGAGCCTGGGGGTGACACGCCAGTGTTGGGGGTGAAATAATATCCCAGCTGAAGTGCATCTGCACCAGTGCACACAGCATGAGTAACAGACAGGAGGAGCTGGAAGCTGTGACATAGATGTCATCATGGAAACATGGTGAGATGACTCTCATGACTGGAGAGCTGCAGTGGATGGTTACAAACTCTTCAGAAGGGCCAGGCGAGGAAGGAGAGGGGGTGGGATGGCTCTGTACCCTGGATGGTGTTCCGACTGTGCAGAGCTCCAGGGCAGTGGTGATGAGGCTGAGTGCCTGTGGGTGAGGACTGGGGGGAAGATAACGAGGCAGACATCCTGGTGGGAGACCATCCATCTGCTGTAGCGCTCCCAACCAGGATGAAGAGGCAGATGAAGTATTTTATAAGTGTCTGGCTGACCTTTCATGATTACCAGCCCTTGTTCTTGTGGGAGACTTTAACCTGCCAGACGTCTGCTGGAAACTCAGCACAGTGGACCAGAGGCAGTCGAGTGAGTTCATGGAGCATGTGGAAGATAACTTCCTGACACAGCTGGTAAG
The DNA here is from genome assembly GCF_001604755.1 of Lepidothrix coronata. NCBI lineage: Eukaryota > Metazoa > Chordata > Aves > Passeriformes > Pipridae > Lepidothrix > Lepidothrix coronata. Next base: position 3,105,194 of record NW_016690269.1, on the reverse strand, counting down.
TGAGCCTGCAAGAGGGGCTGCCCTGCTAGACTTGCTGTTTAAGAACAGAGAAGGGCTGGTGGGAAATGTGGTGGTCTTGGGCACAGTGACCACGAAATGATATTTTCAGTTCTTGGTGAAGTAAGGAAGGGAGTCAATAAAACCTGTACCTTGGGCTTCCAGAGGGTGGACTTCAGCCTGTTCAGGACACTAGTTCAGAGAGTACCTTGGCAAACAGTCCTTAATAACAAAGGGGTCCAGGAAGGCTGGACACATTTTAAGAAGGAAATCTTAAAGGCTCAGGATCAGGCTATCCATATTTGCCTAAAGACAAGCTGGCAGGGAAGACTACTGGCCTGACTGAAGAGGGAGCTTTCACTGGAACTCATGGAATAAAAGAGATTTTATGACCTTTGGAAGAAGGGGGAGACAACTCAGCAAAAGTACAAGGATGTTGTTAGGTCTGTCAGCCTGACCTTGGTGCCTGGGAAAGTTGTGGAACAGACCATCTTGAGTGCAGTCACACGGCACATACAGGACAACTGGGGATCAGGCCCAGCCAGCATGGGTTTAGGAAAGGAAGGTCCTGGTTGACCAACCTGATCTCTTTTTATGACCAGGTGACCTGCTTAGTGGATGAGGGAAAGAGGATGTTGTCTACCCGGACTTTGATCAAAGAGGATGTTTTCTGCCTTTACTTTTATCAAAGTAAAGCCTTTGGTACTGTCTCCCACATCATTTTCCTGCACTTGTGTCACAACAACCCCAGACTGCACAGCATCTTGGGGAGGCGTTGTAGGAAAGCAGCTGGAAGAGGACCTGGGGCTGCTGGTGAACAGCCAGCTGAACCTGAGCCAGCAGTGTGCTCAGGTGGCCAAGAAGGCCAATGGATCCTGGCTTGTGTCAGCAATAGTGTGGCCAACAGGTCCAGGGCAGTGATTGTCCCCTGCACTTGGCACTGGTGAGGCCACCCCTGGAGTGCTGTGTCCAGTTCTGGGCCCTCAGCTCAGGAAGGACATTGAGGGGCTGGAGCAGGTCCAGAGAAGGGTAATGGAGCTGGTGAGGGGTCTGGAGAATAAGTCCTGTGAGGAGCAGCTGAGGGAGCTGAGGTTGTTTAGCTTGAAGAAAAGGAGGCTCAGGGGAGACCTTTATTGCTCTCTACAACCACCTGAAAGGAGGTTGTAGCCAGGTGGGGCATTGGCCTTTTCTCCCGGGCAGATAGTGACAGGACAAGAGGAAATGGCCTCAAGCTGAGCCAGGGGATATTCAAACTGGACATCAGGAAGAATTTCCTTACCTAAAGGATTGTCAAGTGTTGGAATGGACTGCTCAGGGAGGTGGTGGAGTCACCAGTCCTGGAGGCGTTTGAGAAATGATTGGACATGGCACTTAGTGCTGTGGTTTAGTTGACAAGGTCAACTTCAGTGGAAGGTTGGGCTTGATGGTCTTGGAGGTCTTTTCCAGCCTTGATGAATGGAAAATGACTCTATTCCCATGTTAAACAAAATCAATAATGCTGAATTTAGCAGATGATTTCCATAGCAACCAATGCTCATATAACAAATTCAGGATGATACTGTATAATGACTGGAGAATCAAGCAGAAGAAGATGCTGTCAAATGAGGCACAGCTCTCCTCAGATTTTTCCTGTAGGCTGTGCAATATGACGCTGTCTTAAAGTGGATCAAGGACAAAAAAACCTGTAGCTCAATCTCAGAGTTCTTCATTTACTGGATATTTTTGACACAATGTTTAAATAGTTTGAGTAAGGGCTCTATTTAAACTTTGAAATGTCAGGCTAGACCTGAGAAAAGATCCTTTTATCCAAACTTATCCCTGTGGCTTCTCTAATGGATACCTTCCAGAATTAAATTGTGTAAGAATCAGAAAAGCATGTGATGACATGTTCCCATCTTAGTCTTGATTCTGGGCCTACTGATGAGGGATTTCTTTACAAATAATAGGCCATGTGAATTTCTGTTTCATGAATCTTCAGGTCATCTTTGGGCCAAACATTTTTTCTCCACTGTGTGAGGGTTAGCAGCGGGTCTGTCAGCTCTCTGGGAGAAGATACTGACTGGGGAAACTTGCGAGTATATCCTCGAGATAAGAAAACTATGTACGCAGCCCTAACAAAAGAAAAGACAGACTGTGGAGTGCTTAGATTCAGTCCTGTGGGAACCCCAATATAGCCTTGAGCCTTGCCAAATACATCAGCAATAAATAATAGCGAATTGAAACACTGTTGCTTGCTTACCTAAGAATAAGTTGCTGCTTGCTACTAATAAGGGATATAAAAAGGCACATGGGAAAAATAAAGAGACTTGTATTTTGCTCTGAACTTGACCGTTAGTGTATTTTTTACTGACTGCCACAACAACACCACTGTATCTTGTTACAAGGAGTTCTCTGGCTAAACAAGTTCCCTTATGAGAAGCAACATCTTTTGTTTATGTTAAATCTGCCACGTGCTGGGTTTTGTGTTGAAAGAGCCTTTGTATATTTATTCATTGTCCCTGATATTTGTAGTTTCCAGAGGTAGGATTTATATACTACAGGTTTATAGGCTAAGATTTTGATTTTGAGTCCAATGAATTGAAATTTTCCCCTCCTCTTACATGAACATTCCTCGTTAACTTCTGTGAAGTAACTCAAACGTTTAAGATGTATCACAAATTTTGAACATACACAGGAGTGAAAGAAAATGTATGTGAGCTGAAAATACATCTGTTTGAGAGTATTAAAAAGGTTGCTCAAAGTGTTGTTTAATTAAAGTAGTAGAAGATGACTGAATTCAAATGAAATCAAACAGAATCCAAATAAGCCACATACCCAGAAATATTTTTTTCTTAAGGTTATTTTGACAATTTAAGGTTTAAAGTAGCCACTGGAGGGCTCACTGATCTCATGTTAAATGACAAGCTTGTCTTTGAAAGTCAGTACTTCTGGGTTTTGGTTAAGGCAGTATTAATTGCTGTGCTCCCCATTTGAAGAAGACTGGATGATAACAGAATTTTTTAAGGTAATGGGCAGAGAACAATTACATTTTTGTGTCAAAGAATAACAGCTTTGTGACTATTACCCATGTCACAGTGTGGGAACATTTACAAATGTTTGGAAGGTAGGTGGATCTAAATGTTATAAAATAAGCATAAAGGACCAGAGTTCCCACCCCCTTACAATAAAAAATGTAAAAAACTCTTCCTGTCAGACAGAAGGGTTTCCCCATTTTGAGGAGCCACCTACACAGGGCAGATTTTCCTTTCCCTCCTCTGTTTTGTGTGTGACACCAAAGCTTCAGTGACGAGTCAGGCCCAGGGCTGTGGTCTTTTTGGATCACTGGTAGAACTGGGATGAAATGCAACACGTGATTGATGTGGGTTTCTCCTGGCATTTTGAATCAAGTCTTTATTTCACTGGAGTTAAACAGAACTTAGTTTTCAGAAACTTTGGGAACAATGAATTCTGCTTACATATTCCAGTATTTTTGTATTTTCCCCAGGCTGAATTTTTCTTTTGCCCTTTTGTTTTTTAGGGATCTTTCTTGGATGTGTCGATTATTGTCCTACTCCTGATTCAGTGAATGCAGCTAGATGGTTTATGTTTAGTATGAACATGTTCCTTAAGTTCACAGGAGTATTTACCACTCTTCTGTGGGATAAACTTGTGCTGAACAAAATACACAGCTCCTGAAGTGATTTTACCAGGCAAATATATCCAGATATTTTGCCAAAATATCATTCTTTTTCTTTGTGTTCCTGTAAGAATGTGTTATCCCAGAACTTCACTAGTCTGTTGCTTTACTTTATGGAAACTCCCTTGATTTGTTTTTGTCCAGTGCTCATTTTCAGCTCTGCCTGTTTCAAAATATTTCCCTTGCACTGAATAGCTATTTGAATTCTTTCCCACGATTTTGAATCCTGCATTTTGCAAGCTAATTTTTTTTTAATTCCCTCCATATATGTCTCAACTTTGAGTGTTTGTGGTGACTCCCTTAGTCTTTATTTTAGATACTAGAAAATCATCTGTTGCAAGAGATACACAGAACTTTGAATCTCTCTTGACAGACAACTTCATTCACAATTAAGTATAAATATTTTTATTTTCTTAGTGTTCAACCCGTCTTTCTAATTATCAGCTTTTTCATCATTCATGTAAAGACAAATATCCACCACTTAAACTGTTCCATTATACCTTATCATGCAGTATCTGTACAGAAAATAATTTAATAGGTATAACATAGATGGGAAGAGGATTCTACCTGGAAATGCATTTTGTTGGAGTCTTTCTTACTGCTCAGACTAAAAGCACTCATCAAATCTATTTCATTTAGGACATTTGTTCGTGGGGCCATGCTGCTAATCTGGTACAAAAAGAGCCTTCTTCAGGTAACTTTGCTACTAAATATTGGAAATGTGCTCACATTGAGATGTTGTCCTGTTTTGCCAGCAGTATCCCTTTATCTAAAGAAAGGGGATTGCCTCTGCCCTAAACTTTTCCAGTTAGAAGATCATAGAGAATGTGCCTTTTAGTAGTTTTCCTAAGAATATCCTTGACTGAAGTCTGCCTTGGTCATACTTGAATCTTACATCATTACATGCATGTATTTACAGGCTTACCTTAAAAAAAGAGAAAAAAGTAGTTCAGCAAATTCACAGAAGAGAAACACTGGCAAACTGATTCATCTTGTTTTACAGGTATTAAAACTTAATGCCTTTTCTTTTTTTTAGCAGAATATCAGCAGTGTTGTCATGGATACTGAATCAGGTCCTGTTTTGCCATCTTGCAGATGTGCTAAAAATGGGTTTTTTCCTTCCCACCTGTTAACCATTCATATGGACTTGATTGGAGGGTCCACTGAAATCAGTGAAAAGTCTTTAGTCATCTCAGCAGATTTTGGACTAGGATGTAAGTGAACAATAGAATGTCAGCAAATATTCTGTTTCATAATAGTTTTCAGGTATTTTGTACATCTTATTGCACTGTTGAAAATCCGATGCATGCTGTGAGCTTACTCTCATTCTGGAGCACACCAAACTGCAAGCCTGTGCTGGCTTAGCCTGGTAGTGCAGCTCCTGCATCTTAGTATTCCTCCCATGGTAATCTGTCATCACTGTAGGAGAGACATGCAGTCTCAAAATATTAGGCCTTGGGGCTTTTAAAAAAATTTTTTTTAACTTTTATTTTGGGGCATAACTTTTTAGTCTGAGGTTCAGAGCGTGAACTGACTGCAGGTTTGGAAATCATTCTCTTATACTGTTGTATTTGGTGATGCTTTCATAGAATCATAGAATCAGCCAGGTTGGGAAGGACCTCCAAGATCATCAAGTCCAACCCTTGATCCACTACCACCGCAGTTACCAGCCCATGGCACTGATACCACATCCAGTCTCATCTTAAAAACCTCCAGGGATGGAGAATCCACCACTTCCCTGGGCAGCCCATTCCAATGGCTGACTACCCTCTCTGTAAAGAATTTCTTCCCAATATCCAAACTAAACCTCCCGTGGCACAGCTTAAGACTGAGCCCTCTTGTCCTACTGCTGGTTCCTGGGAGAAGAGACCAACCCCCCCCTGGCTCCCCCCTCCTGTCAGGGAGTTGCAGAGAGTGAGGAGGTCTCCCCTGAGCCTCCTCTTCTCCAGGCTGAGCCCCCCCAGCTCCCTCAGCCTCTCCTCACAGCACTTGTGCTCCAGTCCCTTCCCCAGCCTCGTTGCTCTTCTCTGGACTTGCTCCAGCCCCTCCATGTCCTTCCTGAGCTGAGGGCCCAGAACTGGACACAGCACTCCAGGGGTGGCCTCCCCAGTGCTGAGTCCAGGGCAAGAATCACTTCCCTGGACCTGTTGGCCACACTGTTCCTGATCCAGGCCATGATCCATTGGCCTTCTTGTCCCCCTGGGCACACTGGCTCCTGTTCAGCTCCCTGTCCATCCCCACTCCCAGCTCCCTTCCTGCCTGGCTGCTCTCCAGCCACTCTGTCCCAGCCCGTGGGGCTGCAGGGGGTTGTTGTGGCCAAAGTGCAGGACCTGGCCCTTGGCCTGGTTGAACCTCATCCCGTTGGAATCAGCCCAACTCTCCAGCCTGTCCAGGTCCCTCTGCAGAGCCCTCCTGCCCTCCAGCTGATCGACACTCCCCCCCAGCTTGGTGTCATCTTGGAATTTGCTGATGATGGACTCAATCCTCTCATCCAGATCATCAGTAAAGATATTAAACAGAACTGGGCCCAACACTGATCCCTGGGGACACCACTGGTGACCGGATCCCAAGTGGATGCAGCTCCATCCCCACCACTCTCTGGGCCCTCCAGCCAGTTCCTAACCCAGCACAGAGTGTTCCTGTCCAAGCTGTGGCTGCAGCTTTTCCATGAGAATGCTGTGGGAGACGGTGCCAAAGGCTTTGCCGAAGCCCAGAAGTCCAGACAGACACATCCACAGCCTTCCCCTCATCCACCAGGAGGGTCACCTGATCATAAAAGGAGATCAGGTTGGTCAGACAGGACCTGCCCCTCCTAAACCCGTGCTGGCTGGGTCTGAGCCCTTTCATCTCGGTCTGTGAGTCGTGGGACCATGCCCCCCCCTTGGTGTGGACTTGGCTGCAGCAGCTGAGTCAGAGCAGCTGCCAGTGATCCCTTCCTGCCAGTGGCAGTGGTGAGAAGAGGCTCCCAGGCAGCACCACGGGGAGGATATGCCAGGGTCAACCCCAGACTGCAGGGAGCCTGAGCTGCAGTCCCCTCTGTGTCACAGGCATGACTGCGCCTGGCCCAGGATCCTACACCCGCTGTCTGTGCCATCACACTGGACTCCCAGCACGCCTTCTCTTAGGTAGCTCTTGGTCCTGGCTTTTCCCTGACACTAAAATTTTTCGACTGTATCTTAGAATTGTCAGTTCTATAATACCTCCTTTTTTTGTCTTTTTTTCAGTTTCCCTTCTCCCCCAAACCGTTTTTTCCAACTCACCTCCCCTCTGTGATGGTGGAATTCTGGCACAGCAATGTCACTCTTGACTCACTGGTCCCACTCATCCTACCTGCTCTACAGCACAGAGCTGAAGCCTGCATGACTGTCTCTGACTTCAGCCTCAAGCCAGAGGTTATACAATGCACTGCATCTCAAAATACTGCTGGTAGTTCAGACTTTATGAATTCTCTCATTTTTTTTTGAAGAAAAAATCCCTATACTTACTGCTGGCCATGCTGATTTTAATCTTAGATGAAACATTAAAGGCTGTGGGAGATGATAGCTTGATTCTTTGAGAAGGCAGAAAAAAATACTGTGAATTTGTCTCTTGCCATGCCTTCTGGAATGAGGTGTTTGGTAACATAACCACCTCAGTGCAAGTTTTTGGCAGGCAGAGGGGTGGGGACGTGTAAACTTGGTTGGCATTTTTGACTGAATCTGCACTGTGGAACTTCACGTACATCAATACCCGTGGGACATGCCTGCCAGGATGCATGGCTCTCCGTTCCTTTACAGCATGCCAACGCCTAAAAATCTATCTGACACAGTTCTGCACTTTTTAAACCGTCTTTAGTTGTTAAATAAGACAATCTGACTGCATCACTAAAACAGAGGCTTTATTCTTCTGTCCTCGTCGTCCCCGGATAATGGTGGAAAAGGCTTGCAGTGTTTATATTAAGACATTTTTATCACACCTAGCACAATGATTTCTAGGCTACAGGAAAAGAGGCATGCAGGGATCTATTTCATACACTGTTACACACATCTTTTCAATTTACACACTCTATTCAAACTGTTTGACAACACACAACTATTGCTAAATATATACCGGTATGTATCTCATAAGTGGTGTTAACTTAAACAGTCTCTTCTTTCTTATTTTAAACTTTGGTTGTAGGTACTCATCACAGGTAGCAGCTTCTTTTCTCCCTTACAAGATCGCTTGGTAGATTCCAGCGTTATCTCAGAGGCCTCTGGTTGAGTTGCTGTTTCAGGGCCTCTAGCCTGAACACCTGTTTCGTTTCCCACAACAGTGCAGACCAAGGACTGGCCAAAACATACCACAGATTTATTTCCTGTTGAAACTGCAGTGGGTGGTGGAAATGGATTGCAGCCACATTTTTACAGAATCTGCAACATACAGTTGCCATAGTCATGCAAACCTGGTCAGAGCTTCCCCTTTCATGCTCCTCAGTTTAAACAGATTACCTTATAAATTGGTATGTTAAGGCCATTACTAAGTCTTTGGTATATATACCTTTCCAATAGAATATAACTTTACTATCAAACTCTGCAGCTGTCTTCAGAAGGAACTGGGTTAGATGTTGTCACTGCTCTTGGTTTGCAACTGCAGTATGGTAAGGCTGTAAATCTGGAACAGTACTTTTTAAAAAAAAGCCATAAAATGCATACAACTTGGAGAATGCACGTTGGGTTTGGACTTAGAAGTCTGTTTTGGGAAGATACCAGAAATAAGGGTGTGTTTCAGGACACACCTGAATTGTTTCCTGAGATTAAGTCACTTTATTTTTTTGGTTCAGGGTTTCACAAACTGCTTCCAGAATTTATTCTGCTTTGCATAGGCAGTGTTATACTTGGAGTTTGGGTCTTGACAGATAGGAAACATTTCATTTCATGTGAGAAGAAATGGATTTCAGAGACCTTGTGTTGTCAAGTCTACCATTTTGTACATATCCATAATGCAAAACAAATCTGAAGTGAGTCCCCATTGGAAAAATAAAGGTGACACTGGTCTGTTATTACTATTATATATTACTACTATATGTTGTTATTATTATATGTGGGGTGGGGTTGCAGTTGAAAGAAAATTAAATAATAAAGCATGAACTCAGGCTTGTTGTCCAGCCTGAACCCATGAGAAGGAGTTCTTTCTCCCTGGGGTCCAGTTGGCAGAAATGTGCAAGCACGGTATGGATTTAGGTGTGTGCTTTTTATTCTGAGATGAAAGGTTGCATATGGGATTAATGCTCTGGCTTGATCATGCTGTTTTCTCTTGCTTGATATCAGCCACTAATCTGTACAGCGAAGATGGGGTTAATTTAATTTTTAAGGGCACAAGAGGAGTCTAAACAATGTAGCTGGTCTAGGTCTTTGGTGACAGAGATGGGTTTTCATAAAGACAAAACCAGTATGTGCTTTTGAATTTTCAGGCGGATAAACTTGTTGTCCCTCAAAATTAATCCTTATGCATATCACTTGTCTTTTAATGGCATTGATCATTGACGTCAGTAGTTCAATGCTAAGCAGTGAAGTTTAGATTTTAGAAATGCCAGTTCACACTTTGAGAGCACTTGAACTCTATTTTAAACAGCAAAATGTTTTGCATCTGTGAAATACCCAATTGTCATTCGTCATGGACACTTTTTCCACTCTCTCTGTATGATAATTTCTTAATGTAAAATATATATATAATTAACAAATCTATGAAATCTCCTAATATAGTATGTCTGGATACTATCACTATGTCTCTGGAGTGTTCTTCCGACATTATTGTGCATTTTTTTATGTCTTAGTTATGCCTGAGGGGTATGACAACTTTCTTCAATATGCCTTACAGCATAGCAAGCGTTACCATGGTACCTTTTAACATTTTTTCAATCAGCATATGGAGAAACAAGGGGGAAAAAAAAAGATTTGAGTGAAGAATTTTGGAATGGAATAATGCTAAAATAAACTTGTTATAAAAAATGCTCCATATGATTGATGATAAATTAAAGGAAACAGTCCTGTAATGTATCATCTGTTAGTTAAACATGTGCTCTCATTTATCTACTCAGTATATAACCAAAGCCAATTACTGTAAATTAGCAACAACTAATGACAGCCTTTAATTAACTTGAAGCTGTATCCCCTTATTTAAGCCCTCAACCTAATATCTGGAAGAGTGGAAAAAAATTAAACTTCAGGGTGTTCAATAATGTACTTTTTCAAAAGGTACAATTAAATCAGAGCCATTGGACTGAACGTGGGAATTGGGAATGTGGTGATTCCATAGAGTTGGTTTGTCAATGCAGTCAGCTCCTTTCTGGAGATGCAGTAGGATGTGAGAGGGGAAAAGTCTTCCTGAAGGATATTAAGTGGTTGTAAGGTTCCTCACCATTCAGTTGAAGACTGGTAGAGATGCTTAAACAAATCCATAGTTTACCCAAATTTTCCGAAGCATGAACTTCTCATCACTACCCTGTTTCAGAGTACCTTACAAAGTGTGAGTTTTGTGATGCTTCCAAGAGATATGCTAGGTAGTAAGGCTTTAAATATGTTTAAATATGCTACTTTTTTAAATATAGTCAATCATATGATTGAGCTTTTATAAATACAACATGTTCCTTGAAGACATATGGTTTTATCAGCGTGGAATGCTTTTTATGTTCAAGTCTCAACTTGTGACAGGATAAGGATGTGTTTTGCTCCAACTGTTGCCCAAAATTAAATTTTTTTTAGAGAGTATATAAATTGCTTTATGGATTGTACAACCCAGCAACCAAGTGCTGAACTTACTCTACTCTGGCAATTAAAAGCACAAGTGAAGAAGTTAGACAGTAAGAGCATCAAGTTATTTTTGCCCTTGTATTTGCTTTACTTTTAAGGTGACCAAAATAAAGATAAAAGGGAAAATTGTGAAGCTTAGTCTAAAATCAACAGTTCTTCAACATGCTTTTTGGTGAAGCCAAAGTTCTTCCTGCTGCATGAAGCAGATTAAAAGGTAGAATCTGGGTATTTTGCAATACTGCAAATGTAAATGCATAAGTGAACCTCAGATTTTAAAGTGGAAAAATGTTTGCTTGAACCTTACTTTCCTTGGTGAGTTGTCTTACATTAAACTGCTCTTGTGTTGGCTGTTAATACTGTGTGTCTTCTGTGAATGAACAGAGAATTTCAGTATTCAGGGTGACATCTTTGGAAGCATTAAATGCATATGCAAGCACTTTAAAATGGCAGAATGTAATTAGAGCTGTGAGTTTGACAGTAATTCCTACAAAATTACAATATTTTTCACTGTGCAGAAGGCAAAACTAAATGAAATGGATGTTGTTAGCATCTGGTAAGCATGAGCATAGTTTCTTTGAGACGGTTGTGTCATATTTATGGCACTCTGAGTGAGATCTGTGGCTGTGACTGATTGTGCCTTACCACTCAATTGTTGCCTCTCAATCTGCCCCATTTCTAATTGGACATTAGAGAGGGTACCTCTTTCTGCAGCTTGAAAATATGAGTGGGGAGGAGGTCAAGTTCCCTTTAGTCATTCAATCAGGAGTGCTCCAGTGCAATCATACGTGCAAGACCTATTAGTTGGGAAAGCAGCAGTCTAGTGCTTTCCCAGTGCAAATAATTGCCAGGAACAGAATAGGCTTCTTGAATTAAATTCTCCTCCCCCATTTAAAATCAGGAATAACGCCAGTTTAATTCTGTTCCTGCAGATACTCTGTCTTCTTACTCCTGTTACACCCAGTACTGAGTGCTAACTGCTGGCTTTGCTGCATGTAGGACGCATTAGCACACACTTCCTAGTGCTGAAAGAAGATTCATGATTTCAGGTGGGTTATTTGCATAAATTCCTTTCATTCTTGGTTCTCCATGAATTTCTCTCAGTTGTGTGCTAAAGCGTTGTGTACACAACATAAGGGTGAAAAAGAACATGTTCCTTTTTTAGCCTATAGGCCAAAACGTGCATTTACTCCCTCACGACTTTCCATACATCACAGGTATCCTTTCAGGGTGGTTTAGCTCTGTGAGAAGCCCTCAGCAATATGGGATTTTCTTTGACTGCAAAACTTCTGCTGCGGGTCATTTGGGTTTTTTTAAATCTGTTTTCATGCAGTGTATTCTATAATGGTGTTACGGTGCATGACATATGTCATGAAATATGAATAGTGAAGATGATCAGAATTAGAAGGAAGATAATGGTAGCAGGGTTCAGGTTTGGTTTGAAATTAATCTAGGCATTCTGATTTACTGAATTTAAAACAAGCCTTCTGAAGCAAATGAGAAAAATTTCTATAATCTTGTACTATTTCCACATAATTGTTAATTAATGGGCTTCACTGAACTTAACTGACTCCTTAAAAATATTATAAATGAGACAAGCATGTATTTGCTTGCTTCTGATCTTTGTCTTAGATATTTTACAAAGCAAATCCTATCCTAGTGCATAGTAAGCAATAAAAGATTTAATGAGAGAACTGAAATAGAATTCCGTTTTATACTTACATGGTGTATTTTTATTAACTAATTTATTCCAAAAGGTTTGTTAGCTTCTCACAATGCAAAAAAATAATAAAAAAAAAATTCAAAGAAAATATAGTACCTCTTCTGAAGTGTTTATAGTGTAGTATCTGTATGCATCACAATAAATCCCAGTAAACGCTGTGGGGCCCTGCACGGGTGAAAAGGTCTGCTGCAAGACTGGTTGTGGAGTTGCCTCTCAGATTCTTATAGGATGTAATAAAGAAAGAGAATTCACATGACTTTCCCTGCCCCTTCCCCCCTCCCCCCCAAATGAAAGCTAGTACATTGCATATATGACAAATACTTTAACGTGTGAAGTAAATACCTGGAGTCTCTTGGGTGTGGAGTTTACCTAGAACACTGAAACTGCTAATGAAAAAAGCTCTATAGCTAGGTTTTCTGAGTGCCTATGGTGGCATGTAGACCTGAAACTGTAGGAATAAGTTTTCTTTTGTCTCAGGATATATGTTGTTTTGGTTTGTTGGTTTGGTTTTTTTTTTATTTTTTCCAAAGCAAATCTTTTATTAAGTGTGTATTGTAACTTAGCAATCAGAAGACAATTACGGGGCCCCTGGTGGTCTAGTGGTTAGGGTGCAGGACTCTCACCGCTGCGACCCGGGTTCGATTCCCAGCCCCCCGGGCAGATGGAGCTCGTCAGCCCTGTGAGGCAATCCATCTAAGAGAAGGTCACTCTAAACAAACCTGCGTCCTGGGGCCCTCACTGCCACTGTCCAAGCTTGCTCGGCCCCGGCAGATGAACCTCAGGATTAAAGGGTGGGCTCAGTTCAGCGCACGCTGGGTCTCACCTAAAAAATCCACTGCGCAGGCTCGAAGGGTTAATGACCTTTCCCAAATCTTCGCTCGCGAAGACTGGCCATTATTATTATTATTATTATGTCTAAAGATGTTTAAAATTCAAGTAGGTTTCAGTTTGTTGGCTTCCCCCCACACATATATTTCCTCGGTTCTATTTTTGCAGTTGCAGTCCATGTTTCTGCCTTTATTTAGTCAACTATATTTGGCTTGGAAAATGTATCATTACACTATATGCAATGACTAGATAGCTTCCTGTCTTCATATTTTTAAATTGTTGAAATGCAAAAGGCAATAAATGCCCTTATTTTTCCTATTGCCATTTTCCAATACTTACTGTATCATCCTGTGAAATTGTTTAACTGTAACTGCCAACAACTTCTTTGTCAGAGATTTTGCTTTTTGGAGTAAAATTGATAAATAATGATACGTTCCCAGGCTTCCAGCAGAGGTTTTGACTGTGAGAATAGAAAATTATTGAACGCTAATCAAAGTATTTGGGAGTTATGTGTAATTTTAAAGTAATCTAAGCCATTAGGTGGACAAGTTTCTCATCCACCTCTAGTTATAAAAATAACCCCGCTCTGTTGTGGTACTCTCTTAGAGAGTAGATTTTACTTATTTGCCACCTGAGGAAACAAGAGGAGAAAAGAGGTAGAATTATCTCTTTAGAAAGATAATAAATATAGAAGGAATGATGATTAAGAGGCCAGGGAGTTGCTGTTCACAGAGCCAGCTACTGAGAGGATTGAATAAGGGGAGAAAGTATACAGCTCTTTTAATGATTAGATGGAATTTGTTTGTTACAAACGAAATTCAAACACTGGGAGTGCTAATATGCAGATAGCTTCTGTCTGAATAATGAATAGGCATTCACTAGATGTAATTCAGCTGCAGTGAAATCTTATCAGCCCTTCACCACTGACTATCTCTTCCCACAGCCTGTAGAGAGAGTTTGGGATGACTAGGTTTCTAACTTTAGCCCCTCCACTAAGTGCCTAAAATTAGGTGGGTTGAAAAATGGACTTAAAGAACATGCCACTCAATGGAAAAGCTAGCTTTGAACCTGGAAAACTCCCACCTGCAATCTGCATATTAGAGTATCAGAAACATGTGCTATATATGGGTGGGATAAAAACAGTACTGCTGTTTGTGGGCATGTTGCATTTCTGCTGATATTCAGTAGTCATACTTGAGATGGCTTTCTGTGACTATTTAAAACACACTGAGTTCTCATTGGCATATCTTAACTTTCCAAGCAAATATTCATAGATTTTGTTCATCAGCTTTATTTGTTGCTCAGAAAAGACTTGTGTTGGTCCACCTCTTAATATCTAGATATTGAATTCTCACAGATACTGCAAATGGCAATAGCGAATTGTAAAAGCTAAGTGATCTTGGCCAGCTTTTTAAAATTGAAAATATTTTATCCCTTCCTTTTTTTTTTTTTTTTAATCTATAGCATTAACACTGAGAGGATATCCTCTTTTCCATAAAATATGTGGTCAAAAATCTGGCTTCCAACAATGTCAGCAGTGCCCTTTTCCGAAGTCAGTAACCTCTTTTGAGCTAAGCCCTGAAATGAACCTATTGTGGACATGACTAGCATTTTATGACCTGGCCGTGATAAATGGAGAATTAGTCCTGTGTTACTCTTCCATTCCAGTTAATCACTTTGCAATTTTGAAACAGCAGAGGGAGATTAGATTGCGTTCATTTTTAACATTAGGAAAACTATTTTCTCCTCAGTAATGTCATGCGATTCTTAACATCACACAAGATGTGATGTTACCTAGGAGCTCAGTAATCTTGGCTCCCAGCATTAATAATGTTTAATTATATAATATGATTTATCACTATGTTTGATTAATTCCCTTCGAAATGTAAGGCAAATGTTTTGCAACAAAGGTAGCCATTAGTACTGTATCATTGGGACACAGGACAATTTCATGTTCTTTTGATTAATTGTATCTCACGTTGTCCTGTTATAGCAGCGTATTTTTGTGTTAGGGATTCAGTGCAGAGGGTGACCAGTGAAGAGCACAAAGGACAAATTTTGCCATTTTCAATTTGATGTTTCATGTGCTCTGCAACATTAGCTTTAATGCAGGTGGAGGAGGAGAGGAGGAGTAACCTGTTATCCAGACTTTCGTGCTGATTCCTAATTCTTGTCTGAAAGCAGTGCTTTTGAAAAGACCATTCTCAACTCTGAGAGCTTATCCACACTCTCTAAGTATGGCAGTAGGATATTTACTTTGTGTTTTATCAAATTTTCCAACAAATTGTTTAATGCTTTTCTTCGGGGACTTTATTATTTTAAAGTTTACCAATTATTTCTAAATTAAATTTGTCCTATTACAACCATTAAAATATATATACAAATTTCTGTTTATATTTTCTTCTTCTTGACTGCCTGTATATAATTTTCTCTTTTCCTATTGTGAGGACCTTAATTCTTTTTCTCATCAGCATCTGTTTTTTTCTGAAGATACAGCATTTTATATATTTATATTACAGGTATATTAATTTACATTACTTGTATATTTAAGTACCAGGGTTTTTAGTTTTTAAATCCCCCTTGGTTCTTTTTCAGTTTCTTTTTTGGTTTGTGATAAGAAACTAATTAATTTCCCTCCCTCCTGTATGCTTGAAATCTGTGGAGAGTGGTTCTTAATGACTTCTGTCTTTTATGTAAAAATAAAATGAGTTTTTATCCTGATAACATTTCAAACACCCAAATTTGTCATCAGGGAATTCTTCAGCTTTCAAGCCTTTCTAAAAGACTATTATTTTTCATTATGAATGAGAGTTAAAATCTTCATTAGTTGTGCCTATGCTTGGATAAAAGATATGAAGCTGTTATATCTGCTACTAAGAATGATGTAACTGATCTGGTATTTAAAAATGCCAGAGTGAGTAGGTAGTTGTGGGAGATAATATGAACACTTTTAGAAGGTGTCTTGCTTTCCAGTAACCATGGACTTTAATGTACATTTATAGATACCTGAATTTTTAGCATTTATGCGTTGATTTTTTTTCACCAGAGTCTTGTTTGAGTTTTCACCTTTTGTATGTGGTATACAAATATTCAAGCAACTAAACAATTACATATAACAGAGTAGTTAGTTAACAGGCATATGAGGCATCAAGCCAAAGATAGAATTTGCAGTGAGTAAACATGGGACAGAAATAGGAATGTGAAGGCGAAGGAATCTATTTTGGAGCATGGAGTTGTTCTTGTGCTTTAAAAACCCTCAGGAACATGTAACAGGTTTTTTTGAGCTTCACAGCTAAAACTGCTTTGTAGATTTTACACCTTTCAGCATTCATGTTATTGAAATATTTTGTTTCAAAAGTTTTGCACCACAGACACTACAGTGCATTGCATTTGCTTTGCTTTGCTAATTAATAAACCCTTTTGTTCGTTGCTTGCTATGGGTTTGGATTTTTTTTATCTGGAAGTGATCGTTAACAGCACATGGAAGATACATGCTGAAAAGAAAGTGAAAAAGTTGTTCTACCTTAAGGCTAATATTCGCTATTTTTATTGCACCCAAAGAAGAAAATTCTGTGAGAAGCAGTATTTTTGTGTAATTCCAGCATTAGTCATAAGAGCTATAGCATTAACCAAAGGCTGCATATACACCTACAGTGTAGCATTTTGCTCTTGTGTGCTGGTGCTGTTGGAGTCCTTTCCTCGTTGCCTTGAATGCTGCTCAATTCAGCACTGGATGCTGCAGTCTTGTATTGTGGTGCAGGTCACGTAGCACTGAATGAACAAGGTTGCATGAATAATGTGCTTTTTATTCAGCGATTGGATAAAAATTAATGCCCTCAACACCTACGTACATCCAATCTCCACTGCTTCCTGTGTGCTTATTCTTCCAGAAGCTTTAATTATTTATCCTTGGAGAGAATTTGACAGTTGCAAGTAGTCACGACTCAGCAGGTTAACCATACAAACACCAGAACTGATCTCCATGTCAAGGACGCTCAAATGTCTTGTGGAATCAAACGTTGATTTTGAAGTGATGTGACTCCAGATTAACAGGGGAAAAAATGGCATCCCTAACTGATGCATATTTTTAAATTTAATGCTGTCTTTAATTCAATTAAAATTGGTTTAATATTCCTGCTAATTCTTTAAAGACCGAAGTGTGTGATATGCTGTAAATACTCACATGGGCATTTTGCAACGGAAATACATTTTCAGGAGAGAAGGGTCAAGTAGTTAATAAGCCAGAATATATGCACAGTTGCCCATCATACAGTGTTGCGTAGTGATGAGAAAAAAATGGAATTACATAAGATGCCTGCAGAGTTTGCTACTTGATCTTTACAAAGTGTGTTCAAATTAAAGCAAAGCTGTGGGCATAATAGGAGTCAGTATGACCATATACACTAGAAGAAAAACAGTCTTAGAAATAAACTGTAACTTCTTTATATTTGCTAGAGAGAGAAAAAAGGGAGGAGAGCATGTGTGTGTGTGTATGTGTATATATGCATTTAAATATATAAACACATTTTGTCTACTTGATCTGAGTGCAAGAAGACGATCAAAGGGACAGCAAGATAAATTTCCATGTGAACTCTTTTTTTTTTTTTCTTTTAGTAAAAATATTTATTGTGTGACTGCATTTTAGAAGGCAAGGCTAGAAAGGCCACTGTTAGACTACCTTTCTGCAGCTTGTTGAATAATGTTACTGTATTATCTGACTGGACTGCATGAATCACAGCAGGTGGGAGCAAATCTGTCTGCATCATCAGACTGCATAATGTGGGAGTATGCACAGCACTAGTAGCTACTAATGGATTGATTTAAGCCTTAGGAACTACCCAGAAAATCTATACCTGATGCAGACCTTATCTATCCATGCTAAGAGCAGACCCAAAAGTGTAATGTGCAGTGGTTTTGTTTTGTGCTTTTGCTTGCATACAGTAGAGCCAATTGGGTGACTGATTACAGCAGCAATTCACCCAGAGTTGTGACAGCCTCTCTGAAGTTTTAATAAACACAAGGTATTTTCCTTGAAAGTAACTGACTACTCTACTGAAGAATTCATTCACAGAAGGCATGTTCCTTGTATAATATGAAAGAGTAGAGAAGATCTTAACAGCAGCTCCTTTTTACCTTTTGTTCTAAGAATCATTAACTGTTAAGCTTATTTCAAGCCTGTTGGTAAACTGCAGATTGCACAGTATCATATTTAGTGCTATTGAAACGAATGTGCAGCTGAATAGCTCGACCAACGGCTGAGATTTGCCAAAATACTGAGGAGTCATGAGATTTGTATTCTAACTAGGGATAGTAATCATGATCTCAGTGATGAGATGAATGTTTGACGGATGAACTGAACTGGTTCTAACTGCTTTATTGTGTGGAACTTGGCAAACTCAGATTTTAAATTTCTGAGTCTTAGCATGAGAAGTATTAACTGAAATAACCATAATAAAAACAAGTGTACCGAAGTAAGATGATGTGCTCAGGTATTGTCTGGTGCCTCTTTTAAGCATTTATGACGGGTTTATGTCAGTCTGCATGAGGGTACAGGTGACAGGCAGGTTGGCATACTTCATGAGATAGATTAAGGGCATATGGACAGTCTTAGGACTTCAGAGGAAGGCAAACATGGTCTGGAGTCCCAAAGTTATATTAGAAAATCATTACCAATTCTATGGTTCTTAGTCCTAGATGCAAACAGTGCTCTATGGCGTAACACAAAATTCTGCTCCAATACAATGGCAGCAAAACAACTCCTGATAACCATGCTGATAGTATTGCCAGTGTTATTGACATTTATCTATGAAGTTTTGCAATACTGGTAATACCTCAGTTACTATGTAAAGCATGTTTATTAAAAGCATTAGATTTCAAGAAATACAGGCTAACGCCATGGTGCCTCCCCTCCTGGAGACATGGGTAGAATTTCACCTTTTCCCCTTCCTGTTTGCTCAATTAATGTGTTGTTCTTTAACATCTTCCAAGCCCCCCCTTCTTTGTAGTTTTTGGCTGAATTTGGTCAGTGGTTTTATCCCCTGTCTATTGGCCCATGATATGCAGATAGAGGGTTCTGAGCAGTCACAGAGGTAGCCAGGGAATGGAAACCAGGCTAAAGGGTCATGAATCTCGTAGTCACTGTGTACACATAGAGGGTGCTTTTGTGATAGATTCCTAGGAACTAAACCTAATTTACTTTGGCCAAAGTTCTATTCTAAACAAACAAATCAATGACAGTTTAGATGATCAATAGCTTTCCAAAAAAAGGACTTAACAGCTCTTAAAAAATGTTTTCACATTGGTAAAGTTCAGTAGCATCTCTGGTGTTGCCAAATGAATATTCTGCTGGTTCAACCCACTGTTTATTTATTAATAAGATTAGGTGCATCTGCTATACTGGGAAGTTTCAATTTTATTTTTTTTTTAATCTTGAGGTAAAAATTAAGTGATAAAAGGGGAAAACTCAAAACTGCCTCTTTGTTTTTGTTTATCTGTGTTACAAAGAATTTGCCCTTTTTCTTTTTTTTTTAGTTATCCTTTTGATCTATTTGCTGCTTCATAACTACAAGATGGTTTTTGTGGACATAATTAAAAATTAAAGAAAGATGAACCATGTGATCCTCCCTATACTGGTCGTGTGACATGTTTCTGCTCACTCTGCATCACCTCTCCTGGCAATACACATCCCTTCTTTTCCTTAAGTGATGGAAGGATCATTTCTCCTGCAAAGGTTCCCACCCTCCCCGCCGAGGCCAAGCAAGATTGTTTATCTATTGGTGACATTTTATAGACTGCTTTCTTTCATAACAACAAAAAGCTGAAGCAGTGATTGAAATAGGATTGCTGCTCAGTACTCTGTGCTGCTGAGCAGATGAGACAGGCAGGCAGGACATTGCTGCCCTCTTAAAAGGGTTTAAACCGTGGTCTTGCTTACTAATGGCCCACAGTCACTTCTTCCTGCCATAACATGGTGTGGTTTGACCCCAGCCAGCAACCAAGCCCCACACACCCGCCTGCCCACTCCACCAGGGGTGGGATCAGGGAGAGAGGCAGAAGGGCAAAAGGTAGAAAACTCGTGGGTTGAAATAAAGACAGTTTTACAGGGGAAGCAAAATCTGTGCACACAAGCAGAGCGAAACAAGGAATGAATCCACTGGCCCCCCATGGGCAGGGTGGTGTTCAGCCACCTCCAGGAGAGCAGGGCCCCATCACCTGTAACAGTTACTGGGGAAGACAAACACCATCACTCCAAATGTCCCTCCCTTCTTCCTTCTTCCCCCCCACTTTATATACTGAGCAGGATGTCACCTGGTCTGGAATATTCCTTGGGACAGTTTGGGTCACCTGTCCTGGCTGTGTCTCCTCCCAGCCTCCCATGCACCCCCAGCTTCCCTCCCCAGCGTGGCAGTATGAGAAGCAGAAAAGGCTTTGGCTCTGTGTAAGCCCCGCTCAGCAATAACAAAAACATGTCTGTGTTATCAACCCTGTGTTCAGCACAAATCAAAAACACAACCCCATGCTAGTTACTGTGGACAGAACGAACTCTGCCCCAGCCAAATCCAGCACACATAATGTTGCAGAGACTTGTTTTTCATTCTTCTTGTTCTATCTTGTAGGTGTGATTTGCTGGGAAGCAGATACAGGTGCCTGTAGGTATTGATGCTCTCGTGAGACTCACTGTGCTCTGTAGAAATGAAGGGCTCCTTCCAGCTTCATTTGCATCTTGGACAGCAGAGGGCAGGTGTTAGTTTTGCCTGAGTGAAAGTTTATTGTGTGGAATGGCTGTGTGTGTACACATGATGAAAGTGTGCTAGAGAGGGCTACAAGGAGGCAGTATAGAGTGCTTAAATATAGGTTATGCTTTTTTTGTGCCTGTAGGAAATGTTTTTCCAGTAGAATATTTTCTTTTTTTTGCTTTTACTTAGAAACCCTGTTGTTTTGGCCAAAAAATATTAAAACCAAAATTAAAATGGAATTGGTAAGGTAAGAAAGCGTTTCAGTCCAGGAACATTACCATATACCCATTTTTCACTATACAGAAACCTCCTGTTATCTTCCTGTTCTCTCATTTGACTCTCGTCATGATGTCTGTGAACATTTGTGTTATTTGAGTCACTGCACAGCAGACAGACATGTATATTTCAGTACAAAATTTTTGCAGTGGAATTGTTTTTGCATTAACTGTTGAGTTTTTAGTTTAATTGCGCTTAAGAATTTTGCAGCCACATGGCAATCCTAATGCTTGTAGCTAAACAACAGATTTCTGCCAGTTTAGATATTCTGATTAGGCATATGTTAGTCCGGTGCTGTGCAAAAGCAGGCAAAGTATTTGCCCACTGTTAGGTGCAAAGTTGTGTTTCTATGGGTAGAGTTTCTTGCATTTGGGTGGAAGAGCAGCTTTAGTAGCACAAAGCACTGCTGTGACACTGTCTTGGTAGTTTAGACAGATAAAGTGCTGCTGATCAAATTAAAGCGTTAGTTTAAGGATAATTGCAGTTCATGGTGGTCAGTAAAAACTGTTAGACAAGACAGTTAACAGGTTGCTTCAGTGGCACAAGATAACTTCATACCAGTATGGATCCTTGTTCTTTCATAACCTGGTCAAAGTGAATAATAACAGCAAACAATCAACATGTGTACAATGCTAACGCCTTGAATGTAATGACAGTGTTCTGTCAGTTTCTCAGATGTGCTTGTTGAACTACCTGGGATAACAGCACTACTGTTGCCACCGGATAGTAGGGCTGATTGTTTTCAGCACACTTGGTAGGATTTTTCCTTCTGCTTTACTTATTGCTCTGACAGACTGTCTCAGGCCACATGGTGGCTTCAACGTCCCTGTTTCCTTTCTCCCTTCTGGAACTGTGAGCTGGTGTCAGTGTCTTTGCCAGTGGCATTTCTCCTCCACCTTTTCGTCCTGGCACCGGTGCTTCGTTGTAACCCAGTCCACGGTTAGCACTGGGCAGTTCTGGAATTGGGCTGTTGATGCATGAATTTCTCAACAAACACTCGTAGCTGATCATTTTCTCCCGTTCTGAGATAGCTCCTCTGACCTGCATACCCATAAATTGCCTGTGCTTAGCCAGTGGGCTTCAGTTTCTTCTTGTCTGTTCAAGCTCTCGCCAAGTTTTTGCTCCAGCCTCTCTGTTGGACATCCTTGCTTTGTTATTACTGAAATCCCTAGGTCACGTGCCTGAAGTCCTTTGGAGAACTGCTGACCCTCAGAATACCAACAGTTTTCATGCTTTCTCACTGTTAATCGTACTGAAGCTTCTCAGGGGCTTGCCCTGCTTGAGCAAACAAAACACACTGCCTGAGGGTACCTAGGGAAAGTTCACTGTATGCTTTTGCTACAGCAAGGAAATATACAAGTTGACCTGTATGACAGTAGAGCAGTAAACACACCTTTGTCTCCATTTCTCTGCCACTCTAAACATTTTTTAGTCTTGAAGTGCCTTTCAGAGTTAAGGATGCTTGCCTTCCTTCTGCTCTGCTTCAGTTCATGGAGCTTAAAACAGCTTCTCAGTCTTCTCATCTGCAGCCATTTTACTTCTTGCCTTTCCTCACGTTACTAGCCGTGTACTTTGTACACTGCAGTCCAGTTAAGTGAACATTTAAGCAGCTATTTAAATCCTGCCACCCAGCTCTGCCTCATTATCTCGTCCTTCACAGATTTGCAATCCTGCTTTCCGTACCTGGTGTTTCATCTAAGGGTTACTCAAATGCGAGGAAGACAAGCAACCCAACCGAGAAAGGAATGCATCCTGAATAGATGCATGCCTGTGTGCATGCCTGCACAACTGCACATACACACTTGTCTGCAGATGCCTCTTCCATTTGACTGTGGCAAGCAGTGAACCATCACTTCTGGTCAGATAACAAGCAGCATAACTGTAAATGGGATACCATGGTAAACTCATACCAGCTATATGTGCAAATAATACAGAAGTAGTTCTCATTCTCAGTTCACTGGGAATGAGTGCTGTGAGTGCTGCTGTGGATAACCCTCCACAGGTGCTCTTATACACTACTGCAGATGGGTTAGAATTATTTCAGCCCTAAAGCTAATCGACGGTGGGTTTGCATGTAACTCCTTATTTGCCAAGAAAACCCGTGTGGTTTGGCAGCACAAGTTAATGGGTTGTGTTTCAGTGTGAAGCTGATGCAAGTGGGTATTAGGCACTCTTACTGGCCTGTGCAATTCTTTTCCTCTTCCTCTTCGTTGGAGTCTAAAACTGATCTTGTTGAAAAAAAACCCCAAAACCCAAAAAAACCCCTGACAATTTTTCCTGTGTTATTCTTCAGCCAGATGCCACAGCATGCATCTTATGGCAACATGGCAAAGGTGATGCAGTCAGTGACAGGAGGGAGGGAGCAGTCTGAACAGCTCTGCTGCTGCCACCAAATCTCTACACATAAAGCCAGAATTTTGGCCTGATGTGCAATATAAGAGAGAGATGGTAATTCATACTCCCTGGTTTTTTTTTGGTTCTTATAATTTTGATGATAACCTTTTAATTAGGGGAGGGGGAACTAATGGATTTGGGAAAGTCTGGGTTTTTTAATGGACTTCTGCCTACTCAGGCAAGGTACAGTTTGCCCTGCCTGATGCCAAAATGTACAACAAAGTGCACTGCTTTATCCTTTTGCATTATCCCTTTCATTGCTGCTCTTCTTGCCGGAATTTAGCTATCCTAATAAAAGTGTAAGTGCTGGAGTATAAATGTGGTGGTAAAGCACATATTTGTATCTATACTGTATAAATAATAAATAATTTTTTCACGGATTTATAAAGGAAAATATAAATGAAGCAATTTACTTTTTCATAAAAATAAACTTACTTTGTGAATGGCAGCCAACCTAAGAAATCTTGTACAAAAAGTCAGACACAGCTAAGATTCCCAGACTTGCATTTGGATTTGGAAATTGGCAATGAAATTTGACTCCTGTTGAAATCATTAGGAAACTCATGAAGTCAGAGCTCATACAGAGGGTTTTTTTTAAAGCAACTTTGCAAAACATTCCTAAGAAAAGAAGATATGAACAGAATAAAAATAAAGTACTCAAAAAAAAACTTTTAAAAAAATCAGCAGAACAAAAATAGAAACCTTATTACAAAGTAGAAAAGAAAACTACTGAATTATTAAATGCATTTCATGAATGAGAACCAAAAAGATGCTGGGTTAACAAGTAAGTAAATGACTGGCTTCCAATCTAAGAACGACAGCAAAGAAGTTCTTGCATAATTTGTCACTGAACTAGGTTGCTATTTACTTTCTTGTCTGAATCTCTAGTTTTTCTGATTGTTTAAAGTAGAAACACCTGGAGGCACTTTGACATTAATGCACACATACCCAGAAGCAGCATCATTTCCATCAGTGTGAATGTATCATAGGACCAGAGAGAATGTTATGGGCCTCTAATTACATCATTCACAATGAAGTACAGTTTGTTGAGCATGTCACAGTTTGTGGACACAGAAGAAAACATGACTGGAATGTATTTCTTTGGGAAGCAGAGTCCCTCTCTAGGGTGATGCTCCAGCTGGAGTGTGGTCCCTGGTGCAGAGAGTGCCAGCTTGGGACAGAGAGAAAGAGTTAAAATCATGGAAACACAGAACTGTTTAGTTTGAAAAAGGCTTTTTGGTTACAAAGGATGTCTGTAGCAGGTGTAGACAGCGAAACAGACATGGCTGAGCTTTTGGTTGTGTATTTGGATTGTGTATTTTTTAGAAAATACATCCCTTTTACACTGCTGCTACTTTTCTTTCTCACTTCAGGGACTGGCTTAGAGAAATAAATAATTTGCTATAAAATTTTAGGGGTTTGCAAGAGTTGGTTTAGTGTCAGTTTGCAGATTTTAATGCACTTCCCTGCATGATCCTGCCTTGCAAAAGCTTAGTGTCATGTTCAGATTTGGGTATTATCTCAGATCCATCTTTTCTCTGAACTTTTATAGTGTGTTGACTTTTAACAGTAGGCCCCCAGGAACCACTAATGGAGCAGAAGGAGTTACAAGTTTCATTTTCTTCCAAATGTTTCGTGTCATATTTCATTGGGTGAATGTGCCTTACGACAAAATTGTTTCAGTGTTCTCAGCTAGCAGAAAAAAAACATCCTCCTTGTTTAGGGTCAGCTTCTGGCTCAAAACGTGAGCATCTGCACAGAAATGTGTTGGTGCATTTCAGACCTTAAATTTTACGTTCTACTGGTGTAATTTAAGTTTGAAGTAGCTCATTAACGATTAACGATCGCTGATTTTGGACAGTAATACTTCCAACAACGTGGTTTTCCAGAGAAATAACTTGCAAAGCCGCAGATAATGCTCCCATTTCCTGGCGCAGCCCACTCTTAGCAATAATGTTGCCACGGAAACAGCAAAACTCTGAGCCCGTGAAAGAGAAGGGAGATGGGGGCAATTTACAGCACATTTTTTTAATTGAAATAAATTAACTGGAATTTGTTAAAATAGTTTTGTTGGGGTTTTTTTTTTCAGCTTGTTTGATTTTTTTTCCCCCTTTGTATGTGTTTGTTTGTTTGTTTGTTTGTTTGTTTGTTTTCTGCTAGGGGAGGACCATAACCTTTGCCCACGGGCCTTTGGGGGTTTTTGGTGGTGGTCGTGTGGTTTTCTTGCCTAGGACAGTAAGCTGAGGTCTGACTCAAACACCCAGTATGAAAAAAAAAGTGATGTGAGGCCAGTCCGTGTTTTTATTCCTGCAAAATATTTTGAGGTAGAGGTAGATAGTCATGGCACTGATGGGAAGTTCAGTGCTTCTCATTATTTCTGTCAGCTACATGATAAGCCTTCCTTGAAATCACAGTAAGATGTAACTGAGCTCTGTATGCAGGTAAATCACAGAAAGAGAGGAATACAGAATATGATATATTAAGTATGTAAAAACAGAAGAAATCAAATTGTTTAGAAATATTTTTTTCTTAAGAAAGTTATATCATACTTCTTTTCAGCTTGCCTTGATGTCATCTTGCTCCCCTGTTACCTAGATCATCTGAGGTTGTCTCACACAAAGAAAGCTGGATTAGGCTGATTAATAAATACCTGGGTAAGAGATTTCTGGTATATGTCTAGCTTGGGCCGTGCAAAGAAAGCTGGTATTTTTCCTTCTGAATTACCTAATCAAGAGAAGAATGTCCATACAGGATATTAGAAATCTTTGTCCTATTGAAACATTTTTTTTTTTTAAATGGAATTGACCATTTGTTAGTATTAAAGATTCTGCAAGAACGTTTACTAAAGCCCAAGCATAAAAACTTGTGTCCATCATACTACAATGTGAGGAATAGCATCCTGTTTGCTGATGGCTTAATGTTACATCATAGTAACAGTAATTGTTTAGGGCTTGTTGTAAAGAGGGGTGTCAACTATGATGGCCTTATGGCTGCTTTTTGTATGGTATTAAAACTCTTAGCAACATCTGTGTTTGTGTTTCTGGACAGATTCACTGTTTCTTTTAACTTAGCTACCCAAATTCACTTTGGATTCCCCCCCCCCTCCCAAGGACACTGTCTTCCATGTTTTTCTTAAATCTAGTTTAGTCCACGAGCAGTTTTACTGCCACTGGGCAGACACCCTGGAAATGCAAATAGTCTTTCAGCAGAACTTCAGCAGTTCTTATTCGGATAGAGAGTACATGTTTGACCACAGTGTGTTACTGGAACGAGGTATATTTGCCAAATCTGATTATGTGATTAATATTTCTCTAAATACGGGTCACTGAAAGTCACCTTTCTTGCATTCGGGAGAATTTCTTACTACAGTTAGAGGAACACAGTGGTTGTACTCCCTGTGTTTCCTCTTTATGGTGATCATACCATTTTACCTGGTTTAGCTTGTGTATTGACAATGTCTCCTATGTTTGCAACTGCAGCAATTTAAAACATTTTAAAACTCAACAAAATGTAGTTTCTCCCTCTAATTTTGTCTCCAGCATCTGGTTTTTTTCCTACCCTTTGCTGTTAATACAAATTACTTTCTTCTGAAATACAGTCTGCAAAGGTAGTGAAGGTACAGAAGGAAAAAGTTGTTGGCTATGGATATGACCATGAGTGCTGCTTGGAGGAAAAAAAGGAGGAACAGTGACATGAAACAAGGACTGCAGCAGGATGAGAGGAGTGTCCATGAGAAAACAGAAATGAAAAAGAAAACCAACAGAAGTTGAAAAAGAAGTCTGAGATGCCAAAATTACCACTAGTTCATAAGAAATGCTGTACTTTGTCAGAGGCAGTGTGCACCACCCCCACTGTGTATGTATTTCTAGGATTATATATTACTTTGCATTTATTAACATCGAATTTCCACCTGCCATTTTATTACTGGGTCAGCAATGAAGTCATAGTTCCACGGCTGTTTGTTAATCATGGTGGTTCATAGCCCTGCAAAAAAAGGAAAGAAAAAGGCTCATTTTCAACTTGGATCCACTTTATGAGCTGCCTTAACATAGGTTTCAAATAGAGATAAGGAAGAAATGGTGGTTTGAATGTCTTGCTGTCTGTGATATGGGCAGCAACCAGCTTGTTGAAGGCAGGTGTGGTATAGTCAGTGTGCAAGCTACAGGCATGGTGTTGGAAATGCCAAAGACATTATAAATTCTTTGGCAATAGCTAGAATGAGCTAGATCCTAATTTTAATTGAAGTTTATGCCTATTACACAGTCTCCTTATTTCATTTATTATCCCAGAATTGGATTTGAACCTGCTGCCTATGTAGGGCAAAATTATGCACTGTTTCTAATCCCAGAAACTGTAAAAGGCAAGGTTTTAAAATGTTCAGTTCTCCCAGTTTAGGGCTGGATTTGTAAAGGAGACCGTTCCCCAGCCAGACACTGAAATAAGCACTGGATTTCAAGCACTGGGTAATGCAGTGGCTTCTAGTCCTCTGCAGTGCCTAATATCAGGTTTCCAGAGGAGCTCTACATCCAGCGGATGTCTTGGTAGCATGTCTGTGTCCAGCGAAACAGTGTCAGAAAACAGACCTCTTGCTGGTGCTCTGGGAAGCTTTTGTCTTCTAGCTTTCCCTCTGCCCTCCCCCCCCTTCAGTGGACCGATGATCATACCATCGTTAAATATTTACTGTGCTAACAGGGTAAAAAAGGGGTAAATAAGTCCATGCAATTTTTTTTTTTTTTCAGGCAGGGTTTTGGCTTTGTTTCGTGGCTGGGTTTTTTATGTTTTGTTTGTTTGTTTGTTCGGTTTGGGGTTTTGTTTGTGCGGGGTTTTTTTTGTTGTTGTTTTCGTTTGTTTGTTTGTGGCTATTTCTCACCGGAGGTCTGTGAAGGCGAACCTGCAAAACCAGTGAATCTGCGGGCGCACGCAGGGAGCAATCAAACATCAAACGAAATGTGCACATTCATGTTCCTGTCCTGGATGTAAATGAATTGGCTGAATGAACACAGTCGGGGAGAAAACCCAGACCCGACTCCGCGGTTTTCCTCACCTGCCACCCCTGTGGACACCCCGGGCATTTCTCTGGCGAACATCCCGTCTCCCACGGGGGGCTTTTGCGACCCGCTCCCGTCGGCTCAGACGCCGGCTTCATTTTCTGGCGTTGCCGCAAAAAAAGGGTGCCGCCTGTGCTCGAAATGGGATCTTCCACTATTTAGCAAGGCTTTGCTGAATGAGTCATCAGCGCCGGCTGGTATTGGCTGGGCTGGTGAGCACCCAAGGGATTGCCTGGCAGAGGCTGCGAGGCCTCGCTTCATTCACAGAAATGTGGGGATGCTAGCCAGCCCTTTCATTCACACGCTCAGAATCTCATTCACATTTTGCAGTCTCGCTAGCCGCTTCTAATGAAGACAGTCGTTCGGGAGCAGTAGGGTTTTCTGGGCTGTAGAGACACGTAAAAATAGTCTGTGGTGTGTATACTTGCTGTTGCTGTGCTAGGAGAATGAAGAGAGGAATGCATGCTGTGAGGATGCTGTAGCAGGTTTGCAGTGTGGTGATGAAAGGCTGTTCTGCAGATCAGTAGAAACCTGCTTTTACATTGACTAAGACATTGCCATTATTCATCACTGCTGGGATAAGAGGTGCTGATTTAATTCAATATGTCATGAATATACTAATTAAATACCTGTATTTGAGCTGGCTGTTTCACTGTATTTGCACTTTGTATACTGCAGCCTTTAGCAATGGGAGGAGGAAGGAATTCCATAGGATTTTTTCCTTTAAGTTGTGCTGCAGTTAGTCATGTATTTAAGAAATAGCTTTGCACTATGCAACTTTTCTGGTCTGAATTTCTTTATAATGCAGTGTATTTTCCTACATCCGAAAAATGTTTTACAAAGCAGATTGATTTATAGGAAAAAGCCATATGGCTTGTGGTGGGCATTGTGTGTCACAATGCTGTACATATTTTGTCTTTAAAAAAAAAAAGAAGTGGGAAACATTAAATACCTGCTTTCTGCATGTTTTGCTACTTCTCAGATCGAGTGTTTTTGACTAACGTGCTAAATAAAGACCATTTTTTTTTGTTTTTCACTGCAGGATGTCAGTTTGCTGCTCTCTGGACTTTTTAATATTATTTCAGGTTTTCGAGTTTTTCAGAATTAAACCAAACATTCCAGTGAATTGAAGATCTTCTTCCTGTCTTTCTTCAGAGTGAATATCAGTGGTGAAAGAAAAAACATCTGTTAAGCCTGTTGTCAGACATCAGAAAAATGCTTTTCTTCACACATAGGTACTTATGTAATTCCTGAATTAAAATAGAATGTTCTTGTGGAGTAATGGGGAGAAGGATTTCTTTGTCAAAATTGGGATATAACAGTTTCTGTGAGGGACAGCATTGACAAAAAGGCACTGTTAGACTGCTTTTGTGGGAGAAAATGTCTATATTCCTTAGTTCTGTCATCTATTCTGAAAACCTTTAAGGTGCCTGTGTTTTGTTGCAGGCACTGGAGAGAGGGGATATATGTATGTAAATATTATCCAAGTATTTGCTATCTAATTGTGAT
Organism: Lepidothrix coronata; assembly: GCF_001604755.1. Taxonomy (NCBI): domain Eukaryota; kingdom Metazoa; phylum Chordata; class Aves; order Passeriformes; family Pipridae; genus Lepidothrix; species Lepidothrix coronata. The sequence continues at coordinate 3,075,240 of NW_016690269.1, read as the reverse complement.
TTCTTTATAGATTCACAAATGTGAGAGGTGGAAGAATTTTAACAGAAGAATAAAGTGTGATGTTTCATAAAGGCTATTAATTCAGTTTTGAAGGTAATTGCCTTTGGTACTAAAAGGGTGGTGGGAGGGGATAGGAATTAAAGGTTGAAAGGAAATATCTGTTTGAGAAGATAGGAAAAGGAAATTTGAGAATTGATTGGTAGCTAGTGTGCTGTAAGTGGGTGGATGTGGTTTTTTTTTTTCCTTCTCTCTCTCTTTTTTTTTTTTTTTTTTTTTTTTTGGCTACAGGAAGTGATTTGCAGTGTTCACAGCCTTTTGTTGAAAAGGGTCCTTCTCATTTGTGTGAGTCATGCTTTTGCTGTGAGCGAGTTGGCAGCTCTAAGCAGGACTGGGATCTCAGTCACAGAAAACTGTTACTTCACCCAACCTTCACAGGGAACCAAAAGAAATTGCTTAAAAATATACTTTTTTCTTTTCCTGCTTGTTTTTCCTTATACTCTTTGATTTTTTTTCACCCCAAAATCTTGTTATCCATCCGTGTCGTTATGAATCGTGTGCTATGCTAGTGCAGGCATCTCCTGCCTTGGCATCAGATTTGCCAGAACATATGCAGGAGAGCAGATAGAAGGGCATGCTTCAACGTACCAAGTATAACCGCTTCAGGAATGATTCTGTGACATCAGTTGATGATCTTATTCACAATTTGTCCATGAACAGCAAGGTCTCAGGAGTTGCTACGACTTCAGCTTCACCTTCGTACCTGGTCTCAACAGAGGTTCTCCGCAAGGACCACGAAGATGGACCCACCACCCTGTGTAGCCTCATCCATAAAGTGTCCCACTTGAAACTCTCTAGCACAGGCAGCCTTTTGGGTATCAAAAACCTCTCCTCTGCAGTAAAGGAGCTTGCTGTCTCCAAGTTGCAGGGAAGCTCGAGTGCTTCTAGTTCAGCAGCAGGGGCTTCAGACAACACATGTAACCTTGTCTCTGCCACTTCGTGTTCTCAGCAGGACGTGAGCAAGATGAGTATGGGGAAAAAGGCACGGTCAGAGGAAATGCACCTGGGAGGTGAAGATTGGAATCAAAGTAGCAGCTTTGTCAGTAAACCCTCTCGAGGATGGCTGCACTCGAATGAGAAGATCCTGGGACCTGGTGTGACGTACATTGTGAAGGTTGGTCTGTTTTCTTCCATTCTCTGTTTTAATCAATGGAAAATTATCTGCTGGTTTTGCAGACAGGCTAGTCAGGCTGAAAGGATCTCTATTTGTATATTGCTTTTTTGGTGCATAATACATGGAATGTAAATGCAGGAAGGCAGGGTTGGGAAGCTGTGTTAATTTGTTTCATTAGAGCAAACCTGCAAATAATGTTCTACAGCTGTGTGAAAATACTGTTCCTAAGCAAAAAGCTGATTTTGTTACTTTTTGGTTTGGCTTTTTTTTCCTTCTTCTGAATTTAGGTTTTCAGTGTTATCTAGCATACTGTATATATCTTGGATACGTAGCCTTTCAATATGTCTGGTGCAATATACAGGAGGAAAGAAGGAGCCCTTGATGTGAGAAAAACTGTTAATCATGCATGATTTTTCAGTTTGAAAATACCTCTCAGGGCAGGTGTGTTTCTAAACTGAAATGATATTTGAAATCTTAGGGAAGTAAGGCAGAGAGCACAATTCTTATTGTGTTCCACAAATAGAAATACTGTAGGGGGTAGAGCAGGAAAATGCAGCTTGTTTTACATAATGAGGATTCAGCCACCTTAAATGTTATTGCTCTTTTCAGTTCATTGATACAGCATGTCAAGAGCAGAGGTTCTTAGGTTTACAGGGTGATATTTCCATATGCTTTGAAAGTATTTTGAAACCACCTGTTAAATTAGAGCCTTCAAGAGAAGGGTATGTGCAACGTTTTTTGTAGTTAGGTAAGATTCTGGTTACACCTTTCAGCATAAAGTTTCAGTGCAGAAAGTATAAAAATAACATTATTTTCCAGGATTTGTTCTTCAGTTGCCATATTTTATTTGCCAAGTGGCTTTTGTATTGAATGTTAAACTGTTTTGTAACAGACTACCAATATTACAGGTCTATTTTTAATCTCATCTTATTTTTGGTATAAGAGTCACAGTGTGACTTTATTTCAGGATGCTCTAAAACTGAGTGACACCCTTGTTACTTAACTCTCACTGCTTCTTCTCCAGTCTCATTATCAAAAGCAGAGTGCACATTTAACTGTTGAAGGACTAGGAAGCAGATTTCATTTCTTTCTGTTAGTGGTGATGGAAGATTTTGCAAGTGGTGGTAGACTGAGGAAGTTGACCCATTCAGAGCACTACTGAAATTGTGCTGTCTTTTATACTACTCTGAAATTTACTGGAGCTACAAAGGAGTCAGTGCTACCTTTCAAGCCACAAACTGCTGCTCTGTTACTCTTCAAGTGTGTCGATAAAAATAACCCACTGGTGCTGGATATAGTGGTGTTGAGACTCTGATGTTCTTTTGCACAGAAATACTCTGGTTAACAGAAAGTCATTTTCACCTTAGCTCGGGGGACTCAACCATTTGACTTTTAATTTTGCTTAGGATAAGTGAGAATTCACTGCTGCTGTTTGTCTTACCTGAACTGAAAAGAGAATTAAAGTTATATAGAAATGGACTAACATTTAAAGTTAATAATTAACCCGTATCTAACACAGATAGCATAACTGATATTTTAATCAATTCAGTTGGTGTCAAATACCTGAAAGTGTATTTATACACATTGTGTATATCAGAATTTTCAAAATAAATCATTGGTACCATACAACTTTCTTTTAGGTGTTTGTTAATATCATTAAAATGTATGGAACCTAGATTATTGTTCCTATTAAAAAAATTGGGTGATAACTTTGGCTTCATGCTCTCTGGCATGAGAGTGGTTTCTGGCACAGAGCAGTGGTCTCAGTGTGAAAAAAAAAGGTTGAAAATAAATACCAAAGTAAGTGGTTAATGAGTAAATGAAAATAAACTGATCCTATTTAGTTCCTAATTTGCTCGTTTATTAAGTGTCTCAAAATTTTCCTCAGCAACTGCAGCATTCATACAGAGAAGAAGTGCAGTTCCCAAATCCCCAAACACTGTTTGTTACCGAAGCTTTTATCCATTCAGGCCATCAAATCAATACACAGATAATGTCCACTGAAGGGAAACATTCCTTGGATACCTCATGGCTATATTGGCTGTCTGGTGGACTTGTACCATGTTCAATTAGTACCACATGCCTTGCAGAAAATTCCATATGCCATTTGCTAAATGAGATGAAAATTCGATTTTTTTTTTCAACAGAAAAACTTTTGTAGTTTTTGTGTGTAAATGTGCATCAGGTTACTATTTTCTCATTAATCCATGTTCAGAACATAAGATTAGCCACGGGACAGGGCTAATTGTAACTACTGGGCAGTTTGATAGCTCACACTAGAGTCTTCTGAAGAGGCACAAAATTCCTGTGTACAATGTATGGCAAATCTGAGACTTCACTGCTGTCCCCACATTTTCACACATTACTCCTCTTTAAAATGGGCAGTGTATAATGCTTAAAAATGGGTGTAGGATTATGGTAAACAGTAGCTTTATTCTGATTTTCATGGTCTGCTATGATGGAATTATTTTCAGCCACAAAAATGCTGGCACTTTCTGTATTTTTTTTTTCTCCCAGTGGATTTCATGTTGCATTTTTATATATTATTTTAATATAAAAATTTTCACCAAAACCCCCCACAATTTACTAATGACTTAGACAATTGACCATAACCATATTAGGGGACATGAAGTTGTGAGTTACTGATGTTTTACTTAATGCTACTGCTGAACAGTTTAACAAATTATGAATTAATGACAAAAAAAAAAAAAGAAATAATTTGCTATTGTAATGGAAGTCATTGAAGAGCTCAGTGTTTTCCCCACAGTAGGAGTGATTACTACGGAGAGAGATTGTAAATGTTCCTGTTGTCAGAAAAATGAATACATAGAATAAAAAAAAGTGTAAAACTGAGTAATGTAAGGATGGTTAAAGATTTCAGTGTAACCTTTCTGTCCAATGATAAAGATCTACTGATGAGTTTAATTGGGTAATGTAATAGACATTTAGAGTTTTGTTACATTTAATTAAGAGCACAGCCAAGAGTCAAGAGGCAAATGATGTCTGTCTTTAGGTAACTCATGATTGGATTTTGTAACAAGTGTCAAAGAGTTTAAAATGCTCTCTCAGCAGCTCAAAACTAAATAAGCCAAAAATACTGTAGCATAATTTTATATATCTATGTGAAGTATATCTGAAAAAGCTAATGAGCCATAAAACCAGATAGAAATATAGTGTTTGGGAGAGAGGAAGAACTGCTTCATCCAAAAGAATCATCCCAAACCAGGCAAATATCTCAGTGAAAAGCACATTAAATTATTAATATTATAGCAAAGTATTTAAAGAGTGTAATCCTAACTGCAATTATTTCTTTAATATTTTTACACTTTCATTCCTTGGGAGGGAGTAACAGCATATATATCTGATATGGAAAATAGACATCACTGTGATGCTGTTTGAACACATCACCACGTCAAGGCTTCAGTTCTGCAAACATTCCTGCACGACACTGTTTACGGGGAGCATTCCCTCTGAAATAAATTGAGGCTGCCTCTGTACACTGAAAGTTGTGTGTGAGCTTAAGGATGGACCGAATTGCTGTGTCTCCTTAGTGGCTAACCCAGACTTTGAAGCTCACCCTTAAATGGAGCTGACACAGTGGAAACTGCAGCATATGTGGCCTTCCCCTAGAACACTTGAGGGCTCTTTGGAAGAATGTTTCTTTTTTTTTTTTATTTCTGTTCTAACCAGCATTAATTTCCTGTTTAAGAAGAAAAAAGAAACCCATACCACACCAAAATTAACATAACAGCAAGACTTTTTTAGTTTCTCTCTTTGGTTGATGTTGAATTTATCTTCATTTTAGAAGAAAATTTGTGCAAGTGTTTTTTTGGTTTTTTTTTAGGTCAGATTCAATTTCTTCTTCTGTCAGTCAAATTGCAGTAGTGTTGATGGTTAGCCACTGATAGCTTGACACGGCCTGAGTGAAAACATACTCAGTAGGATTATGTGCATGTGTTTCTAATAATAAAGAGCACAGTCCCAGAGCATCCTGTTTGTAATGAGGTTTAAGAAGTGTGTTGTGTGTTTCAGTCATGTGGTGATAATAGGATAGAATACTGACTTTGGTTCAGAGTCTGCTATCCTCAACACAGGTACCCAAACAGTGTTAGTAAAGACTAATGAAACTGGCTAACCATTGTGGATTTTAAAGCTGCATGCATGCAGATTAGGGGAGAGAGAAGGAAGTGACAAAGAGAGCATTGGTTTTAGTAATTAAGCCCTCCCATTGTGCCATGTTCCTGTGAGATCAGTTAGTATCCTTTGCATTTTCTTTCACTGTTATTTGAACTATGAAAGAATGATATTGATGCCTGTTGCTCTCTCGAAAACTGTTCTTTTGATCTCCATGGATCTGAAATACTGTGGGTCTGTTTTACAGCCCACTGATATGAAAAGACCATTTCTCACAGAAATTAGATCAGTTCCTACCAGCAGAAATCATACTGTAGAGTCTTTAATTATAATATTATTCTAATTACATGAATCAAGTACTATTACTGTACATTTGCACACCTTTCATAGGAAATAAAGCATGTATTGATTTCAGAGTTGAAGAATTCAACTGTCAATGTGAATGTCTGTTCTTCAGTACATTTGGAGTGTTTGCAAATTGCCTTGGAAGCTTTGACATAATTTCCATGCCTAGGGTTATTTTGTGAGTGACATGCTCTGGACACTGTTGATGTTGATTTGAATAGCTGAAGTGAGAAATATTTTTGTTTAAAGCAAAAATTATACACTCCTGCTAGTTATTTATCCTGCTAGTTATATATATCCTGCAGTTTTAAAATCCCCAGATGAATTTAGCTGGTCAGTTCTGGAGGTAAAAGCTCCGTGCAGCCAGAATTTCTTCTGTGTTTTTCCTTGGAAATTGGGTGGTTGGTTTCTTTATTTGTCATCCGACAGCATCTGCAGTAAGAATATCACGAGCCCAATCTAAATATCTGCCACTACAAACATAAGGAAAACAGATGAACCAAGATCCTCGGGGTTTCTGTGCTGCTGGAGACAAGGCACTCCTTTGTCCCAGGGACAGGGTGCTTCTTTCTCTCCTAGCCGAGAGAAGTCTTGTCTCCACTAACACAGTAGCTATACTTGTGCTACAGCCTGGCTTTGTTTTGTAGAAGATAGTTCAGGTGAATGCACAAAGTATCAATATTAAATTTTCCTGTTGTTTACAATGAAAAAAACCCCTCAGATCTGCCCTGGTTTAGTGTCAGAGGAAACCAGTGTTTCCAGCTACTGGCACTCTTTCAAGTTGGTTTACTCCCCTAAGCAATGAAATAAATTTCTTAGAGCAGGAGGGATTCAGTATTGCTTCTCTGCAATTCTACATATTCATGTAATATTAATTTCATTTGATTCTATGTGTTTAGAACAGAAAGTGATGCAGCTCTACCTTTGTCTGTTCCAGGCAGGTCTGAGGCAGAGCCTGTCCAATAATGATGGGACTCGATGCTGTCATATTTCCAGTTATCCCTTGTTTTCTGGGAGGGATTGGGTGCAATTCAATAATCTAGAATGTTTGTTTACTAAGTTAGATATTCCCCTAGGTTTTTCAAATAAATTTTCATAGGACCAGGAAGGATTTTGGTCTCAAAAGAGTGAATCAGACCATCCGAGTCACAGCTAAAAGTTTAAAGGCTAAAAAAAAAGGCCTTTGAAATTAGGCAGGAATGGCAACCAAAACCATAAACAATAAAAATAAACGTGGTATAGGATGACACAAAGAAAAGAGCACGAGGTGGACAGAAAAAGCAGGGGTGCCGGGTTTAATTGCAGAACTCTTGGGATGAAGACCAGAGGTACATGTGGCATTCAGATAGAAAAGGACTCCTGCCTCCCTGCATGTTTTGGATTTTCAGTTTTGACAGTGACAGGTCCTTCCGACATCACACCTCCAAACGCACAGATTAAAAAGCATAACAGTATAGTGTGTGTGTCAGATACTTAACAGAGGTTTGTATTTGGCATAGTGGAAAAGCACCTGTTAGATCCTCCATTTTCTGGGTCTGTGCTTTAGTAATACTCCTTATCAAGCAGTTCTACTTAATGACTGAGGCAGCATAAATTTTTTAATAACTGGATATATTTTCGGTGTTCATATTTAACAGTTTCAGATGTCTAATTATGATTTTCAACCATTGAAGCTTAGTGTTTTGGCTGCAGAAGCTTTTGTGTGTTAAAGGAGTTCTGATGCAGAACATAAGCTGCTCCAGCTAATCTGCATGATGGTTTAAAGGGAAATATATCTTAGTGGATATTCAAGGTAGCAGCAAAACAGTCTGGAAAGTTCACTGAATTAAAGTATGCAGCTGTGAAAATGAACCAATTCATTTGTGATACTGCAGTGCATACTCTAATTGGTTCACACTGCAATAATTGCATTCATCCATTATTATATATTTTTAAAATTAACTTTAAAAAGTGTAGCAATAAAGGTTCTGGGTTTTTTTTTCCCAAGTGTAGTGTTTTTTAAAGAAAACTTTCAGCCCATACAAAGAATTGAGTCATAGTACAGAATGTGTTTACATTTAAAATAATGGAATAAATCATTGTCCAACGTGTGAACTTCTGATACTTGCATTTCTGAGGTTTTGCATGCAAAAGCTTTTGGCTGTAAGATAAGAACATAAGCAATACTGTTCACACAAAACTACCGATACGGTTTTTTTTTTCTGAAATCTTGTGAAAGCCCAGTTCATTTAGCATCTGTACAGCAAAAATATTTTTGACCGTGATGCTGGCAATCTTGTTTCATCCACCTACAGGTATGAAATAAGAAAAAGGTATTTTCTTTGAAGGTGTTTTGTTTTCAACCCCATTTGAGATGGAGATTAGAAAATTGTCAGAAGCAAAATTTGTTTCTCTTGTTACATCTTTCCCCTTGCTAGCAAGAAATAAGACCTTAGAGTTAACTTAAGAAATTACTTTTCAAGATAAGATAAAATATGTTCTTCTTTTCCTAGCTGAAGCCTTCACCTTTTTTTTTTAAGGGGTTCTGAATCCTTACTGTGTGATTTTTTTTGTGAGATGCTGCCAGAATGCTTTCACAGAGGACAGATTTAAAACTACTATAGGTACCAAATAGAATGGATTCTTCTTTTCTTACAGAGGTTTATGGGATATACTTTTATTTAACTATTTTATTACTGGTAAGATGCCCCAAATTCTCATATTGTGTGGAGATTTCTACAGTCAACAGAGGGAAACTATATGCTGAAATACAGTGAAAATATTGCACCTTGTTGCACAACTTTTTTTCAGGTATCTCTTATCCTCAGCAATTGATAGTATTTAATCACATAAAATCTTCATCATACTTCAGAGATGTGTTAACAGACATGGAAAGTAATGTTTAGTATTGCTTAGTGTTTTTTTTCCTTCTGTTCTGATGTCAGTGGCACCCAAGTATATTTTGTAAACACGATGCTCTGTCTGTGCCTCATCATCAGCAAGATTTGGAGGCATTCAACTGGTGTTATTCTCCAAGGCCTCTGTGTTTATATGACTCCTTGGCTACTGAAGAAGCACTTTGCAGGTTTTCTGATCTTTATGGGAGAAAAAGGAATAACCTATTTCCAGCTTTTTCAGGGTGTTGGCAAATCTTGATAACTTTTTATATATATATATATAGTATATCAGTTTATTAATAGATATATACAGCTGCCCACTGAAATTTTAAAATAGTTATAAATATTTATGTACTGCATTTCAGAAATAATAAAAAATAGCAGACTTCTTTAGAGCCAAGGAATTTGGGCAAACATTTTAAATATCAGTGACACTGCATGTTTGTGTATGCTTCCAGTCAATAGATAGGATTTCAAAGCCTGTGTAGAACAATATATACATGCACATGTATAGTACACATAAAAGTAGATATAAGTAAATAATTTTTTTTGTTTTGTCCTGTTAAGGTACATTTATTCTTTATCACTTGAGCAACTCAATGCAAGAAAGGAATGTAAGATAGAAAAATATGGTTGCCTTCCTTTATTTAGAAGCTGATTTTTCTACTGTTAGTGGGTTAGACTTGGGATGAATTTAATTAGGTGAAAAGGTTTCACAGACTTTCAGTTTGAATTAATCAGTGCTAGGCACTTTGTTCTATAGTTGATCCCAGAATTTCTGTGGAATTCAGCCTCACTTGACTTATGATTGAAAGCCTTTATGAAAATCCCAAGGAAAATCACTGTAAAAGGATTTACGTGGTTAAAGCTAGATGTCTAGTAAATACACAGAAACTCACATTCATCTCAGTGAAAATTTTAAAATGTGAGCTCTCTTTTTATCATTTTGTGCTCAAGATGCTAAAGAAACACTTTTTGTTTGGAGCAGCCTCCTGTGAAAATATTTTATAACTCTACTATGGTAGTTAAATCAAGAGCTTACGAAGGCTACTTCCTTTACAAGAAAGTTTTACAGCATAATTTTAGTGGCATCCCTGTTATTGAAAACACAAGCATCCCGTTCAAAGAGTAAAATAGAGAAGTAAACATAATAAGTTGCCAAAATAGCATTGAATTATACTAACAATGTGTTAATTAATGAATCTAAGTACATGAGTCAGGGAATTAATTTCTGGGAGGCACTGGTCTCATGCACAAAATGCCTGTGTTTGCCTTCTAAATCCCTTTATTATTACAGTTGTGCACACCTGAGCCTCGTGTTCAAACAGGATAAGCCGATTCATTGAAAGTGTTGGCTATCATTCACCAGTTGAGAATTGTTATTCTGCTTATATTGAGACATATAATCTATTTTTATGCTACAGAAATCAGTAATTGTACAAGAGGAAACAGCAAGGAGCTAGGTGTTGGCCAAAGTTGGTAGTATTCTTGGGAAAACTGTGTTCTCTCATCCACTGTTGAAGAAACAAACCACCTGTTTCCAAGAGGAGCGCAACTGACAGTCACATGCATCATCATTTGTACTAGTTTAGAAGCTCTCTTGGTTTACTTGTCTCATGGAGCATTTTGTGATGATAAATTTACAGCTGAATGGTTGAGGCTTATTTGCAGTTGAGCTCCAAAGAAGATTTTCTCTTCCATTTGCATTCAATCAATCCTTACTTAGAGTTTTCTGTCTGCGTTGGAACACGCGTTCTCTAATGAGAAAAAAACCTTGGGGGGAAATATTGATTCACTATAAAGCTCTATACATGATTACTTACTGGCACAAAAATTGCCAACTGCAGAAGTATGGAAGCACAGAAGAGAGCCTTTCTGTTTCTCGTGGCAGCATATGTTTATTACACATTTTTGGTGCTGGAATGTGGCAACGTCTAAATATAGGGCCTTTCCCTCATTCAGAACAAGGCTGTCAGGGTTTCTGTCGTGCAGGATGGCTGCTCCCCCAGCCAGGTGTGCCATTCTGCAGATGGCAGGAAGGCACAGGGCAGAGGTACAGAGTGGGTGCTCTGGCACACGCTGGTGGAGCACAGAGACCTGCCTATGTGCCTGAAGAGATGTCTCACCCCAGGGGGAGGGAGCAGCAGGAGACTGGGAGAATAACTCTCACGTTAGGTAAGATCTCAGTATCATGTTATGTGAAAGCTAAGCAGAGAATTTAAAGGCAAGTTTATTTATATCCCAAACTACCAGAGAAACTGAAATCTCTAGCAGCTGACTTGGAGCTCTGTGACTACTGCTTAGACAAATTTATTTTTCTCTGAGTATCCAGTCTTGGTTCTGCCCACAGCTTTTTCTAATATTATAACTCACTCTACATTAGAAATGTCACTGAACAAATTTTCCATTCTATTCTTTTTCTCGAAGTATCTAGGTACACTGCCACAAATCTGAATGGTTGTGTGCATGCAGGACCTTCTTCCAACCACGCTGCTGTCTGCTCGGTTGGTGGTAGCCAGCATTTTCAAAGGCTGCCTCTTCTGCATTATCAACAACACCTGAAAGGAGAGGGTGTCCCACAGACTTCTGTGATGCCAGAGTCTGGGTGAGATGTTTGCCATGATTATGGCAGGGCAGTGGCTCTCCACCTGTCAGGAAAGGGTTTCCCTGAGGTTTGACAGTTACTGTCTTAGCAACGGGCGGCTCTTAAGGTAGGAAAAAGAAAGGAAGGACCCATGAAACAAACAAATGAACAAACATACAGAATAAAACAGAAGAAAAAAGTTTGTTGCACACTAGTCTTCAGAAAATACTGACTTTTTGGTGCTACAGAGAAGTATCTCCCTACAGTGCTATGTTTTGTTTTACTTCCTAAGTAGTTTGGTCTAGCTAACCACTGAGTTCAGAAAGACTTTCCAAGCTCCCAGATCCCTGTCCCAGCTGGGTAACTGAGCCACATCCTTGGGTCAATGACAAGCATCATATATATAAAGGCTCTTTATGTATACTGTTTTTCAGTGCCTCTCTGTTTAAAAGATTTCAAGTGTTAATTCAATCAAATCAGATAAGTCAAATACACGTAATTACACTATGATCTCCTTGTGAAGTAAAGAATCAAATGTATGTTTTGATAAGGTATCTTCTCTTTTTGTGCTCATTTCTTGCTGATTAGCTAAGTTAAGTAACTTTGTGGTGCATGTCTCAGTCAAATTAGTAAGCTATTCAAGGTAATAAATGTTCAGCTAAAACACAATTAAAAAAATTAGGAAGCATTGTGGCATTTATTATTTTTCTTTAACTTAGTTTATTTTATTAAAGACAACATCTTCTGATTACGGTTCCTTGTTAGTGTTTGTTTTGGGGATTTTTTTGTTTGATTTGGTTTGGGGGTTTTGAGGTTTTTTGTTTATTTGGGGGGTTTTGTCTTGTTTTTTTTTTTTTGGTGGGTGTTTTTTTTCCCACTTCATCAGTTTAGAAAGTGGGTATTGTTAATTCAGTTAAGGTGGGAATTTCATCTAATATTGTGATAGCACATATTATGATATGAGATTAACTGTTTCATATAAATTTGCTAAAGAGAAAAATTAATTTTGTAAGATATTTTTCAACCTTGTGGTCTCTGGCTGTGGCTTGGGTTATTTTTTTGTGTTGGTTTTGTGTTTTTTTTCCCTTCTCTTTTCTTTTTCATGCATCAATATGGTTACTAAAAGGCCTGACTGGGTCCACAGTTACATGTGGACAAACTTACTATTTTGAAATCAAGTCCTGGACTGTTACTATTTTTGTATTATGGCCTGCTTGTTAATGTGTTTTAAGTAAATAGGAAACTTGAAAGTAATATTTAAGTATTGTAGAACCTTGTGGAACTCAGTGCATATTTCATAAGCCCTGTTGGTTGTTAATGATGATCCCTGAAATTAGAAGGAACTGTCATTTTGATGCATAAATAAATGCATGTTGCAGTAGAAGCAATGAAATCTAATTTTTAAATAAAAGCTCTTATTTTTAAATAAGGCAGTCTTCAACTGTAATTAACTACTACCAATCAATTCATACTAACTGCTCATTTACTTTCATGGATTAATTTAATTCTGGACTAGGTCTTTGGCTAATGAGAATAAAATGTAGAAAAATAAACCCCACAAAACCAAACAAACATATTCCCCCACTCTCCTACCCCTCCTCCCCAACCAAAAAAAAAAAAGGGAATAAAAAAGGGAATCATAAAAATGTAGGCATATGACTTGAGGTACACATGAGGAACAGATGTGGCAAGTAAGAAGATGCTCACTTTTCCACATGCCAAGTAAAAGGGCAGCCTAATCCCGTGGGTGAGAAAATTGCAGAGAATTGACCAGATTATGACGAGTTACCTTATTTCTATTTTCAAGACTTAGGTCTCCGTACACCACTCAGAACCCCAGGAATCAGAATTTACTTTTGAGCCCCCAGACTGTTGTCTGCAGCTGTGCAATGTAGGAGCACACTTTGGATACATCAGTATTTGAGGGCACTGGCTAATTTTTGGCTAGCAGTGCAAGTGCGTGTCTGTTTGCTGATGTAACCGTGTCGTGTCTTACAGAACTTCTGCAAGGCAGGTACAAGCTGCAGAGTGGTGAACCACTCAGACCTGGTGATGGGTCATCTGCTTACATGGTTAGAACCAGTCAGCCTCAATTTACTGAGAATACCCACACAGTTTTGTTGAGCTGATGATATTCCAGTAGGTTCAAATTCAGAGATAAGGAGTTCTTATTTTATTTGAGAGTAAGTGATGGGTAGATCTTCGTGCTACCCATGTACAGGGCAGACACTCCTCTGCTAGATTTGCACATAGCATTCAAGCACTCGGGTTGGACTGCTGCAGTGCTGTACAGGGCTGCACCCTCCCAGAATCACAGAATAGGTCTGGTTATGTTTTTATGAAAGTATTTCTTACTGTCTTTACTGCTGGCTTCTGGGTCCGACAATAGAGGGTTTTTTTCCAGTAACTTGGTGTTTTGGAGAGCTTGTTAGGAGACACTGAACAAGGTTGTTCATATTCATAGAGCAAAAGGCAGCTCTGACAGTGACTACCTGCGTTTGCTTTCCTTCTTGTCTCCGAGCACACGAATGCACTCAGAGCTCATGTGTTGAACTGTCTTTTTCTGACAAATGTTGGGAGAACTCAATACTCTCTTGCACAGGCTTTGGTAAAGGATTTTAGCTGCTGAACAAGAATTTTCTGTCTGAGTCATAGTGAAGACAAGTAGTTTATGGAGTACGGAGGAAATCCTCACAAACCAGAAGTCCAGGCCTTCTCTTACACTAACCTGGCAGAACTGTAGCTAGTAAGGACGCTGGAACCTCATGCAGTGAGAGGTGTATGGTCCCAGGTGTATGTGGCACTCTGCTCTTAGATTTGCATCTGCTTTCATGCAAGGTACTGTTTTTGCATGCGAAGTACTAATTACGAATCTGAAGCCTCTGAATGGGAAGCTGTTCATTCATACGGAAGACCTTTTCCTGGGGACATAGTGCCTTTCAATGAGGGTACACAAGCTGGAAGCTCATTCAGATATCAGGAAGTTGACAGAAGGCAGAATGTTATCTGAGAGAGCTTGGAACTGGTAGTCCCAAAATCCTCCTACTTCAAGGTGGGCTGCATCTCGGTATATTTGGTTCCTGAGCAATGAGAGGGAGGATGATAATGGGATCTCATAAATCTCACAGCATACAGTAGCTGATTGGTTGGAATATACATTAAGTGCTGGGTGAAGAGGAGCTTTTTTTAGAAGTAGACTGTTTTATAACTATGTTTTAAATGTTTCATGGAATGCCTAAAGCAAAAGATAGCATTTCTTTTTAATCGGGGTATTTATTTGTTGAAATAAATGAATAATTTATTTACTTGCTATCTTGGTTGTATGTCTTCTTTCTGTGGATCCTTGTCAGGATGTACTTCAAATGGATATTTTTAGACAGCAGTGTTGGTCTTGGGGAATAATTGAAGCATAGCAGTAGGTGAGTTATATGTCCCTGTAGTTGGCCTTTGGACCTTTTGAATGTCAATTTTTATAGTAATTTCGTTACTTGAAAACATGCCGTGGTGATTAAGTGTTCACATCTTTTATCCCAGAAAATCAGTTGCCATCTTTGCATTGATCAGTCAGGAATACTGCAAGCCTTACTATGTTGTGTTCAGCTGTCTCCATGATACACATAAAACAAGTACAGGGTAATTTTTCCATCTGACTTTCCTTCAGTCTGATCTTGTCTCTACTGTTGTTAATGCAGATCAGGTAGTATAACTCAAAGGAGTCTAAATGCACGCCTCCTAAGTATGTTTATGGGTATTTGTCTAATTATTTGTCTATTTTGACAGTGACTTGTGTGCATACGTGTTTGTGTATTTATTTGCACGCCTGCATGTACTTGTCAAAATACCTTCCAGAGTTTGCTTCCAAAATGCTGGGCCTGGTTCTCAAACTTGTACAATTACTTTACTTTAAAAGATTTTTGGCAAATAGAGATAAGTGAAGAAACAAGTGCAATCCAAGAGTGGTCTCGTATTAAGAGGTCTAAATTAACAGTTGATGAGATAATGAAAACCAAGTATTTCTATAACAAAAAAATCACAGGAATACCTTTGAATATTTATACCATTTACTGCGTATTTAATTATAAAAGCATCTTGTATGAAATAAATATTTGGCAAAATTAAGCTACAAAAGCATCCTAGGGCTGCAACAAAATGACACAAGAAGAATGCAGGGAAGCATCATTCATTGCTGTTTATTACTATAAGTTAAATTACTTCAGCTGATTATCTCAAGTGATGTTAAAGAACTTCATCTCCAAGAGAATGAAATCACTCTCTGAGATATACTTAAAAGTAGAGTTAATGGCTTAACTTCCTTCATAAGAGCATGAAATTGTAGTTCTGGATGTTTTAAGTACTCGAGCAGATGTATATGTAAAAAAGGAATCTACTTGTAATAAGATACAAGGATTACCTAATTTTGCACTGATAGATGACTGATGATAGTGTAGAGAGTTTGAAAGCATGACCATTAGCTTGAGGGCTCCATGTGCCAGGATCTCTGCCAGACAAGACATTTTCCATGAGCATTATACAAACTTTCAAAAAATGTAAGATTGTGGGAGATTTCTAAAATATTCTAGGAAATGGATCTTGAGGCAACCCTTCACAGAAACTGTGTGCTACCATAATCTAAGCTCAAGCAATTTAACAAATAGGAGTCAACTTTATTCGGTGTTGTAATGACTTCATAGCATATGATAGAAATAAATAATAATAACATGTGAAAAGAAACTAGATACTCCCTCAGCTTGTAAACAGTTCATGGCATACATGTTTCTGTGAAAAAACTGCTGAAGTTCCAAATATAGTTACTGATGCAGCAACTCTCTAATTTAAAGATCATTTTTTCAGTGAAAATAAAATTCCTGAACAGGCACAAAACTGTGGCCTCGCTTGATTTCTGCGCCAGTTTCGTGCCCAAATAGATTGCGTTATGCTGTGAAGATACCAAAACGGATACAGAACTGATATAAAAGCTGATGTAAACCCACAACACTAGAAAGGCACTATCAGGCTCATGATGTAAAGACTCATCCCGATTTCCCCTGGCTTTCAAAAGTTGGGCGTGTGGTTGAATACTTAACCTACTCGCAAAGGTGCTGCCAGGGGTGTGACGGTCACGGGCTGGTTTCTGCGAAGCCATTACCCAGATGTCTGACAGGAGCTGTAGCTCTGGTAGAGTCTAGCATATGCAGAATATGACCACTTTTGGAAGCAAGTCTAGAAGATTCATCAGAGTTTTTCTCACTCCTGTGATAGATACTGTTACATTTTAATGTCTTTTGTAATGGTCCTCCCCCCTTTTTTTTTTTTCCGCAGAGATGCAGGGCAGAAATCTGGGTCAATAAGTCTGGTCTTTTCTTAATATTAGCTAACCTTCATGCCTTCCCTTTCTTGAATGACCCTGTTAAATCCATCTCCCAGCATGGGTTACTAGTGGGTTATTATTTTCCTATATCTTTATATTAGTGTAATTAATGAAATTACTAAATCACATATATCCCGGAGCTGTTTATTAAGAATTGCTTGCTGGTACTCTTTTCAGTCTTCCCTGCCATAATTTGCCTTTTTTTGTTCTAATGAGACTTAGTTCTCTCCCTCTTAAATAAGTTTTTCCTACTAACCAGTGCTGGATGAATTTCCTTTACCACACTTCCTTTTTCATTATTTTTTTACTTTGATTAGTTTTATACCTAAAATGGAACAATTAACATAGAAGAAAACACATAATAAACATTATGATAAATATCAACACATTATAAATTAGGTGTATTACAGTGATTGGGTTAAACATAAAATGATATGTTGAACCAAACTCGAGATTTAAATGAAATAAAATGTTTATGGAACAAATCTGTGACATACAACAGCATAATCATAACAACCTACCGGAGGCATAGGACAAATAAAATGTAAAAATAAGAACTGCACAGTGACTCTTAATGGTTAGCTGCATTTTCTCCCAGAACTCAAGCATAATTATAATACATTTTCCAACTGTTTCTTTCTCCTTACAGTACTTGGGCTGTATAGAAGTCTTACGCTCAATGAGATCTCTTGACTTCAATACTAGAACACAGGTTGCAAGGTAAGACTTTGTACAACTATGCTTTTTTAAGTAACTTCTGACTTGTGTCCCCAGAGTGGAAAGGCTGGGAAGATGGCAAAACACATAGTAAAGAATTTTGGACACCTTCAGTCCACTTTCTAATTTTGCTTTTACAGGTAAATCTCTTACCTGGTGCTAATACAGCTCCAACAGGGCTTAAGGGATATTTTCTTCGTGGATTTTTGATATGCCAGGAGGTACTTTAGAAAATGTTTGCCTGTTTGTTATGCCAAGTAAGGCACTTATCTGGTTACCGGTTTCATGACATTCAAGCCAGTGAGGATGAAAATACTCTTAAAATCTATGATGCATGGGCAAAATTAGTCTAGGGAGCTGTTTTGGGGACCTGTGTTTATAGATTTTTGCATTAATTTCTTATGAAAAGGTGTCAGAATTTCTTGGAAAAAGATGTCAGAGTATAAACCATTTGTATCCTAAAAAGGATACAAATGAAAATATATCACCACAATGACACCAGAGACAAATGGAATAACATTTTCTTTTTCAGACTGTATGTAAGAAACAATAAGCTTGTATTAGGTTCTTACTGCAATTCTTTTAAATGTGTCATGGTATTTTCGAAAGAGCAGTACATAAGTGCAACGCTCTCTAAAGAAGTGTCCATGAATCATTTTGTTCTAAGAAGAATATTTTCTAAGAACTATAGGAAACGGTGTTTTGCAGGCATTTTCACTTGAAAACCTGAGTCACTGATTTCAGAGGAATGTGATTTCAGAGGAACGAGGCACTCATAGCAACTCGAGACCGCAATTTGCAATTTCTGGAATTGAAATAATGAAGGAGTCCTTTCCAAAGAAACTACTGGATACAGTCCTTGAATTTCACCTCTTTGAGGCATCTTACGGTTGCCAATAAGTCTATCATAAACCATTTGTCGTGTCATAAACAGTTAAGTGTTTCTTTTATCAAATGAGGAAAATTGCTTGGTTTTAGGCATGCATGCTGATTGTATGGTCTATATGCACTGACTTTTGAGTTATACTTGCGTACAGCAGCTTTGAGTTGGACCCCATAAGTCCCCACAAACATTGATTTGTCAAGATACTGCATTGATGAAAAGCATAAAAGCCCAAGGAGAGGTAAATGACAGAATTCTCTTTTTCAGGCGATGTGGACTATGGAGGCGTTTGAGAATTTTACTACTGTGCTTTTAAAAAACGTCATCATGTACGTTTCTGATGTATTTGCAGCAGTGAACTTTTAAAATTATTCCATGTCTAAGCAGACTTGTAGTTCCAATGCAGGTGGTCCATTTGTGTTTCCTGCTCGGAAGCTCAGTGATACTGGCCCGTGAAACAGTTGTGATAATTACTGGGTTTGGTTTCCATAACCAAAAGTGAACCGAATTCATCTTTATTTTTCTGCCATTTCCTTCACTATGTGTCTTCGTTGGAATAGTTTTGTACTTTTCTTATTACCTAGCTTAAAGGCACAAGTCTGCCATTAATACTTAAGCATATTTGGTGATCTGAAGCAGTATGGTATACACAAACAAAATATCTTTGTCTTGTAGTTCCTTCAATATGAAAAAAAAATTATTCTTGGCTTTTACTGTGAAACAGACTTTGAATTATATTTTTTTCTGTTGAAGTTATAGCATATTTTACTACATGGTGGTCATTTTGTTGTCCCATCTTCCTCTGATCGTGTCTACATCACAGGATATTTTTTTCAAGGAGGAAGTCATATCTTCCTGTTTTGCTTTTTATTTTGCATTTACAGGTTTTTGTTTATCATAAAACACTGAAAACTCATAATTTTGATCATTTAATTCTAAAACTCTTCTGAAAGCAGAAGTTTTTAGTTGACTTTTGAATCAGGATCTAGCATCTTGGGCTGCATCTCATTAATTAATCTCGCTCTAGAAATCTCCTTGTCATGTCTTATGTTTTTGGTACTCACATGCTTTGTCATACAGCATTTCTCATACAAGCCTATTGTTTATTAAGAAAGTATTATTAAAGAATTACTAAAATTCACGTGTGCTGATTAACTTCCTCATGGGTATTAAGAAACCTAACACACCCTAAGGTGCGTACTGAATTAATAAGGCTGATGTTCTGATATTACATGCACCAATTCCCTCTTTGAGAAGACACCTGGTGCCAAAGGGTCTGTGCAGCCCTTTGATTACAAATGAAATAAAAGCACCTGAAACTTACATTTCTGTCCACTACCTCATGCATTTATTTTTAGGTATGTCCATTGCTGATTTCTCCGCAGCTATCAGCAGTAAAACTCTCCTGGTAGCCTGATGGCTTCTGGTGCAGTGTGACCTGCAGAGGCCCGGGCCTGTAGATCTGGTAACGTTAGCCGTGGCTGCATCGGCTGAGGAACCCGGATCCGTAGCTGCAGTGAAGCCTCCTGTGTGTAAATTTCTCTGTGCTGTTTTCCTGCAGCCGCAGAAACAGATGTCACAGCAGCTGTGATCCCTTTCTGACCCAGAACTTCATAAATTGATCCTGCTGCATGCATCTAACCTGTTTGACCTGTTATTTTGCGAAGACCTTGCAAAACCAGTCATAGCAGAAAGTGATCTGTCTGGGGCCGATATGACTTCTGGCATTATGCAGTGTTTACTAAATACAATTTAAAAACAGAAAAAAATGAGTCAAGTTACCTGATTTAGTGTGGAAGTCTGCATGCATCTCTTCCTAATAAACAAAGCATTGTGTTTTTCACGTACAAAGCACTTACTCCTCTTCTAGCACTGCCTCACATCTGTCCCTGCCTGCTTTCTTGCCCTTTTTCTGCTTTATTCTGAGCTCAAACATAGGAAGTCAGTCATTAGGAATCCTCCATTTGCCTTCTTTCTGTCTTCTAGTTATTGCATGTCACTTTATGTCTCTGCTTGCCTTGAGGATGAGCCAAATCCCAAAGTAGGATAAGCTCCTAGAACAAAAAACTTGTGTGGCTCAGTCCTGGGAGGGTGAGACATATAGTCTGTGGCTCTGCTGAAGTATCTGGGTATTATTTTAGACAAACTGTTAGTCCCAGTCACAGACAATTCTGTGATTAAATGAATTAGTGCTTGTAAATGGCACTTAAATTGTTGAGCGAGCATTTAGAAATCACTTAAAAATTGAGCTAAGATTTCCACTTATCTGGTGAATTAGAGATAAGAAATCAATGAGCAGAGCTTGTCCAGATAACTTCAATGGCTTTGAACATCCCTGCTGTTATAATGCCTTAGGAAAGCATATGCATCAGTGTGTATGCATGGACCAGTCTCACAAATGAAGAACTCTGGCTTCAATTTCAGGAACTGCATTGAAGCCCCAATGTAAATAGTTTGGTCAGTGGCCTTTCCTGCCTTATTGCAGTCACTTGAAATATCAACTCATGCCATCTAATGCTGTTGTACCTAGCCCGTAACTTGTGTTTGTTTTGCTTTTTCACTTTTTTGTAAACTATAATGTTAAAACTTGCAACGAGATGTTTATCTCCATGTGAAAGCAAGTGAGCAAGCACTTCCATGTGTCCTACACTTCACTGGATCTTAACAACCTTCGTGGTGTCTTGCAAAGCTATTGTTGTCTTAATTTTGTGTCTGATTTGAGAAAAGTGAACAGCTATGTACAATTTATAATAGATTTTCCCCTTTATGATTCACATTTGAAGTCTCAGGATTCTCTCACTCCAGGAGAAACAGAAGAAGCAGAGTAGTATAATCACTTGTATTGTATTTATTCTTTTCTGTAATGAATGTAACATCATGTGAACTCTTGAGCAAATAAATGGATGCACAAGACAAGGGTCAGCAGTTATACACAGTGATAAATGGAAGCCAGCTGAATCCACGTGTTGCATCATTAATTATCCAGTGATAATTCTGGTAACACATGTGAAGTCAAGATAACTTTCCTGGGGAGTAAGACGAACAAAAGCATTTAATTTTCAACATAATGGAGCAACAGGAGAACTAGCAGATGAGACTACTGGGCTAACCACAGGTGGCAAGTGGTTAAAGTTCATCAGAAACCTACCGTCGTCCTCACAGAAAGGGGCCCCTCTTAAGTTTCTGTGGCCAGGCCCTTTGTGCCTTTGGGCTTTTTATTAAAAAAAAAAAAAAAATTAAAAATCAGGTAAAACTCTTTTGCAACATGTGCAGTGTTTGCAGTTCATGTAATATGTTTGCATCCTTATTGTTCAAGCTGTTCTGGTGTAATGAGTCCTCACTTCTGTGTCGTATGCATGAGTGAGTTATGCACTGGTTTGAATTAGATGTTGCATGCACTGTTTTGTTGTACATCCAAGTCTGGGCTACAAGGGTGCATGTTCACTGGCACTTAATGCAATGCCATCAATTTGCTGCATGCAGCATCAGAAAGTCTCACCTCCCCATGCTGAGTAAAACATTATGTTGCATGCTGTCTTAATAGCAAGTAGATCAGAGGACTGAAATACTTCGTATCAGTGCTGGACCCAAATCCAAACTCTGATGCCAGCCCTCTCCATGAGCCTTGTTGGGCTGAACAACTGGAAAGAGATTCCTCTCCAAATTTGTGGCCTGAACTTTATTAAGAATATTATTAGAGCAAATCCTTTTATGCCAGTATCCCAAGCTTTTGGAGGAGAGATGGTGGAAATCCAAATTTTAGAGCTGGATTTGAGTCCAGTGCTAAGCAATACGAATGAAGCTCAGTTGATGTGGTGTTTCAACTATATCTGTATTCTTTGCAGAAATCCACTGTCAGCAAGCATCACTGAAAGAAAGGGTGGAAGACATTGAAAAGGAAGAATGTTCCTCCTGTGATTTTTGAAGGTGGATAGGTAATGTGTTATCTGCAGTGAATTCTTTACTCAGTGTCCTCCTTAACACACTGTCTTGCTTAGAAGGTGAGTGCAGTTCACCTCTGCCTTCTGCTGTGTGTACCCTGGCTGTGGGGCAGTGCTTACGGGATGGTGCTTAGGGGATGGCAGAACACATAAACCATCTGGATGCACAGCTGTATGCAGGAAGGGATGTGCACAGTTACTTCAGAGTCAAAACTCTGGGAGGCAGGGGGTGCTGACTACTGCTAGGTTCACCAGGAAACAAGATTCTCAAAAGTGGATGGAGGCATCCTTATAATTCATACAGCACACCACTGAGTGCAGCAATGACAGCTGATAGTTAGAGAATAATTTACATTTGCTAGTTAAGCTGTCATTAGCACAGAAATGGGGTAGAATAAATAGGATTTTGTATGCCTAACACTGGAATCTTTCATTTTCAAAGTAGTATTAGTGTGGAAAATGTTACCCAGTATTTGGAATAATTTGACTAATATATGATAATACAAAGCTGGACTGAGACCAATTAGTTGAGCTCACATGCCTTTGTAGGAAAACAAAGAGCCTCTCAGGGGATGGAGAGGGTCTAAAGTTGAAAGCCAAAAAGTCAGGGAAGCAGTTATGTGGATAGTCGTACCCTGGGTTTTCAGAAATCTAGTGGTTCAGAATCAGAAGCAGGACTTGAGGCAGAGTGGTCTTAACATATTTTAAATGCAAATTGCAGTACAAAGTTAATGACTGCCTGGAAACTTGGAGACACTCTCACGGTCTGCTAGTTGCACCTGGCAGCTTAAGTACACAAAGAAATGATGGCTTAAGGAATTTGTATGTCATTTCTGTGACATGTCCAGTCACAGAATACTGTTAATCACAAATGGACGGTCCTTTTTGGCAAACACAGCTTGCATATTTATAAAATGTCATCTATCTTATGCAGTAATTCAAAAGGGCAGCAGTAGGACTATAATTATCTAATAAAAAAAAAGAGCTTTTGTAAGATATCTGTCTCCAAAGTCCTTCTTTGGACATGAAGCCAATTAGGGGTTAGAGAAAAATATTTGTTAGGCTAAATGTTTTCATTTTACTTTTGTAAGGTTTTATGTCGTCCTTCGAAATATGTGCTGTGCACTACTCTTTGATAGAGAAGATACCTTAGTAAATGACCTGAGGCTGGACCCAGTTTGGAGGTTATTATGATCCTGATTCAGCAACAGAAAACAGTTTTAATTTCTCTGTCTCCATCTCTCTGACCAGTACTAGGATAAATGACTAGAGACCAGGCTGAGTGGAAAAAAGCCTGAAGGTCACAAAAGAAGTTAAAGGATTGAGCTACTTAACAGATCTAAACCTTAAAGTACATTGGGTTTTTTTTAGTTTTTTAGGTGTCATTGACCATATTCGTGACAGATGGAGGGCTGTGTATGAGAAAGGTTTTGTAGGTGTGGATTCAATGCCAAGGTTTTATACACTCCTGCTTTACGTCCATAAAAGCTATGTATGCATGCAGAGTTAAGAGATATACCTAAATAAGGTGTGCTGCTGGATAAACAAGTTTCACTCTACATTTCCTAAATAAGGCTATTGCTCAGAACTACTGTATTGAAAGAAATCATCAAGATCAGGTGGACTTTTCTGTTACTGGTGAATGAAACTGGGTTTCTGAAATTTACTTGCATGTAATAAAAGAAGGTACAAATTGTACAGTCCCAAATATTCCTTAAAGTTAGGTCATCTATAAATGCTGAGAACAGAGCTCTCATTGAGCATACCAATGGATAAAAAGTCCCTTTGTCAGTAAAAGCAAAAGAGTCTTCACAAGTGCACTGATTTCTCTTAGGAGCTGAATGGAAGTCTCACACTGAAGATGCAGGAGCACAAGGATAACTATCACTAGATAGATTGCATGCTAAATACCTAATGGCATGTGGTACTCTATGTCTAACGGTTGCCAAAGTCAACAGTTTTACTGTATAAAGTTTATTCAATAAAACGAAAATTAAGCTGGCCAGCTTCCTTTCATTTTCTGCTTGTAGATTTTCTGCTTGTGAAAAAACTCCATTTGAAGAAACAAAACGAGGAGCTGACAAGAAGAAAGAGAAGATTGTTGTCTCCTTGCTCTACCAGTGATGTCACATCAGCCTGTGTGACACATCTGCTGGTGCCACCTTGCTCCACAAACCTTTTCTCCCAGGCCTCCCATGAAGACAGGCTTCACTTCGGTCGGGATGGTGTGACAAATGCACCTCTTGGTCTCTGCACCACCTTCTGGGAGGGATTCCCCACAGGGGTGCTCCCTGCGTTGTAGTCTGAACTCATGGCAGAGTCAGCCTGCCCTTCCTCTCCATGCCCGTGTTTCTCTTTAGCTGCTTCTTCAGCCTTACATCTTCCAGACATCTGCAAGTTGGCACTTAAAGTTCTGTAAACAGTAATATAGTGGTTTAGTGTTCAGAGCTTGTGGATGTCCCCTGTCCTACTTCAGACAGCACATGCTCGTTATGCCTGTTTTGCAAAAGAACAAACAGTATTTCAATTATTAAACAGATTTCTAAAAATGTGCTTTTGGTCTCTGGCTTGTTTTTTTTTTTTTTTTCTTTTTCAGAAGCAAGTTATTTTTATATTTAGTACAGACTTTGTTTCTCCTCAGGAAATACTGGTACAATACTTGGTAATGATTTAGAAGTTATTAAAATTGACAGGAACATAGTACTGTTAAGAAATAACTGTAAGTCTTCTGTACAATTCTTCCGATCATGTCATGCTTTCATTTAGAAAATCCACCTTTTGATGTCTGTTTTTTTTAACCTGTGAAGTCCTAAGCTTTGGAGGTGGAAAAGGTAACCTTGGGGACTACAGGATACTAAAATATCTTAAGAGAATATTAGATGGTTTTAAGTATTGTGATACAAAACATTTCAGACTAAAGACAAGTCACATTTTCTTGTCTCATTATTTGGCATGGCTTTACTTTTTCCAAATATGTTGAGAAAATCTGTGCTGTTTGTATGTGCCTGTCATTTCCCTGAAATATGAGTTCCAGTTGGTTTTTAATCAATTAAATTGTATTAATTAAGAACAGCAACAACTAAAACAGCACAATCAGAAAAATATTTGAAACCACAAGAATGGAGAGTATTTTCATGTGATGGTGTTCCACAGAGGAGCAGATTTGAGCTTCCTGAGCCAGCTACTTTGTATAGCACAGTAAAATATCACTAAAGCTATGAAAGCTACCAGGCTTTTTAATGGAGCAAAATGGCAATGTAAAATGTCCTTTTTTCTGTCTCAGATGTCAAGTCACTTTATAGCAGAATAGGTGAGTTTCAGAAAATGCATATTGGTAATTTTTTTACTGGATAATCTTGCATGCTGAAATTATATTCAAAATGCACAAAATGTTTCGTGCCAAGAAAATGACTCCATGGTATGACCATCTGCAAAGCAGAAAATACTTCTGGGCAGATTTGGAACTCAGCGTGTGGTCCCTGCTGCAGACAGCGCAGTAACTAATTTTACAAGAGATCAGCCTGGCTTTACACTGGTTTTTATCTGAGCCTAACTAATGAAACACGATGTGGCTTAGAAAGGTGTGATGTGTGTCTGTGTCAAATAACTTTCTAATTGGAAAGGAAGCAAATGTGGTTGCACCCAACTTTTCCAAACTCTGTGCAACTTTTAGCCGTGCAGATATGTTCAGGACTTCTGCCTTCCTTGGGCAAGCATTTCCACACACACAGGTCAAGTGATGGCACTCTCAACGTAGCAGCAGTATCTGTTTCTGGGCCCAATTTGTGGCTGAGGTTTTTGTGCTGCTGAGGCGTTTGCAAATTTGATTTGCTGAAAAAAAAGAAGCTTACGTCTGCCCTGTACTGCCTGACCATGCAAGTTGGAAAGAAATCTTTAGGCTGACTTTTCCACATCACCAGGCTATCTGTGTAAAGACACCCCTGCCCCCATCCTCCTAGAATGTTCTGAATGGAGTGATCTGGGAACTGTCATAGAATCATTGAATTTTTGGGGTTAGAAGGGACCTTACAGATCATCTAGTTCTAACCCCCATTCATGACTTTCACTGGACCATGTTGCTCAGAGCCCCGTCCAACCTGGTCTTGAACTCTTCCAGGGATGAGACATCCACAGCTTTTCAGGGCAACCTGTGCCAGTGCATCACCATCCTTACAACACAGAATTTCTTTCTAACATCTAATCTAAACCTGCTCCCAGTTTGAAGCTATTTCCCCTTGTCCTATCACTACATGTAAAAAGTCTGTAAAAAGTTTCCCTTTATCTTTCTTGCAGGCTCCTTTCAGGTACTGGAAGGATGCATTTAGGTCACCCGAAAGCCTTCTCTCTTCCTATCTGAAAATGCCAATTGTCTCAGCCTTTCCTCATAGGGCAGGTGCTCCCTCTAACTATCTTGGTCGTCCTTGGAAAAAAGTGCCTATCAGTGCAGTGGCAGATATTCAGCTGTTCTATTTTGTCTTGTTTTGTTAAAATACCTCTTTTAGACTTCTAAACTCCCACACAGGAAAAGTACTGTGCCCTCTGTTGCAGGTATGCAAAGGGTTGATGCCAGGGCACTCTGACCTTGCTTATGCAGAATTGCTCTGTGAATGTATTTTCTGAAGTTCCCAGCATTCTCACTAAAAGCATTCTTAAATTAAACTCTGCAATTGCTCGAATACATTCAGTATTCACAGAGTTTCAGAAACTCTGAAGAGCCACAGCATGGCCACAGCCTTTGAGAACACTGAGTTCAGTAAAACTGAGCTATTTTACTAAAATGAAGACAGGTAGCTGGAAAATGTATAGAACTTTGTTCCTGAGTGAGAGGACATGTAGCCCAGCCTTTCCATGGCAAGGAAAGGCAGAGTGTAAAAGGAGTAGCTAAGGCTGCTTTGCCATATTTCTGCCCCAAGCTCAAGCCTTTTCAGTGTTTCCACTCCTACACCTAAGTGGCAGTTTTGGTTGACAAGGTCTTTGAGTCAGATGAATCTATTGAGTAACACACTTCATGTCTGATTACAAGGAGCTGGCAGACAGTAGAGGTAGTAGTAAAACCACTACAAATCCCAACCCTGTACTAGAAAAATAACAAGATTGTACATAAGTTCTGTCAGATGCAGTGGCTTGAAAAACCCTCTTTTATTCCATGTTGCCACTAGAGAGAGAAGATGGTGGAGGCAAATAGGAAAAGAAAGGAAATTACATCCGAATTTATCCCTCAAGCACAGTTCATATCTCTGAAATACAAACCTGTTCTGTGAGAGGCAAAACCTCTCAGGTGTCTCAATGCACCAGCTGGACCACTGGAGAAGACAAAGAGGATGAAGTGTTGGTGATGTCTCTGTGAGAGCAACTTAGAGCCAAAACGCCAGGGAAGCTAAGACACACCTGGTGAAGCAAGAGTCATGAGTCTTAAAGACAGCAGTGGGCTGGAGGCTGTCACTGGCTGGGACTGCTCACCCCATTGCCTCCAAAGGATTTGGTTCTGTGGAAGAAAGAGTAAGGAAACCACAAGTAGCTCAGTAGCCAAAGGGGATGACTCTCTAAAACATGGTGTCTGATTGTTTGTCCTGAGCCAAAGAAAAACATTTTTAGTGAATTCTTCATTTGAGAAGAGTAATATTCATTTCTCCTGATCACATTTCCAGGAGTAACCTATGTCTCAGTAGCATGGTGATCAGTATGCATGATGCTTGCTGTGCTTTTATTTCTAAGATGCATCAGGGCTGCTCCTTTAAAGCAACTGATTTTTACTTTCTCTGTAAGAAAAGTTAGTAACTACTTTAACTAAAACACTTGCTTGGGATCAAAAAAACATTGTGGTGAATGTCGGAACTAACTACAAGCACTGAACTGTGAAATGGAATGCTGTTGTAGCTATAGTGGTCTGAGTGCATATGCAAGGCGAGGTTTGTAGTGAGAGGCAATTTTATTAGACAAGCAGATGTAGGTAGGGGGGAAAAACATCCCCAAAAAACAAGCTGTGGAACAAACAAGCTCTCTTCTAGACCTGAAGAAAGGATTGTATGCCTGAAAGCTTTTTTGACCATTCTTGCTATAAATCTCACGCTTTTTCAGAATGGCAGGACTGTAGACCTGCTTCAAGCCCTGTTCACTCTCACAACCACCCACCTCCCAAAACGTAATACATTCATGTGATTCTTTCAGGTGATTCAAACTTTGGATTGGGCCCTAGGTAAAAGCACCCAAGGCATAACTATATAGCACTTACTGATTGCAACCAGGTGTAATCTGTGACATTTCCTGAGCCATTATACATTGAATACTGATAAGTATATGAATTTCTCTCCTGATTCATTTGTTGATCCTGTGCCATCACCCAATGCGTAGTTGAAACACACTGCATATGGCACAAAGTTAACATATTTTATGTTTTTATCCAGGTGATGTTTCAAGGTTTTGGTTATTTTGACTGTTCTTTAGCTTGTAGTTCATTGTCTCCCATACTGTTGTT
Organism: Lepidothrix coronata; assembly: GCF_001604755.1. NCBI lineage: Eukaryota > Metazoa > Chordata > Aves > Passeriformes > Pipridae > Lepidothrix > Lepidothrix coronata. The sequence continues at coordinate 3,046,746 of NW_016690269.1, read as the reverse complement.
TTCTATTTGCTTGTTGCATAAGGTATTGTTATTTGCATGGTCTGTGCTCTAAATATAATGTCCTGTTAGTCTCAATACATATTAAAAATAGTTGTTTAACAAGGTTTGGAGTCACCTTTGCTTGTTCCTGTGAAATGAGGAATTCTTCTGCAGTATCAGTGGGACAGGCCTATTATAGCTTTGTTTGTCGTGGTCAGAGGAAAGTCTCTACATGCACGGGAGCAAATTCTAAACCTGGACCAGACTGACTATTCAGAAAATAAGCTGGTAAATCATGAAAGTAACTACAAGATTTGTTTGTAGCAGTATGATTTCAAGAGTTTTTGTGGTACGCAGTTACTCTTCTATGAGAGGGTGTAACTTCAAATCATTTTTGAACATGCATTTCTTTCAGTCAACCCAAGTGCAATGGGGTGAATGAAGCAATATTACAAAACTGAAGCAAAATGTTGGTGGCATTAATCTTGCTTACAATGTAAAAATAAGGCCACTAATAAATTATTCAGATTGTAGTGAACAGATATCAGTTAAAATTTTGTACATCACATGTATTATATACAACGTGCATATTACCAGGAATGTTTTAGGGTTCTAATGCTATCTAAAACCTGGTGGTTTTGCTCTGACTGGAAAAACGCATAGTATAGTAGTGACAAAAATGATCCTTTCTAACTCTTACATTACAAGAAACAATTTTTTTTTTTAAAAAAGGTGTTAAGCAATGTACAAAAATGAGACTTGGAAGAAGGCATTAAGGCTAATATTTCTATTTACAGTGAGAAAAATCTCTTTTTAATAGTACAAGAAAACATTTTCTTTTGGAGGAGAAAGCTAACTGACCTGCTAACTATCCTCACTTGTAAGCAGAAATATGGTCTGAAGCTGTTCTCTCCAGTGCATTTGAAGCGTAATGAAGAAATCCACACATTAATTTGCCATAAAGCTATTTTCTGTCTCTTCAGGGAAGCAATCAGTCGTGTTTGTGAAGCCGTGCCTGGTGCCAAAGGAGCCTTCAAGAAACGAAAGGTATTTTTCTTTTCTTGTAGTGCAGTTGACTCTATTTTCTTAGTTCAGCACAGAGGAGACCGGGCACAGCAGGCAGGTGACTTTAAAGCAGCTTTGAGAATTGCAGATCATTAATCACGTAAAGTGTTGGCTGTTTTCACCCACGGTGTGTTGTCGCTTGCCCTTTTCGTCGGGATCTGCTTTTTTAGGCATCTGGAAGCATGAATACATCTAGGACGAAGACTGTGCCTTTATATGGCTTCTGTAGAAACCCCCTCCTTTTACTTTATTTATTTTTTTTTTTGTAGATCACATGTGGGAGAGTTAAAACAAACAAAAGGGGTGGCTTTTAACAAAATGCATGAGTAAATCCTGGAAAAAGGTGCTGGAAGGTAGAGCAGAAGCCAAAAACATACATAGCTCTGAAAGTGATTAGGTCAGTTCTTTGAGCATAGCTCTACTGGTGACATTTAATGAGTTTAATCATTTAATCACTGATTCCCAGGGATGGAGAGAACATATCAGCTGATCTTTTTCTCCCTATGCTCTTTCCATGTGGCTGATGCTCAGTGGCCAGCACTTATGGTGAGCCCAGTGTGTCCCTGACACGGTTATTGTCATGCTTTTATTTTTATTTGTGTGGTAGGAGTTAGAATCTTCAGACAGGGAGCGGAGGAAGCCTTGGCTCAGCTCATGCACTGGTGACTCTCAACAGTCTTGCTCTGCCTGCTCTTCCAGAGGCCTGCTGGCAAAGCTGGGATATATTGCTGACTCTGAGGGAAGAAGCATAGAAAGCAGTTAATTATAGCCCGTGTGTGAGATCTTGGGCATAGGAGGAGAGTGGGGGGGTGAACAAAAAGGTCTGTCCACTTCCCCACCTGCTGCACCATCTAGGCAGTGCCTCAGTAGAAAGGGATGGGATGAAATGCCACTTGTTTTTTACAATGGAGGATCTTCCTCTGGTAAAATCAGGCATATGTGACAACACATGTCACGGCGCAATTGGAAATTGCCTCAGAAATTAGGGCTGTGGTTTCCCCACCACCACATTTATCACACTGGCATCTCTTGTTTCTCTGGCTTTTTGTTTTAATACTGAAAATAAAGACAAAAGTATCTTTTTTTTTTCCTTGGAAAGCAAAACGACACAAAGTATAATTGGAAAAGTGAGTTAAACGGAGTTCCACCTGCCTAGTGAGACAGCTTGCTCTGTTACGGGTTTTAGAGGCAATGCTGCTTACCAGTTATTGAAAAGGAATAGCAACAGAACTCAGCTAAACAGGTCTCTTTTACTGGTCTGTGTGTTCATCACGTTTTTGCCACTGGTGGCTTATCAAATTGGTTAAGGTGACATGTAGTTCCTGAGGGCATGTTTTCACATTTTAACTGCACTGTGGGCATGTGATCTTTAGGCACAACCTGGGAATCATGAAGGATTAAGGAAAGAAGAGATATACAAGAATGTTCAAAGGAGATTGTTTTATTGAGAAGTTAATGAAGTACTGGCTCTGCAATGTGACAATGCTAAAATAGTGCAGCACAGACATCACATGGGAGCAGTACGCAGGTAGTGTATTTTTAGTCAGTTAAACAGAAGGAAAAGAAGCTAAAACTAAATGTATGTATACTTTTAAGGTCTACAAAAGCACAGGTGTGTCCATCCTGCTATGAACAGAACTTTCCAAGCTTGCAGGCAGCTTAGGACAAATGCAAATACAGTGGCAGAAGAACACTGCCTCCAGTCACAGCTTTGCTTTTATATCTTAATAACCAGCATAAATATTCACAAGTGGAAATTCAGCAAGTAGAAGGACTTGGTCTGTTACTGCTGGGCACCCTGATTTTGTACAGGCTGTGGTTTACCTGAATGAGGCAGCTCTCACATAGATTTGTGGTTCCCCAAAGCTGTCAAAGATGAGAAGTTTTTGAATTTTGCTTTGTCAACATAACTTATTGACTTGCTACAAAACCTCCTGAGGGCTAGTGAAATGCCTGCAAAAGTTATCAATATTGTTACATCCCCTTTATTACATTCCAACACTTTGTACTTATTCTCTGAGTTAGGAGTAATCTTTACCTGCATGTGGTACTGCAGCATACTGAGACTTTGTTTAGCCTGTGTCTGGGCTTTTGCCTACTGCTAAGAAGTCCACAAGCAAAATCTTAGAATGGTTTGGGTTGGAGGAGATCTTTAAAGGAATTAAACACTCTGTATCCCATTTTGTAAGCATCCCATCGGTATCCCTGGAGTCCCACTTTCCATGTGGGGAGTGAGTGGGTAGAGAAGTCAGTGGATGCAGAGAACAGATTTCTTTTCAAGAGTCGAAGCTGTTTTTATAGAATAAGAACATTATCATTTTAAGATACTGACTGAAGGCATTTATCTTAGTCTGCTTACTTGGTTCCTTAGTGAAGGTGAGACTTTGCTGTCTTACAAACCCCCTGTTTTCTATCAGGTCTTCTTTTATATCATATATTCTTGTTTTGTTAGGTCAAGAGTAGATGACTACCTGCCTAGCTACTATCATTAGTAGGAGCAGTAGTAGTATAAATGAGAAATCATTTCCAGAGGGAAGCAGCTGTTGTGAGTAAATGTTCTTTGAAAGTCATAAACCTTTTAAAAGCCTTTCAGATCACCGCTAACCCTGCATACAATGAAGGTCATCCCAAATAAACAGAGAACAAAAATCTGCTTTTTTTCCCCCCCTCCTCACAGCCACCAAGCAAAGTCCTTTCTAGCATCTTGGGAAAGAGCAATCTTCAGTTTGCAGGAACGAGCATAATGTTGAATATCTCCACCACCAGCTTAAATCTAATGAATCCTGATACGAAACAGGTGAGTGCAACTTCTGTACTAATTTGTAAGGCTTTTGATGAACAATTTGCTGCTGTCTGTCAAATACTCAGTTGCTCAAAGTTATTATTCCTCAATAATGTCTATAAAATGAATAAAAATGAAACATGAATCATAGTAGAAGTCAGCTTATTCCAGTATTCAACACAGCTTTCATGAATTACTTCCTTCTTGCCCTGTTTCTGGTAGATTGGTTTTGCTCTTATAAGACCTATGACATGAAATGTCATTTTCTGGTCATAGTAGTTCTTATTGGGTACAATTACAAACTTTCAGGATGGTAAAAGGGATGTGCTTGGAGTAACCAACTAAAGGACTGAATGTACATCCCCAATTTCACTGTTTTCTTTCCATTTAGAGTCTGAAAGGGCAAACCGTTCCTGAGGCACTGCTAAAAATACAGCCTCGGGCATTTTGCAGTGCAGTGAAAGGCCAGTCTTTCAGAGAGACAAGGCAGCCTTTTTTCAAGTAGCTTATTTCTTCTTCTTCACTGTGCTGAAGGTACAGACGCACTTTGGGGAATCACTGCAGTGGTTTGTGAATGATGTATGAGATGAGAAAAATCCTTGCTCAGGGTATACAAAGAGAAAGCAGATGGACATGCGTAGTCACTGCTGTGCTATTTGCTGTGAGCCACATATTCTGTTAGGGCACAACGACTTTCTGCCCAGATACAGCCAGAGAGGAAAACAATAAAGTTCCTACCATCCTTCAGGGCATCAGGATTAAAGAATGAGAAAGAACATGTACACTGTCCATTAAAAAAACTTGCTGATTATTACTATCATCATGTTCTCGTTCATTTATCATCATCCTTGCTTAGAAAACATCCAAATCTCCTGCAGTGAGCACCGAGACACTGGGAGCAGTGCTATGGCTGGATGCAGCAGTTTGTAGCCTTACTATGGAATATACACAGCAGTGCCTCTCACAGGGACAGTTGCCCCCAGTCAGAAACACAGGAACTTGATGTTAATTAGTAAGAAAGTGCCAAGCCCTGAAAGTCGCCTTGTCTTCAGCCAGTGCCAGGGCAGAATTGTAGTTAAACTGATTTATTGCAGAGCAGAGTCATCCCCCAGATGTTCTGCCTTTTCTCTGAGTTGACAAAACTCTTCATCTTTCTCTCACATAATTCTTTTTGAGATAGACTTTTCTGGGTGCTGCTGGCCTGGGAAACGTCTGGTTTCTCAGCGATCCCTAGTGTGGCTGTGGTCTCCCCTGTTTCTTGTTTGTACCAAGCATTTGATTTGCAAATAAGAATGGCCCAGCAGCTTTGCCCTTTGAGGCCCCACACAGGAAGAAGGCTGTGAACTTCTGTAATAGCCTCTTTTTCCCAGGGGAGCTGGAAAGAAAGAAAAAAGACAAGACAGCGTTGTTGGCCCTGAGGGTAGAAGGAAAGCAATTGCATATGCTGCAGCAACAATTCAGTGAATATGTTAGGCAGGGCTGGGTGGAAGATGGTTTGTTTAGTATATTTCTTTAAAAAAAACCCCTGACTTGAACTAATGGCTTCAAGCACTTTTCAGTTTTCTTAAAACTTGGAAAAATTAGCTTAGAGACAATCTAAAATAATTTTTGTTTTATATGATGCTGGAGTAAAAGATTGGGTTATTTGTACAAGTCAGGGTAGTGACAATATTAAATGTGTAACAGATCTTCACTAGTTCATTTCTATTGTTAAGATTACTTCTTCTTTATGGGAAAAAGTGAAGGATATCCTCACTGATGAGTAATGGAACACTAATTCACCAGTGAACACTTAAAAACTAACCACATCTTCAGAGGCTGCTGTTAGACAAGCAGGGCTATTGAAAATGAAGTGCTCTTTACATGAAAGAAACACTGCAAATAGTTATCAACTCTCTCTGACTTAATGAAGCAGCAAGATCCAGACAAAGTCGTGCCAGGCTTTTTTCTTTCCAAGGAAGGTAGTTGCTAGTTCAGGTCTTTTAGATGCAGGATAGGGAAAACATCCCAGAGAATATATTTCAACCTATTTTTTTTTCCAAAACAGTTTTCTAAACTATGTGGTTCCCTCTCCAAACTGAGATACTAATTCTATTGTCACATGCTTTGAGGCACTAAATAGAGGCCTGTCCTTTCCTAGATGAATTCATTGGCATGGCTTATGTGACTCAAATATCAAGTGAAAGTTTCTTTCAAATGACCTTTTCTTTCTTGATTATTACATGATTTCATTATTAAAAGATTTCATAAGTTAAATCTCAGAATAGCAGAGCTGTTCTGCTAGTATTGTATGTTCAGGACAATTTGTCTCTTCCCAGAGAAATATTGTATTAGTTCAAATCGTACATAAGCAATTTGAATTTCAAATGCCCTGGATTATGCCTGTGATTTTGTCCACAATGCTACAGTGCAGCTAGAGTCAGATTTTTGTTTGCATATTGCAAACATGTCGATGTTTGAAACATAAAATGACACAGTGGGTGTTGGAAACGATGTTAGGAACCCTAGCTGGTGTACGGATTGGCATGGTTTCATTGATTTCACCAGAGTGGCATCAGCAGAAAAATGTTGTGATGAATAGGACCTTTTGCTTCATTCATCGTTATCTGCAATAAAGAAAGGGAGTTTTTGCTGATTAAAATTTCTCCAAAGATACTGTCTGACAGATCTGTATGATTTACTGGAGTTCTGAGCACATTTAGCAATTTTGTGGTGTCCTGATACGTTTTAAAGAACACCAGGAGAGATTCATTGATCCTTCCGTTTGTTTATATTATTTTGCTACTCTTTTTACTCCTTGTGGATAATTTTGATCCTGATTTTGGATTTTCACCTATATGCAAGCCAGAAAAGAAATCAAAAAAGTGTAAACTGTAAGAAAACTGTCTGACTTACACTTGTTCTTTCTGATCCATACAGATCATAGCAAATCACCACATGCAATCTATTTCCTTTGCGTCTGGAGGTGACCCGGTAAGCATTCCTTTGAAGCCTTCCCCCCAGGTGGATACTGCCTTGTGAGGACTGTGGGACAGAATTTATCGCATATCCTACTGAAAGAAAAAAAAAATACGGCCACAGTAGCTCCTGTTTCTTGTTTCATAAGTTCATCTTGTTTGTTGCCATCAAACTCTTTTTTGAGGGGAATGACTGGCAAGCATTCGTAGATCCTCCTCTTTGAATGACTGAAACAAAAAAGTATTAAGGGGTTGAGAGCATTTATGTAGTAACTGACAAGCATCTCTTTGTTTCTCAGAGTAATGTGGTACAGTCATATGGGATTGTATGAATTTTTATCCTGTTTTTAATTTGCACTTTTTACAGTAGTAGACTATGTTGCAGTTATAGTAATGAAGCACCTTTTTTTCCTTCTTGTCTTTAAGTGCGCATTGAGAAGACTACTAAATACTGCCTTCAGGTGTATTTGCTACACTCATATGGCTTGAAGACAGGCTTTCAGGAAGCACAGATCTTACTTTCTCATTTTGCAAAGCTTTCCGTTTCCAATTCAGCTTTCAATTTTACACATTTGGTTCATTTGGAGCAAAGGGCAGATTCCTGCCTGTTGTGCTTTTCCTTAGTTTTATAAGCTGTCTATTGAAGGTATATTAATAAATGTGCTTAAAAAGTATTTGTCACTCAGGAAGCAATGGGGGAATTATAAAATATTGACATTACTCACCTTTTACCTTAGAGGTTTGAAAGCTTTTAAACCTAGATTAATTGAATGAGTGCCTTTTCCTCCATCGTATGATCATCCATGATTTATCAGTCGTGTGCTACAGGTAAGGCAATTTCTAGCCTGCTTTGTGAGTTAATTCTCGCAGTTCAACCCTGTTAAGGTAAAGATCCTTGGCACTTCCTCTGTTCATTTAGCTACCCTCAGGAAATGTAAAGGCAATCTTCAGTCTTAGTATAGCTTTGCAGAGTTCAATGCAGTTACAGAAGGGAAAAGGACACCATATCATAATGATTTGGGGAACAAAATATGGATCAACAACAGCTTTGAAATACAACAGATTGCAATGTATGCTGTAAATGAACAATTCCTGAAGTGGGCAGGGGAGTGATTAGCACAGTTCCCTGCCTCCGTAAGAAGATTCTTCGCTGCCCATCTGCCATCCCAAATGCTAAGTCCTGGAAACACCATTTCACTCTGCCCACTGCTAGAGTGATTTACCAGGAAAGAGGAGAGGAACAGCAGTAGAAGAGATTGGATTTGGAGTAAACAAGCTCTTCCAAATGTTTTAGAGAGATAAAAATCACGCTACTGAGTCAGCGAGCTACCAGAGAAATAAAATTGCATGGTGGAAGGGAGCCTACAAGATATGGTGAAATTGTAAAGTTGTTTTCCTGGTAAGACTACTACTGCATGAATTCATTCTGACATTGAGGGGAAGAGGGTAGCTATGAGTATCTAATGATGATCTACAAGTTTATCTTAGTGGTCTAGTATCTGGCACAACTTTAAACCATAAGCTTGTTCGTAAAGCAGGTGGTTCCTTTGTCCTGGATGTGTGTAGAAGAAGACAAGGTGCAAGGATGTGGTTTAACTCACAGCTTTATTTACTCGTGAGAGGGCCATCTAGACACAACTTTCATCAGCCCTTATTGATTTCCACTTGATGGAGGACTGCTGCCACCAAACTGTGTCTCCCAACCACAGTTGGGCTCCAGCCCATAAGCTCATCTCCTTATATGAAATTTAAACTTGATAGAGAAAGGTCACAGTGAACTAGGAACCTAGATCTGAGCCCATGTTTTTTCATGAAGTACTTCCCTTAGTTTGAATTTTGGAGTTTGGTTTATTAGGAAGTGAGACTACCCTCACTTCTCTACCCTATCCACCTTTATACTCTGGATATCTGCCTCACATTCATGACAGAAATTGTATTCACCACTTTCCACCCACTCCCTTACTGTTAATTATCTTGTATTATTCAAAATGTAACCACAGGAGAAGTGTTCCACAGTCTTGGAGAACAGCTTGAATACCATATATATATTTGCAATATTCCCATTTGCAATGAGTCAGTTTCTGGCTATATCAGTACATGGCAGCTTAAAAACGTCCCCACCAAATCCTTTTACACACCATTTCAGAACAATTTTTAGTTCACTTCCAAGACTGTGTTCTGGATGTGCTTTAGCTCTCTTCAGCCCCTCCTTATGATACACCAAACAATTTTCATCCATAGTAATTTCAGGCGGTTGTTTCCAGGCTGCTAGACAAGACATCTGTTTTTGGAGATATCCGCTGAAATGCCAGAGTGGAGGCTTTCACAAGGTCTAATAAGGCAGGTCTCTCAGAGGTCCCTGAAGGCACTAGTTTTTCAGTTTCAGCCACACCTCCAAATTTTACCACTACGATGCACTTTCTTAGGGGTGGTAATTACGGCTCATTCATACTTGTTTTCAGTCCTTAAATGTCAAGGACCACTTTGCTGCATCAGCCCATCTTTGTGCAGTTTTTGGACGGGAATCTTCTAAATTACCCACTGTGGAATGTGCCCACATTAAGTCCTTAATGATTTGTCATAGCCAACTTCAGTCTGAACTTTAGAGGTAATAACGAGTTGGTAGTTCCAGACTGTCACGTCCACACTAGCTGTGAGATAGATCTGTGATTTACTCAGCCATTAATGTATCCATTAGCTGTGCCTGAACCAGTAAATAAATTGATCTGTGGCCCATTTTCTGGCCCTTCTGGCCCTGCAACTAAATAGCACAGTGAAATTTGCATCCAAATATTCACCCTCTTCCCTCATAGTGGCCTCTTGGGATCGATGCCCAGCACATGCTGGTCCCTCAGAGAGTTTCAGAGCATGGCGTGAGAAACCAGCACAGAGGGGCATGGGAGAGTAGCAACAATAAAACAGTATGGACAACAGTGAAACAACTCTCAGGCCTTTATCTTGGCTCTGTTTTATCTGTTACTATAGACATAGTCACTTTTCTTGTCCCCTTACTTGTTGATATGCACCCTTATTTCCATTTTAGTCATTGCCCAGGCACTGCGTCACAGGATTCATCGGAAATTACTGGACAAAATATTAGGGCCATTCTACTCTGCTTTTTTTTATAGGCCAACCTCATTGCTGCTGTGCCTGAGTGTCTTCCAATAGTCTATTAAGTGATATGGCTACACATCTGTTACTAGAACCATAAATTTGCTTCATCATTTCCCTTGCTCTCTCCTTCGGATGCAAACTGTATAGACATGCAGCACAGTGATTTGTTTTGGGTGGGTGGTTGTGGTGTGTGCTTGCACTAGAGAAAGTTAAGCTGAAGAAGTCTGTCTTTTAACTGAAGGTTCATGTTTGTTATGGCATTAGATCTTGGCATAATTGCCAATGATCTGGGATCAGTATAGAGTTATACTGCCAGCTGTAGTGTATCCTGTGTATCCCTCAGGTTTAGCTACACCCGACTAGCCAGGCATGTCAGGAAACACCAGATCTAACCAGGACTTCATGATTGCATCAAGGCTGTGTGGCCTAAATGTTTCCCAGAAACACTGCCCCTTCTGTTCCATCTGCACAACGACACAAGTCTGCGCCGCTTGTGGCAGGAGAGCAAGCAAAAAATCCTTGAGGGAAATGTCTGCCTACTCTTGCCCGAAAATACACCTGGCATGTGGCAACAAGTGTGGCAAGGAGCAGCCCACGGGCTAGGGGAGAGCGTCCTGGGATTCTACTTGTCACAGCCAAGCAGGGGCTGACCACCTCTGGGCCATATGGCGTAGTAGTCAGTAAACACACCTGCTTTCACACACAAATAAATGCCATTGCTCAGTATTTCTGGGGAGCAGGGCTGTTACTCCCACTCTTTCTGCCACAGAACTGGTTGATTATTTATGTTCTGAACCAAAATCTCTGGGCAGTTCGAAAATAAGGACTTGTAATTCTACTCCCTCCTAAATGAGGCTTGATCCAAGTCCTGCTGAGTTTGTTTAATTGATTCTCAAAGGCCTTAGAAGAGATTTTTAAATTCTGCTGGAATAGATCACATTCCAGAGAAAGTGGTGCAATCAGTACCAAAACCCATAAACATTTATATGGGGTTTAAGTAGTATACAACTGTAGAGCAAAACATGTCATTTGAGGCTCTACCCACAGGAATATACATACTCTGGACTGTGATCTTTTGCTATGATCAGTGCAAATATTTTTTTGCATTCATTGTAGATATCTTAATTTTTTGACAGGATACAACTGACTATATTGCATATGTAGCTAAGGATCCTGTTAATCGGAGAGGTAAGTTAGAAATACCTGTTTGACATCTGTTTTTCCTTTGAGAAACACAAATTATTCATGGTTTAAGTCAGATTTTTTTTCTCCAAGAAAATATAAATGCAGCCCAATAAAAAGATTGCCTTTGACAGAGTCACAAAAAGATTGTGTAGCAATAAGAAGCAACAGTTTGGTTCTCAGACTTGGAACAGGTCTTGCCTCTAGTTCATATCCAAATATCACTTTGATTCTCTTCATCTCTTAAATCAAACACTTGCTTTACTTGGCTGCATGAGCTTCTAGGCAACAGCTAAATCTTACCTACACCCAATCACCATGCAAGAACTAAGTAGTCCTCTGATTAAGTCATCTGATGAGGCAGCTGAATCTGTTAGGTCTTCTCAGTACATGCCTAATTCTTCCTGGCAGAATCACGTTCTTTATCAAATAGTGAGCTTTCAGCCAGCTTACTGTAATTCTCTTTCTCAGTGAGGTTTTATTCAAGGTTGCATTGCTTTAGCAGCAGTCAGTCAGGGACAGGGACCTTCTTGTTGACTGTCTTCAAAATCTAAGATACAGTTCACATTCTCAAAAAATAAACTATAAGAATTGTAAATTACAGTCTGAAATAATAGGTACAAAAGACATTCCTGCTTGTAATGCAGAAAGCATCACTAGGTCTTAATGCAAGATACAAAGTATTGTGTAATATACCTGAGAATCTATTTATTATTTATAGAGTCATAGAGAAGAACAGAGTAGCTCAAAAAAACTCCAAAAAGCCAACTCTGCAAACCCTGAACTGCCCACCTTACCATCGACACAACTAATTTAGTGGGTTCCACATTTTATCATCTTTAATGATTTTAGATACCTGAAGAATCTGCTGTGTCCATGTGCAGGGATGTCCAGACTTGAGAGCACTACCTCATAAATAAATAATACTTGCACTAAACACACTAATATTGTGTGAAAATAACTGGTGAAACACCTAGAAAACTTACGGGGAATGGGAGGTATGGAGTTAGTCCAGTTCTTTGCAATGGATGATATGTTACAACATCATGTGTCCCCCCTCAGAGAGGCTCCAGTGTCAGACTGTAGGATGTGTGGTGCAGAGCTGCTCTCCACCCCACCTGCTTTAGCAGTACCCTTCTGCTAAATCAGAGACTGATTCAGTTGTTCTGAGGGATCTCAGTGACGATGTAGTAGGCTGGCATTGTAGATGTTTGCACTGTAGGGTTTGCAGGAGCCCTGTCCTCTGTTTTCTGTTCCTGTGTGAGTAGATTTTAGACAAAAACTGTTTCACATGGTGTGTTCCTTCTATCTTATGTTGGATGTGTTTAGCCTTAACTTCCTGTGACTGTTCCTTGTTGAGCTGGTCTATCCTAGATTGAGGAGTCATCTGAACACCTCGTTCTGTCGTCTTCCTTTGGTGTGTTTAGGTCAAGTAATTTCTCAGTTTTCTTTATGAAAAGGTTGACAGTGAACTCTGTAGGTCTCCAGCTGCAGTGCACATCCTCCATCCTTCTGCTGATTTCTCCTTCTTTGATCTTTCTGCATTGTTTTAAAAAGTTATATGATACCTTTATAGCAGGGGCTGCCAGTACAGTGGAGGCTGCACCTTGCTTTTGTCCTCATCATTAGCCCTTTTGGCTGCAGTGAAGCACTGTTACCTCGTGTGAAACTCTTTCATGTTGTGATCTTTAAGCCTTCTGCATTTCCTATGGGCACTTTCCCCACTCCTGTATCTACATCAGTGATTTGCAGATTGGTGACTTTTTATGTGGCCTGCATTAAAACAGATTTTTAAAAAGGATCTAATTTACCAAGGGATCTGAACTGCCCTCTGTCACCATCACTTGCCATTGTGTCATTCTTTGTGTTATCTGCAAATCGATTTAGAATGGAATTTGTCTGTTTCTACATCTAGTGAAAATGTTACTGCTGCTGTTGCTGACACTGCCACCAATGCTGTAGCATAGCTTCCATATTAGACTCATTTCTTCCCAAGGATGGAAAAGCTGTCTTCGCGTTTTGTATTCTGGATCTAGCAAGCTGAAGGCTGTCTATTTTCTGCTGTAACATTCACAAAAAATCATCTCTGTGTGAGCCAAACCTTCTCAGCCTTTTACAAGAAGCATATCTCCTACCTGCTGAAAGTCCATTCACGTATCCAAGGAAACAGGTTACTCATTATGTCACCTACTGAAACTACTTAATGACTCATGCTTCATTTCAGCTCCGCACAGGTTTAGCAGTGAGCAACGTAACCTCTTTAAATCTGCACTCTAGTTAGAGAGTGCAAACACCTTAGCTTTGTTTGCCCTAACTGCTTTTGGTCCACGTTCATGGAGATGCCACCAGCAGTGGTGCAGAGGGTGCAAACAGCAAATATCCTGCTGCTAGTTGGGAATGTCTGCCTCCAACTTTGGACACGTGGTGGTCCTGGTTTTGGCTGCTGAATCCACTTTCAACATGCAGCTAGTGGCCTTTCCCCTGAATCAGGATTTGCCTCAGCTTGCTGGTCGGCACAGCAGGTGCTATAAGGTGAGAAGAGAACACCGCTGTGTCTGTGTAGCACTGTGACTGGTGCCATCTCATGCTGTGGGAGGTGCTGCTGAAGAAGAGGCAGCAGGCATTCCTGCATACCTCCATACCTACACAGCTGCAGGTTTCTTGGTCCTTTATTTTGGCCTCTTCAGATGTCTGTCGAGTGGATCAGCCTCTGAGAAGTCATTTCTAAACCTACTTAGTCTCGCTATGTAACGTTAATTAAAACTATGTCACACAAATGTTGTGACCAACCCTTATTTGTAGGACATTGGCATCCAAAGCACTTGGTTCCACTGAGCTGGACACTAGGCATGTACTAAAATGCAGTTTTTCAGCTGAAGAGTTTATATTCAGGTTTTGAAGCAGTCTGGGGTGATACAAATTAGTAACTTTGAACAGGGACCCACTCTAATGTGTAGGACTTGGAAAATAACCAGAGTTTCAAACCCAGTCCAGGCTACAGCAAGTAGACCATGTGCTCATCCAACTCTGAATATGGAAAATTAATTTGCCTGGGCTTTTCCACATATCATGATGAGTGCTGTTCATTCAGATCTTCAGCCTCCAGCTCTTAACACCCGTCTATGTTCCTGCAATGTTGAGTCAGTTCTCCATGAATTCACCTCTTTGTGTTGTCACATGAGACCTCCGAGGCACTTGCTGATTTAAAACCGCGGCAGATTTGGGTGCTCAGAGAGCTGATAAAGGTTTCTCAGTCTTCCATAGGAAGAGAGCTTGTGCTGCCAGCCTCCCTCCCTACTGCACCTGTTGTAGTGGCTTCGGAGAGGTGGCACATGAGGAAGGGCTGGAGTTAATCAGGTTCCTGCCCCTGCGCTCTTCAGTGACCCACCAGTTTTACTGGGAGTGTCTCCATGCAGGGAAGCAGGAAAAGGTACCAAGATCTGTACTCCTGGAGTAAGGTCAGGGCCCATGGTCTAGAAAGTATTCTGAGTATACTGCTCCTCCCTCAGACTGTAATTTGGAAAAAGTGAACAGCTTGTGAGCTTGGGGGTGATTACATATAAAACTGAAGTGGTAATAACATTGAGGAAACCCAAGAAACCTTTTACTGTTATTACCATCTATTAATATTTTTTATTTTCAGCTTAAAGTTTAGAATTCTTACATAATCTATTGCATTCGGGTAATAACGTGAAATTGTACGAGATCTTTGCGTTTGTGGACTTGTTAAAATAGCAGAACAGATTTGTGATCTTGCCCATGGCAGTTACACACCAGTGCAATTTTATGTAACCTTTACAAAGACACCGTTGCCTGAAATTCACTGTATCATAATTGGTTTTTATTGAAGGGTGCACACTTCTAATAGGGCAACTATTCTTGACATGTAGGTGTTTTGTCACAGTTCAGTGCATCCCACCACAACATGAACAATGATTTGCATGTGCATGTGTCAAATCTTTTTCATTTAGCTTGTCATATACTGGAATGCTGTGATGGCCTGGCCCAGGATGTCATCAGCACCATAGGGCAAGCATTCGAGCTTCGATTTAAGCAGTATTTGCGATGTCCCTCTAAGATACCTACTTTCCAGGATAGGTGAGTGCCATTCCAGAAGGCTGCTAAAGGATCTCTTTTAGCTTTCTATTTTACATAAAGAAATGTGTGGTGGACGATGTTGCTGGAGACAGACAGGATTTAAACATTTTAAAAAAGGTTTGTGCTCATTTAGCGTAGCAGCGTTTACCTAACGAATACGAAGGGGGCACATTAATTTTAAAATAATAGGCTAAATATGGATTTCATGTGACGTTGAAACGATCATGCGTTTTCTGTTGTTGTTAGTAGGCAGAGTTGGATGGCCAAGAATGGGTGTTATTTGTGGTGTTTCTCATTGTTGCTGTCATAGCAGCTCTGTCAGTTTAGATGGAGTAAGTTAGAGAGCTGGGCTTCCAAAATGACTAGTGCTGTTTCACTATTTCTCATATTAGGGTGATGTTTTGAGGAATGTGATGTATTATACAGAGGCTTTGACTGCATTGCTCTCTGGAGGATATAAAATCTGTCTGTGTATGTTTAAAAACCTGGGATATAGCATTCCATTTTCTTTGGAGACGTGGATTGCTATATGCTTGTTAATACTAGTATAAATTCCAGTGAGCTGGTACCCTCCACAATCTCTAATATCAAAGTAAAACAGGTATATGGTGAATATAAAATGCTACTATCCTAATCTGGAAGCGTGCTGTATTCATGTCTCTTGACTTTGTGAAGTTCTTCCAGATTTGTACTGGTGACAGAGCATATCTTTAGATATAAAGCTTTAGAACCTAGTTGGTCAATCAACTCATAATATTACAAGTGCTGTTGTAGGATTAGATAAAATTGCTTAATTCCATTTGTAATGGTCTTTAAAGCTAAGTAAAAACATCCTTTACTCAGCATAAAGAATTTTATCCATTGCAAAGGAGGTTTAGATTAGTGTGTCTAAACAGAGAAGGTCTCCTGCATGGTCCATTATTGCTTCCTGACTTATGATGGTAGCTGAGTTGCCCAAATAACACGCAATAGTGACCCCCTGACAGGCAGTCTTAACCTGATGAAAATATCTCTTAAGTGCTTTACAAGCGAGGGGCAAAACAAAGCACTCGCTTCCTTACAGGACACAGAGTTTTGAGGACCCGTGGACGGAGGAAGAAAACGAGGCAACAGAGCATCCCTATTACAACAACATCCCAAATAAAATACCTCCCCCTGGCGGCTTCCTTGATGCCAGGCTCAAAACAAGACTTCCCACTGCTGCAGACACAGCCCAGGTCAGTGCAATTGCATCTCTGCCATCCTGCTGATGGATGCAAAATTTTTAAAAGACGTGTATTTTAAGATGTGATTTACGTTGGGAGCCTTTGTAGCTCACAGCCCTTCGTGTATGGACAATTTCCTGTTGGATAGGCATTGCAGACCTAGGGGGGCAACATGTTAGGCAGCTTCAGAACAAGACAAAGGAGGTAAGTTCCTTGTGGTTTTAAAAGATTAACCAGGATCTAGGAAGAGAAACCCACTGAGGGTAAATACATTTGTGGAAACCATGTCTGCTTCAGAGAGTATAAAATACTGTACACTAACTGGGAATGATTTAATGCAGAATCACTTAATCTAGTGCAGTCATTATGAACAGTTCATTATGTTAATAACTTGACAGCCATCAGTATTCAACCAGACTCCTAGGCAGGTTTTCCACCTCATGTTGAACTAAGGTCAGCTTGGATATTTCTACCAACACTCCTGTCTAAAGTTTGACTGCAGTATCAACATAGTCACTTAAGAGGAGTTTTCAGATCCAGCACAACTCTGCTCAAATCCAGGTGTCTGTAGACAACATCCTCCCTTCAGTGCCCAAGTGCCTTCCCTGGTACCAAAGTGGGTCCTTCAGCTCGTGGTTTGAAGAGTGCTGGGGCTGTCTTCTGGTCCCAGGCATGTTTCTGTGGAATGCTTTTCCCAGGAACAGTGTGTCAGGGCTTGTTATGTGAAAGGAAAATGTACTGAAAGAGGTGATGCATCCTTCGGTATTGTGGGGCTTAATAAAAGCAGGAAGTAGGGAAGTATGCATGAAGGTCACTGGTAATATCTTACTCTTACACAAATGTATTTGGGATATATATATATTCTGACACCATGATGAATCAGAAAGGAAGAGTGTGAGTACACAGAATACAGCCAAGGAAATTGTCAGAGCCACCGATAATGTATCTGAGCATTTTAAAGGCAACTGAAAATTTCCTTGCACGTGTCCATTCTAGTCTGCAACAGGAGTGGGAAGAGAGCAAATTTATTATCAGAGCCATCACTCAGGAGGCAAAGTCAGTGAAGAATGGCATCATGGGCCTGTTACACAAGGTGAGTTTTGCTGCTTTTAGCTGTAATACTTCAGGTGATCTTGGGTGGGCAAAGCATGTGAAAGTCTGATGCCTCAAAGTCTTAAGGCAATGAACTGCACTTTTTTTGATAGGTTCCCTTTATCTGAGTTTTAGTGTTGATACCAGTGAAATGCATTTGTAAATTACTTCTGGATAAATTATTAAATGCACACCTTCCTGAAATATTTTCTTCTGCAGGGCAGTTCATAAATAGAGTTGCCCAAATCTTCAGCTTTCTAACTTTCAATGTCCTAAAACCCCATGATATTAAAAGGCAGGCTGCATGGTCTGTTCTGAAAATCCGACCTACTAGGGTATGCAAGATGGAATTTTTTTAAGGAAAGACCTAAAGTGAGAAGTTTCATTTGAAATGTGAAGCAATGCTCTCTGTTCCACAAATAGCAAATAATGTGTAATGGGGTTTTTTGTTGTTGTCTATAAATTCCAAGTAGATAACTTCAAAACATGTTAAATTTCACCTCATCCACCTTTATGTGACAACTTTCTGTGTTTCTAGAGATACTTTCTTTTCAAATGCCAGAATTTGTTGTCTGTTGTTAATCTGCAGAGTTGAGGATTTTATTCCTTCTCCTCTTCTTATGACTCCCCAGCTGAATATAATTTTTGAAACCATCTTTATTTACAAAGGTTTCCTTTCCTCCTAAATAATAATGCCCCCAAACCCTCATTGAAACCCTGAATCCATTAATCAACATCTTTTTTCTACTAGATCCTGCAATTATTGACTTTATATCTCCAATTCCAGGGAATTTTAAACTTGTAGTAGTGTGGTGTGGTGTTAATTGGTCATTATACCAACACTGCTTTGTCAAATAAAAAAAAAAAAAAAAAGAGGAAAATAAAGCCTTGAATTTTCTAGGATCTCTGGATATCTCTAGTATGCCAGAAAAGAAATCAGAAGTAATACCGACAGCAGAGATGCCAACATATGTAAACACCCAGCATATAAATGTAGAAGCTCTACTGGCACTTCAGGCAGATGCTGAATGTACCTTCAGTGGAACAACAGAGGAGACCAAAGCAAGCAGCCCAGGAAAGGATCTGTTTGACATGAGTGAGTTCCCTTCCTATTCACTCCCTTTTTAACAAATGACCCAATATGTTCATGCATTAGTTCTGAATTAAACAAAAGAAAAAAAATAATTCTGAAGTTTAGCATTCCTGGTGTAATTCTGGTGAATTTTAGAATTCATGATGATTTCGTATTGGACTGAGTTAAAACAGAGTGGCTGAAGATTTAAAGGTGGTCTGTGTTGTATGAGTTAAGGTGAGTTGCAGTCTATGTTATCCTGAACATCACAGGCAACTATGTCAGAAGAAAAATAAATCAGGAGCCCTGTCATACAGGGAAGTGAAGGAGAGTGGAGGAGTGGATGGGTGGAGAATTAGCTCCAGCCTGTCCTGTGAGTATTTTACTAGGAAGTCAAGGTGTATAACAAAAGTTTTGTGCAACAAGGAATGGAAATTAAAAGGCTGAGTTATCTCTTGCACTGGGTAGGCCTACTATCCTATCTATTCCAACTTTGAAGTCTGCTTTTCCTAAATTAGAATTATAGCCATAGCTGCAAAACAATGCTTTAAGCATCAGCCATAATTTGTTGTTGGTGCTAACAATACACGTTGTTTTCAGCCTCGGGGAGACACTTAACAGGAAATAATGGGGAAAGCATTTGATGCACAGAAAAATTTCTTTGTTTTTCTACACTTCCTACCTCAAATAAATTCCTCACATGTTTTATTTAAATCAGTTTGTGTGATTAAAAGGCAGCGAGACAAAGCAGTTGGTGCCTATATGTTATTTGTAAAATAATGTATCTACATTTCTGTTATCTCAGTATACATAAAACTGTCTTCCTGGCATGTTTTTGTTGAGGTATGACTCTATTTCCACAGCTTAGTGGGATTTTGGATTGAAAGAAAGGGGGAGAGAAGAAAGCTGAGAGAGTATCTATCTGTGAATATAGATCTGAAATGAGAAAAGTGTGCTGTCTGAAGTCAGAAGTGTTAATTTTGATTTCTAACGTCCCATGCCCTTAAAACATGCACATGCTTACTTCTATTTTATACTCATTATTTTCCTAAAAATAGGGAAAATTGATTTATCATCCTCCAGCCTTCATTAATCTTTATCAGTCCTTGGATGATCAGAGAAAAGTAGTATTAGAAAATGTTCCAGCTTAAGTTAGTGTTTGTCAGGCTAAACATGAATTGGGCTTAGTGCAGATTGCAATTTAGTGAAGACATATATAAGCTACTTCTAATAATTGAGACATCAATAAGCTGTGACAGAGAGGTATTTACTCCATTTCCCTGAGCTAAATTACCCTCTCTGTGGTCCCATGCAAGCATGGCTGTGCACTCCTCGCATCCGAGTAGTCTATTCAGAGCTGGAGTGTTGCCCCACGGCGCTGCCCTGCAGATGTCCTTCTGCAGGTCGAGTGGGCACAGAACAACACTCTGCTTTTTGGTGCGCGCCAGTGGAACAGGCGAAGGTTGTGCGAGGGAAAATAGCTTCCAACGGGTCAGTACAGCACGTAATGAAACACCCACAGACGTATTTGCTATTCCTGTAAGGCTGCTGGGGTCCGTAATGGCACATCTCTCCATTCCACTCTGCAGGAAGGAGCACTGAGTTTGGGATTTAGCTGGGGTTTAAAAGATGTTTCCCCGAGGCTGATTTTAGCCAGGTAAATGGCGTTAAATGTGTTAACCTTTGTCTATTTTGCAGGATTCTCTTCCTAGACGGAGGCTAGGAGTGGGCTGAGTGGTAGGGGTGGCTGTTCCCTTCTAGACATAGCCTTGGGCTGGAGACTCAGTAATGGATAATTTTTAAATGAATAAATTGTTTGAAGAGAGACCAGATATGAGTATAATGACATTAGCTACCCATATTATGCAATTTATTTGAAATTAAACTGTCTGATATACCTAGCAAGACTAAAGGAGAGCTTTGCCTGGTACCAGATCATATAAACACAGCTGTTGACAATAGCCACTGCTGAAATAAAAACAGTACCTTTCAAAAGCTCCTGCAGAGGTTCACTGTCATTTTTATTGGTATCTTTCTGTGCATAACATACATTTTAAACACGTTACACTCCTCAGTCTTAATAGAATCCATAAAGCAGTAAGTCTCATAGTATATCTTACCTTATTTTTTTCATAAAGGCAGAGGGATGCGGCTACAACCCAAAACAAACCCATTTTAAAACGGCTGGAATATCACCATGTTGTTACATGGTTTACCTCTGAATGATCTTGCTCTTGCTTCTATCTCCATAACCAGGACCATTTGAAGATGCCCTCAGGAATCAAACCTCTGAGGCTGTGCTGAAGAAATCCACCTCCATGGGATGCACCAGTCCTGTTTCATCCAGGGCAGCTGCCCGGACTGAAGATGAAGAGCTGAGTGCAGAGCCGTGGTATCAAGGAGAGATGAGCAGGAAAGAAGCAGAACAGCTGCTAAAGAAGTGTGGAGATTTCCTCGTGAGGAAGAGTACCACAAATCCTGGCTCCTATGTGCTGACAGGCATGCACAATGGACAAGCCAAGCACCTTCTTTTGGTGGACCCAGAAGGAACTGTAAGCACTGACTCCTCACTAATACGTGAGGTTTCTGGCTCTGCACGTTTTCTCTAGATGTGTTTAATGTTCTTTACAGCTTATTCACAACTGTTCATAAGTACTGCCTTGTATCTCTAGTATGCCATCCCATCTCTGATTCCCTCCCTGATGCCTAGCAGAAGACACACGCCACGATTTCTGCAGATTGCAGGGAGCCTTAGGGACCTGATTCCCAAACAAGACCCATCTCTTTGCTGCACAAAGGCTGCCTTAGTTGATGAAGGGACCCTCCCCACAGCAGGATTGGAGAGGTCAAGGGAGCTCCAGTTTTCTGTAGCTATCTTGTCCTGCTTCTGTAGAGGTTTAGTCTCTGCTAAGAGATTAAAATCATTGTCCTGAATTTTATTCTTGGCTCCTGGTAGCTGCAAGTGGGTAACTCTTTTTCCTCTGTAAAGGACAACTTTAGATAACCAGCCCCAAAGTAGGTGAGAGTTGGCCTGTTGGCATCTCTTTCAGCTGAGAAACCTGTGGCAGAATTATACCAGTCCTGCAGACTCTGTATTGCTGTGGTGAGGAATGCCCATGGTACTTCTTGTTATTAGTCACATTTGTCACATGAGGTCAGACAAAGAACAGTTTTGCACTTTTGAGGTGCCAACTACCCAGTTCTGGGCTTGATGGGGACACCAGCCCAGGGAAGTGGCTCTGCACCTCTTGGGGGGCAGCCTCCCTTGCTGAACGTTTGCCAACAGTTTTGTGGCTCCTGGAACAAGGTCCCCTAATTTTCCCTTTAACATAAACCCACCAATAGCTGTTACAGGTACTGCTGTGTGATGTGGCAAGTGCAGGGACACAGTGTCCCACCAGGAGCTCTGCTGCACTGCTGACTGGCATGGAGTACTCAGGTCCAGTGATGACTTCCTGGGCATTTTCCTCCTGTGAAGGCTGGAGACCCTCCCATCTTCTTTTGCACTGCCTCTAGAGCAGCTCTAATTTGCTGACATCCTTGTCTAGAGACCTGTTTGTTCTCTGCATCTACCCCTGCTTGTGATGTGCCATCGTGGCCCAAATGGCCCTGAAATGCCTCTCCTAGGAGACACCATCCCAGAACAACAGCTTTTCTGAGAGGTGTGGGATCCTGAGGTGGCCTCTGAGCAGCCCTGTTTGCAACTTGTCGGAGTGGAGAGTCATCAGTAAAATGCCAGTGTGTGACCAGCTGCAGCACCGTGCCAGCAGCTTGCATTTCTTCTGCGTGGCCTCAGTGTGGTTATTCTTAAAAACTGACTCACAAAAATGCTGCCTGAAAATTCATTTCACACACATTACCCAATGACACAGTTACGGCTCTTAAGGGTGTGTTTTCAGAGCAGAGTTAACTGTCCAGTTACTCTGCTCTCATCCAGCTAACAGAAAAATAAAAAAAGAACAAGAGATCCCTCGTTCAGGTGCTTAAAATGTAGGACTGCAGGGTTTTTTTTTTTCTGGATTTAGATTGAGGACTGGAACTCTGGTGATGGCAGGCTACTCGTGTTAAGAAAATCTCAGAATATAGATAAAGAAAGTTACTGCCTTTTTAAAGACACCTTTTCATTTTGAAAACGTAGCTTTGATTTTAGGGAATGTTACTTTTCAAAGCAGTATGCCTCAGGAACGAGGAGAGCCTATTGGTTTCTTTCAGTGACATAACTACATGTGGACCGAGCAGATAGCATCATCTGCCATCAAAATTCTTTGTTTGTGTCTTTTTTTTTACCCTGTGTGGAAGTTTACAGGAAGTTTTTTTACCCTGTGGCATCCTGTGTTGAAGTTTACAGGAATTTTGCCAGGATTTAATGTTGAAGATTGAAGTATTTCAAGAGAGGTGCCCAACACATCAGCTGGCTTTGGAAGGTTCTTACAGAAGTTGTTCTCTCTTCCTGAGAAAAGTTTAAGGAGAATGCGTGACATTCCTTGCTCAGAGCAGTGCTCACAGGCATTTTCTGGAGGCAGCGTAGAGACATCCCAAAACAAAGCTTTACTGCAACATGATGTTTGCCAGAGTGGACCTGTGCTCTGCCTGTGGAAGCTGCATACCTAATTCATTTTAAATGTAGGAAGGAAACGTTTTGTGAAGGTGTGGTTAAATAAATAGACTCTAGAACAGAGGGCTGGTAAGTGGGCTAGAAAAGTGACGCTCCCTGCCCTGAAGTGTTTCAGTACCAAAGCCACAGGGATGTGCAGCATGGGGCAAACACAAGCTAAGCACATATGGTGGCTAGGTCACTTTTGGGGAAGGAGATTTCCAAGTACCTGAAGAAGAAGGTCTTTGTTAAGAAAAGCACAAAAATGCTGAGGTGCACAGAGAAGCTGGGTTCCGACATATCCAGAGGGACAGCTCTTTCTGATGAAAAAGGTGCAAACACCTAAAAAGAAGAAGGTAGTCTCTTGAAGAAGAGAAGTTGGTCTAAAATTCTGATCTACAGTGAAACAAAATGTTGTACAGAAAGTTTACAAGCAGACCTAATCAGAAGGAGTAGGCTGGACCTTGGGGTTGCATGCAAAATGCTTGTTTGGTGAGAATAGAGAGAGTAACAGATAAAACAGAAGCCAAGATGGATAAGTGCCAAATTTCCGCCAATTTTGATGGGAAAGGAATCAGTCTCTAAAACATGATTGTGTCATTTTGTTCTTAGGCAATTTTAGTGTGAAGTTAAGAGGGAAAGTACTTTACTCTTTAATCTATATTCTTGCATCCTTTTTTTGAAGGTTCGTACAAAAGATCGTGTCTTTGACAGCATAAGTCATCTCATCAACTATCATCTTGAGAATAATTTGCCAATAGTTTCTTCAGTGAGTGAACTCTGCCTGCAACAGCCTGCTGAAAGGAAACACTGACTCCAGATCTCTTTTAGTTTTTGTAACTCGCAAGCTATAACTGGTAGAAATTGCAGATCTTAAAAAAACCAAACATGTACATTAAAAAAAATGCATAGTCACATATACTTCACCAGTATGTTTTCTTTATGTTTAAGAAGCCCCATTTCATATGGTACACTTGAAAATTCTCAGTTCTTTGTGTAGACATGAAATCACAGCAGAAAGCTTTCTTAAAAGTAATTTCAATAAAATTGTTCAGATTCTCTAATGTGACTGTTGATAATGTATATATACATACCATATATATAAATACAGTATATATTTATATTTTTTGAGTCAGTCTATTGACAGTATAGAACTATCTTCTGTGCCATGTGTTTTTACCAAAAGAAAAATGACAATTGTGATTGTTCAGATAAAAAGTAGAATTCAGCAGTCTCAATTTCTTGAGAAATTTAATATTAGGAATCTTATTTCTGATTTTACCTAAGAAGCACAACTATGGGGATTACAGGTGGATTATGCTAATTAACCATGGTAGGAGCCTGAATTCAGCATCTACTATTCCAACTCAGAAATTTAGCATAAAATATTTTTGAAAGCATTATCCACTTATGTCATTGATGTCAAAAGGATTTTATCTTTCTGATGTCAAGTTTGAATTCTTATATGGTGATACTCGAAACATTTGTATCTTACTTTAACAATGATTTGGTGTGATCTCTCTGTGTATGAGGTGTGTGCTTTGATTTTTCTGATGATATTGTGACAATATATTGTAATTTATTAATTTCAGTGTTAAAAGGTTATTTATAAGTAGTTCTCTGCTTATGGTGAAGATCTAGGTGTCCTTGACTAACAGTCTTGAATGAGATGTTGCATACTGAGTAGACAAGTTCAAATAACTTGTGTGTAATAGGCTTAATCCAAGATATACATGATTGTTCAAAGACATATCTGAAAAACCTTTTCTTCTTATGGATGGTGAAAACTATCCCAACTCAGTGGTCAGTTTTGCAAAAATTTTGCCACTTGCACTTACCTACCAAAGCGTAACTTCATCTTGGCCTTCAGCAAGTGATAGTTATTGCAAATACACTGTTTTTCTCTAAACATCAAGTTCAAAAAATACACATATACTAAAGACGCATTTCTGGCAGAAATGACCTCGACTTTTGGTACTGGGAAATGCTTTAAGGGATGATTGTACTATTCACATTTAAACATTATATGAAGTTATTTTCCCATTTTAGGAATCTTATTACGAGTCAAATTCAATAGACACAGTTCCTGTAAAGACAAAACTTGTGCCAGAGTCAAGATTTAGCCTTCAGCAATCCGAGGTCTTCTCTAGCACCAGTCTCTCAAATCAAATCTTCAGACTTGATTCATAAAGACTCGGCAGGGTAGAGTCAAGGTTAAGCATCTGCCTACCCTGCAGTAGTCAACACTTAAATCTACTTAAAGTTAGATTTGGTTCTAAGAATTTGCTAAGTTTAAAAGTTTGTCAAGACGTAACAAAACCGACTGAATGATTTACTTGGAATACATTCAGGGAGGACCATGATGTTAAAATTCTGAAATAATTTTCTTGTATCATCTCCTTTTAAATGTGGTGAATTTGCAGCTTGGGAATTTGATTTTTAGTTGATCTCAAAACTGAAAATGATTGAGGCACCTAAGACTAATCATGTAATCTGTGGCATAAAGATACACTTGATTCTATAATCGAGACATCCAGAAGCCAAACTAAGACATTAGCAAACAAAATGCTAGTGATTAATTTTACTATGGATAGTTTTTATTTGATATTTCTTGGTCTGGATGGAAGCTGAGAGCAAAGGAGAGAAATTAAATGCTGCATTGTAACCCAAATCAGTATGGCATTAAATTTACAGGAACTCTTAAAATCTGGTTTTACTACATTGGATATCGTAATATGTGAACAGATCTTTTATCCCAAAGTATTGTTCACCAAAATTACTTTATTTGAGTTTCCGTGTCTCACCATATTCCATTTTGATGTATCTCAGTTGCCACTTTTTTTTTCTTAAATAACACTTATTATTCCATGTTCCAACCTTCCTGTAGCCAGGTTGTGGAAAGTTTTCAGTGTGAGATCACTATCTGTAAGAGAAGGTGTCTTTTGTTCTTTTGAATATTTCATATAATTTCAGTAAGAGTTTGGTGCATAACCCCCTTGGGTGTCTTCAAAATGCCCACCTGCTGCCTATGTCATTTCTGGATTCCTAAGTATTCTGGAAAAACGTGACAAGATTTGGGTGTATGAATTGAAGGCACTGAACATACACTGAAATAAACATCTAAATTTTTTTACCATTGTCCTAGCTGTAGCTTTAATAACTTAGCACCCACTTAGCTGGATGCTTTGGAAATTAAAGCAGGCGGCAACGAGACACAAAATGAACCAGCTTGACAGAAATACTAAATTTCCCAGACTACATATCACAGACTCTGCCTCCAGGGAAATGTGGCTATTTTAAGCTGCTCTGTCAGCACAGCCAACTTGCACAGCTCAGCATGTGCACTGGTTATGCAAAGGCTGCATATACCTTGATGAGACGCAGTTTGGTCCTGGATAGCAATAGAGCCATTGGGCTGTGACAGTGCCCTGCTGATGCAGTGGGCCAGCAGATCCTGTCTGGCCAGGATCCAGAAGGATCTGGGAAGGATCCAGAGGCTTTTCTAAGTCATTTGGGAACCAAATGATCTCACAACTGCCCAGGAAGGAAGGGCACGTGTGCCAGTCAATGCTCTGTTTGCGGATCCTGCCATGGCTTTCTGTCTGTCACTCTGGTAGATTCTGCTTCCCCCTTCATGAAAGTGATATAAAAACTGTATGGCCATTTGGATGGCAGTTCCAAACCTGTTATTATTAGAGTCAAAGTCCATTTTAAACTGAACTCAGCAAGTGGTTATTGAACCTGCTAGAACAGCTGGGCTCATTTCTGTGAGGAACCAACACTGACAGCAATTTAAGAGATGTGGAAATTATGAGAGAGGCTCAAACACTGTGTGATTGGCTGAAAACCAACCAAACAACAGCATAATAATGTGAGCCTTTTAAAGTTTGCCTTTGATTTGGAGTCCCTCCACCTTTTGTTGTTATTCTCTTTTATGCAGTCTCAAGGGCTATGCTCTTGTTGGTGGTAATTCAGTGCCATGACTTCAAGAAGTGAGATTTTACTGAAAGAAAAGATTTTCTAGATTCAGTAGAAATCACTGAGATTAGGCAGTATTGTAGTATCCTTTGAGATTTTCCCAGGGAATAGCTGAGAAGTCAGAACTGAAACTAAATATCCTGCAAGACTGTTTACATTGCTTTTGAGCCCTTTCTAATTATGAGGTTTGCTTCCAGTTGTTTTGCAATTATAGAAACTATTGGCAATGAAAACACACTCAATTCCTTTAAAGAAAGAACTTTTAGAAGTGAACCAAATTATTCCACATACTTTTATTGCAGATCTAGAGCAATTATCAAGATAATAAAATTTTCCAGTGATGCTGGCAGTGATAGACTGGACATCTAGGTACAATCACATTCTCAAACTTTCAATTATTTCAGATTCTTCATAGAAGCAATGAAACCTCAAAGGTAGAAAATGTGATTTGAAAAGTGAATTACCTTCTGACAAATGGGAGTTTGCTCAGGGTGAGGACTCCCAGCTTCCCTTCCCTAATGCAAGAAGAGAATGTTCAAATCGCCCATGCCTGGCTGGTGACCATATGAGGAGATGCAATTTCCATGGCTTAATGCCTGCCTCCCTGCCCAGGGCTTTGCACCCATGGTGAGGATAGAAGGTTATACGGTAGCTTCACTCCACTCCACATCCTACAATTCACACTGGTTCTGCCAGAAACCTCTGTGCCAGACATGTTCAGTAAAAGCTCTAACAAAGGACGTAGTCCTGGGACCAATTCTTGTGTGCAAAATGTGCACTGTCACTGTAAGAAAATGTTTAACATTCTGGCAAACATCACCTGCCAGGACTAAATTTTCTGTATCCTGAGTTCATTCTTTTTTTACCTCTGTGGAATAATATGCTCACATTTCTTGTCATCATAGTCCTCAGGCATCACATGCAACAAGATGACATGAATTTTTAAAAAAATTATGCCAGAGTGTGATTGCTGCTGGCACATCAAGTGCCAGATGCCAGCTACAATGTATTAATAATAGAGTTGATGCATATTTAGATTTCTGTAAGTAGCAAATGTTCCATTTGAAAACTAGCAGAGTTTTGCAGCTTCTAGGAAATTTGCAGCTCTAAGGGGGATATTTGGAACTTGTGAATATTCTGACAAAAGCTTAAAAATCCTGCTTTCAAGATTTTGTTCTTATCTTTCAATGTCTATCTGAAGTAAGTGGTAGAAACAAGAACTTATATTAAGCAAACCATATTTGCATAAATAAAGTCTAAACTGAAATAACAGACATACTTCCCTTTTTATCTTCCAGACAGTTTCAAAATATATCTGTGTAAAGTCCAAATTCAGATTTACCTCAACGTACTGTCAAAAACATCTTGATTTACATTGTCTTTTTGCCCAAACCGAGGTTTGCACTCTTTTCACAAGTCTGTGCTTGTTCAAAGCTGTCAGGATATGGGCAAATTCCCACTAAAAGCTCTGTGATCAGCTGTACTTACTCCCTTCACTCAGCCACAGTGTCTGTGGACCTTGATCATATCTGCATTGGATGCAGCTGGAACGAGGACAGGCCTGTGGAAAAGACAACATGGATACACAGTTTGCCAGCAGTTAACCAGAGCCTTGGATAGAGAGCGAGGAGCCGTGCTGGGAGAGAAACCTTCAGGGATAAGAAATGTGAAGCCTGGAAACATGAGCCAATAGGCATGAAAGTTACTAACGAGAATAGAGTTGCCAAATTATAAACATGCTAATTGGTTGATGGGGTTAAAGCAGAACCTCTGGGGATGCAATGCCTACTGCTCATCTCTTACTGAGACATTTATGTTCATAAGCCCTGATCTGCACCTCTGCATACTCCAGTGTAAGCATCTTGTGTGGCTTCCACTGAGAAAAAGCAGGGCTGCTTGTTTTTGTCTCAGTAAGGGGAATAAGATTTCAGAGCTATACATTTCTAGCAAAAGCACCATATAAAGACTGTTTAAACCTTGTACGGCCACAAAACGGGTTGTGGAAACCAAAGCTAGAAAGAACCTAAAACTGGGTGACTCATTCTGCTACCCCACTGTGTAAGAGACAGTGCAGATGACTCAGAAGAGAAAGGTAGCCTCAGATTTTGAGATTAAGATCATGAAGATCAAATAAAGTCCAGGTCAAATGAAGGATTTTTTTTCAGCAGTTCTCCTTTTTGTTCTGTGAGGCAAAAAAACCACCAAACACACCCAGGCATACTTTAATTCAAAATAAGTGAAATTTTCTAATAAGTGAAGAATGTAAAGATTGGTATATATTTGTGTCCTTTGTGTCTGGATTGGTGTGATAACTGCTTCTCAGTAAAGTCCTGCAGAGTTAAACCTTGAAAGAAGCCAGGTTTCTTCTTTTGAGGTAAATGTTTTTCTTTGCATTGTGTAGGCAGCAACAACAAGAAGTGACTATTTTGCTGTAAAAGGGACTTTTACTGTACAATCATCATTTATTAATATTTATTATTTTTAGAAACATTTTTAAATGAGAGTTGCATAAAAAATAATGTATGTGGAAATATTGTGATAATTTATATTCCCAACCATTTTTGTGAATCTCAAGTTTTTGCCTGTCTGCTGATTGTGGTATTCTGGCTCTAGAGGCAAATTTCGTCTCTGAGGAAGTCCTTGAGCAACATAGTTTGGAATGTAAGTGTCATGCAACTGTTTTCTGACTATTCAGTTTGTATATGTTTAACCAAAGTAATAAAACAGTGAGCACCACTATTAGATTGAAAAGCATGTGAAGTGGGCTTGAGTCTGTTCTCCTATGCCTGGGTTCCCTAATGGCCTCGGTTGTTGGGTTTGGGTTTTTCTTTTTGTTTTTAATTAACCTGAAGAGAGGCCCATTTTGTAGCAGAATATGTGCCATTCTGCAAGGCTTACCGAGATACTGAATATTAATAAGTCAATGACTTGCTCAGCCCAGTAGAATCAGGGGTGAAAAATGTCAGAGGACCAAACGACACATGAGGACTTGGACTCTAGTTACAGTGACCTTATATCACAAGAGCACCACTTACTTTGGCAGAGGCAAAGTTCCATGGGTTTCTTTTTGACAAATGCCATTTTCATGATGCAAGGAATCGTTCCCACAGGCCCTCTTTCTGAGCCAGTCTCCTGAAAGGGTAGTTTTCCTGCTTGGCACGCTGAACAGGTGAGGACAGACAAGGGTAGCCTACTCCATGGTCTTTCTGTGGAGAGTGACTGCAAGGACAAGGTCCATACAAGAGCAGCCACTTAGTGTATTTGTGGAGAGGAGAATGGCTCCATGTCAGCAGGAAGCTTAGCTGGGCTGGTGTTCCCCAAATCCTCTTCCTCAAGCAACCAAATGTCTCCGGGCAAAGGCCCTTCCTTCCTTCCTGCCCTTTTGGAGAAAAGCTGAGCCTGGGGATGCCGTAGGAAATTATGCTGCTCCCAGACAGAAGAAATGCAGCTCTGAAGGGAGCAGGGGTACCTGCCTGGCCCTGTGTGCCTCTGCACGGTGCCTCCAGCCCATTTATGCTGGGGGGTCTCAGGGTAGCAGCAAACAGAACCCCCCAGTCACTGCTGCTGTGCCTGCCCCCCATGAGTTTGGCCATAAGAAGGGAGTGTCTCCAGGCCCAGCGTGGCCTGGGTTCCCCACCTTCTGCTAGGAGTGTCCTTAGCTGTGCCAGGGAGTGAAATGGCACCCGCAGGGGGACACCAGCACATCTCTGCTCATCGGCAGCAGAGATGCCCATTTTCAGGACCCTGGCTTTTTGGTACCTGGTACTTTATGCACAGGTGTGTTTTCTGTTTCCTTACTAGAGCAGTTGGAAACAGCAAGCCTTGCAGGCAGCATGACACCCTCATTATGGCTGATCCTGGCAAAATGTGCCTTTCCAGGGAGCAGCCATGGTGGTGCAGCTGGAGCAGGCAACCCTCCAAGCAGGTGGGCCAAGGGACCCAGCCTTCTTCCAGAAAGCAGGGGCAAAGCCTTCCACCAACCTGGGGATGGTGGAGGCAGAGCCCATCACCTTCAGCTGCACAGCATTCTCACGGGTAGAATCATAGAATATTCTGAGAATATTCCAAAGGGATCCAGGAGGATCATGGAGTCCAACTCCTGGCCCTGCGCAGGACACCTCGAGAATCACACCATGTGTCTGGAGGTGTTGTCTAAACACCTCTTGAGCTCTGTCAGGCTTGGTGCTGTGACTGCCTCCCAGGGATCCTGTTCAGTGCTGAACCACCCTCTGGGTGAAAAACTTTTTGCTGATGTCCAACCTAAACCTCCCCTGACTCAGCTTCACGCCACTTCCTTGAGTCCTGTCGCCGGTCACAAGAGTGAAGAGATCTGTACCTGCCCCTCAGCTCCCCCTTGTGAGGATGTTGAAGGACACAATGAGGTCTCCCCTCAGTCTCCTCTTTTCTAAATTGAATGCAATATCTTTCTTATATTGCAGTGCCCAAACTGCACACAATATTCAAGGTGAGGCCGCTCCAGGTCAGAGCAGAGCAGGACAATTCCCTCCCTCCACCGGCTGGCAATGCTTTGTCTGATGCCCCCCAGGACAGGGTTGGCCCTCCTGGCTGCCAGGGCACTGCTGGCTCAGATTCAACTTGCCATCAACCAGGACCCCCAGGTCCCTTTCTGCAGTGCTACTCTCCAGCCTCTCAATCCCTGTCTATGCACACAATCAGAGTTGCCCAGTCCCAGGTGCAGAATCCAGCACTTGCCCTTGTTAAACGTCACATGGTTGGTGATTGCCCATTTCTTTTATTTGTTGAGGTCTCTCCACAGGGCCTCTCTGCCCTCAAGGGAGTCCTCCCAATTTAGTATCATTAAACTTACTTGGTATTCCCTCAAGTGCCGAGTCCAAGTCACTAATTAAGATGTTCAGAAAACTGAGCCAAGGATGGAGCCCAGCAGAACCCCACTAGTGACAGGTCACCAGTCTGATGTCACCCCATTCAGTGTAACTCTTTGTGCCTGATCCGTGAGCCAGTTGCTCACTCGTTGTGTAAACCTGGTTATCCAGCTGTGTGCTTGGCATTTTGAACAGAGGGATCCCGTGAGAGACAGTATTGGAAGCTTTACTGAAATCCAAAAAGATCACATCAACTGGCTTCCCTTGGCCAACTAGGTTGCTTACCTTGTCATAAAAGGAGATCAGGCTGGATAAGCAGGACTTTCCCCTCAAGAAGCTGTGCTGGCTGTGACCAGTGACAGCGCTGCCCTCCACGTGTTTTGCAATACTTCCCAGAATAATCTTCTCCATAGTTTTATTGGGCACTGAAGTGAGACTGACAGCCCTGTAGTTTCTGGGGTCCTCCTGCTTACCCTTTTTGAAAGTTGGGACAATGTTTGCCAGCTTCCAGTCAGCTGAGACCTCTCTGGATTCCCAAGACCACTCAAAAATCATCAAGAGAGCCTTTGTGACTAAATCAGCCAACCCTTTGAGGATTCTGGGATAAATCCTATCAGGCCCCATAGATTTGTAGGGATCCAGCTGGAGCAGCAGATCCCACACAAGTTCGGGGTCAGCTGAGAGGTGATCATGCTCTCAGTCATGGTCCTCTAGCTCAGGGCACTGGGACCCCCTTGGTCCAACATCCGTGTTGAAGACAAAGGCAAAGAAAGCCTTAACCCCTCTTGCCTAGTCTCTGTCCTTGGTGACCAACCCCATCCTGTAACAAGCTTTTATTTCTACACTTCCACTAATATATTTGAGAAAAACTCTTTCTATTGTGCCCCACATTTGTCCAGTGGAGCCCCGGCCACACGGATTTTCCCCCTACAGCAGCAAGAAGCATCCCTGAGTTCTTCCCATGTCATTAGACCTCCGGGCATACACCTTCCTTTTTTGTCTTATTTTCAAGAGACCTCTTTCAGCCAAGCTGGCCTTCTGCCTTTGGGGTACTGCCTTCAGGCTCAACACCCAGCTTTTAAACACATGTTTTCCACAGAAGGCCCAAATCTCTTTTCAATTTTTTGAAAAATGTGTGCTACATGGCAACTTTGGCTCAAAGGTTTGAGTTTTTTTATTAAAAGTTTTCAAAATGTTTATGGTACCTAGTCAGTTGCAAATACTCTAGAAGACTGTTGACAATAAAAGACTCCTGGAAAGCAGCTTGTGAAAACCTTTATTTTCTCCATAGGTGGCTGAATTAGCATTTATTTTGTAATTCAGAGCAAAAATAAACATTCCAATTCATGAAATAATATGAATGAAAGGTTGTGTCCTTTGTAGCCTTTGCTCCACTTAAAACCAATTGGAAAGGGAGACCTTATTAAGTTTCCTGTATGCTCAAATCAGCCTAGATGGTAACAAGCTTGGATTCTGGGGTGTGTTTGAAGGAATTTTCTAATATTTTAGGATTAAAGAAAATATTCTCCATCTTTTCACAGCTTCAAGAATACATCATCTTCTTGGTTGTTTAACATCCACTGCTGTTAAGCTCTTGACTTGTCCTAATTTAAAATTCTGTTCTGAAATCTTCCACGATCTATGCCTTATCTAATACTTCCCAGTGGAATGTGCCCACTGAAGATTGCATCAACAATAGGGTTTTTTTCTCTTCAGTCCTAGGTATTTTGTAAATCATATTATCAGTGTTATAAGTGAACCCATGAATCTTGGAAACCTGCTTTAAGTACAGCAGGGAATTGAACTAACAAAATATCCCCACAGCTCCAAAATAAGAAAAGGAAATCAAAGTAGAATTAAAGGTTTTTGTATGGACATGCAATCACATTGCCTCCAACAGTGGAGTTGCCTGCATTACCTGTACCTTGCACCAACACTGACAATAGCTAAGGCTAAAATGGAGATGTTAAAGCTCACTTTTATGTGTATTTTCTTGGACTATGGCTATTAAAAAACATTCCTTTTTTTTTTTTTTTCCCCATCTAAATAGCAAGAATCATAGAATCACAGAATCAGCTGGGTTGGAAGGGATGTCTAAGATCATCGAGTCCAACCCTTGATCCAACCCCGCCGTGGTTCCCACACCGTGGCACTGATGCCACATCCAGTCTTATCTTAAATACCTCCAGGGATGGGGGGCCCCTGGTGGTCTAGTGGTTAGGGTGCAGGACTCTCACCGCTGTGACCCGGGTTCGATTCCCAGCCCCCTGGGCAGATGGAGCTCGTTAGCCCTGTGAGGCAATCCATCTAAGAGAAGGTCACTCTAAACAAACCTACGTCCTGAGACCCTCACTGCCACTGTCCAAGCTCGCTCGGCCCCGGCAGATGAACCTCAGGATTAAAGGGTGGGCTCAGTTCAGCGCACGCTGGGTCTCACCTAAAAAATCCACTGCGCAGGCTCGAAGGGTTAATGACCTTTCCCAAATCTTGGCTCGCGAAGACTGGCCAGGGATGGAGAATCCACCACTTCCCTGGGCAGCCCATTCCAACGTCTGATCACCCTCTCTGTAAAGAATTTCTTCCTAATATCCAGCCTAACCCTCCCCTGGCCCAGCTTAAGACCATGCCCTCTTGTCTTGCTGATTGTTGCCTGGAAGAAGAGACCAACCTCCCCCCGGCTCCCCCCTCCTGTCAGGGAGTTGCAGAGAGTGAGGAGGTCTCCCCTGAGCCTCCTCTTCTCTGGGCTGAACAACCTCAGCTCCCTCAGCCTCTCCTGATAGTACTTGTCCTCAAGTCCCTTTACCAGCTTTGCTGCTCTTCTCTGGACCTGCTCCAGCCCCTCAATATCCTTCCTGAACTGAGGGGCCCAGAACTGAGCACAAGAACTGGCCCAGAACTGGCCAAGAACTGGACACAGGATCGGAGAGCAGGACTGCGATGGGAACAGTTCCAGGTGTGGAGAAAAACATACAGCAATTGACAGGATTTTATTATATGGACTTTACTGTTATTATGTGGTTTCATTGTATTCCCACTACACACTGCACAGCCTGGACATGCCCAGGCTTGCCATGAGTTTGCCTGCTCCCTGCTTCCCCCGCTCCTCCCCTTTTTGCCTGTGTCCCTATCCTGGTTTGTCCCCCCGCTTGTCTGTCTCATGCTCCACCCTATGTTCTGGCCCTTTCCCCTCCCGAGCTGATAAAGGACCGGGTGCACGTGTGAGTAAAGGACTCTACCTACATCCCACCTTTGTGTCCTGGACCCATGCGGTGCCACGGCCCTATCCTCCCCTTTCAGACCGCGGCACAGGACCATGGGGTGGACATGAAGGCAATTGAACCCTATAAAAAAGTTATCAGTCATGGGGCTTGTCATAGTGATGGGTTAAATGCCATTGTTGTGTTTGCTGTTTGCTTTATGCCTGAAAGCAGCCAGCCTAACTACAGATACCTGATGGACAATCTATTTAAGTATGTAATTGGCACTTCAGAGCTGTTGCTGGCTGAGAACTATGTGATGTTTATCTGAACGGTGCAACCACATGGAGGAAAATGCCCAGTTTAGGCTGGCTCAGGAAGTGTCACCAGCAGATAGACAGAAGGTTAAGGAAATCATGTAGCATCATTGACATGAGGGTTGGTGTGGGCTCAGCCACCACGTTTTCTCAAACTATTGTGTTCCTAAGGCCTGTCTGTTGTACAATAGCAAGGAATGTTGCCAAATGCCACCACCACATGAACTAAGCTAGAAGTATACAAATATCTTAGCTGGCAGTTTTTGAAGACACAGCCTCAGAGAAGAACTTCTACAATGCAGCCAAAAAGCAGTGTAAGACCTAAGCAAGCCATGGCAATGCAATGTCACTAGCTTGTTTCTCACAAAGTTACAGAGCCTGCAGCCTGTAGTTATATAGTTATATCATGCAGTCCATATAGTTATATCATGCTTTGCTTGGTTTAGCTTTTTGTTCTTCTTGAAGTGCACTGCTTTTCAATATTTTTGGTAGAAATTATTTTCTATTTACTACTCTCTTTCACAGTTATTTCATTCAAATAGAGTTCTTTGTTCTTACACACTTTTCTAACAGCATAAAATATTTACAAGCAGACTGTTAATTTGTAAAAGATAATCACAATGCAAACCTCTACATTTTAAAGGCTTTTGCTACACACATTACACAGCTTATACACTATGCATATTTGGGAAGAGTCTAATGCTGCTGCTTTAAATGATTAAGACCAGATTAAAGCTAAGGATGAGCTCTTTCAGGCTGTGTGTTAAAAAAGCCTCAATTACTTCTGATTGTGCACAAGACAAGGCGTGTTTTGAGACCTTAAACACAAATCTTTGAAAGAGCCCAACAAAGTTAGATAGTTTCATTCTTACTGAAAGACAGCGGGAACTTGCCTCAGAATTTCCTGCTGAACTTCACTGAAGCCTCCAGCTGTAAAGTACTATCGATGGAAGTGCCACGGGCTGCTTCCATGAGGACTTGAAACAAGATGTTCATGAAGTCTTAACCACTCTAGGTCTCAGGGAACGCCTTTGACACTGACCACCATTCTGTACTGAGGCTGGTAAGGCAGTGACGAACCATAAAGTTGTTTTCAGGTTTCTCTGGAACAGCCTCTCAAAAGGTTGGGGCTGGGGCTCCAGGTCTTCCAAACTAAACAAGCTTTCCTTCCAGATCCAAGGCAGGGTCAGGTATAAATGGAGATATACCCTTCGGCATGATCCTGTTGTACCGCATCTTTTCTCTCGTATCTGCAAAAGTGTCCAGAGGTGATAGAAGTGCAGGGTCCCATTAACAGAAAATGGGATATTGTCTCACTTGCTGAACTTCCCAGGGAGAATTCCCAACACAATCCCATGCTGTGGTAGTGCCTGGAAAGAAGGAACTCCATGGGAAGCCACTGTGGTTCATTGCTTTCTGAAATGATATGTCTCTGTTTCAGAACTGAAGGATCTCAGCTTAGGTAGTGCATTCACAATGTACACAGGTTTACGTAGGTCGGACACAAACTTTTAAATACATCGAAAATAGTAAGCAAAATTATATGCATTGAAACAGTACGTGAATAAACATTTGTTACGTGTGTATTGTGGGGTCACATTTTAACTACTTTAAATAGCAAACATATATATCCTCTCACAATGGTTATTTACTACTGCTTGCTTAAAATGCGTTGTGAAATGCCACAGTGACAACTGCCATACTATCTCTCACTAAACACGAAAAGTTTGAATAACAATGGAAAAAAAATAAAAATACTGCATTGATATGACACGTTAAAGTTACTGACAGTTAAAAGTTACTACTTCATTTTAAATATCCCCATTGAAACACATCTATTTGTATAATTAGTCAACTTACACTGTATACTGCAATACAATGTTTAGCATATTGTAAACTTTTACCAAACAATGAATTTTTAGTAAGAAATTGTACAAATATACAGCTATTTATACCACATATATATAAGGCCATTAACATAACAGCAAGATACATATAGAGAACTACAGTCAACATTACAACATATGTAATGAACTCTTCTCCCAGCTGACAATAATCGGGTTCATTTTCCAACCATCAGCAGTCTTTAGTAAATCTAAAGTTTCTAACAGGTTTTAGTGATGTCTTCCAAAATGAGTAAGTGCCAAATACAGTCTCAGCATGCAATGCCATTGTGGTGTGTGATGTCCTTAGATGTACATGGACTCTGTCCTGGCTGTTGGGCAGCATGAAAGGTTTTTTCTGAATCAGGTGTGTTACTGAATGAACACCCAAAACACATGATTGTTGATAAATAAGTCCTCAAAGTTAAATAAGTGGTTAGTGTTTTCCTCTGTGATTTAAGTGCATGAATATTTAAACTTCATGTGTAGTTTAAATCTAAAAGCCATGGAAAAGTACTTGTCTTGAGGAGTCCTTTACTTACAGAAGTTCCCGTTGTGAAACGGAGATTCATTTTTCTCAGTGATACACGAGGGGACATTCATTGGTGGGAAATCTTCCTTTGGCTTCTGGGTGTTGCTGCTGCTGGATTTGCTTCGACTGTGATCTGGTGTGGGCTGAATAGGCAAAGATCTGGCCACCTTGGATTTCACCAGGCAGCCACAAACAAGGCGAAAGAAGGCGCGACGCATTTCCTTACTGGCCAGGGTATAAATGATTGGGTTCATTGCAGAGTTGATGACCGCCAGAGCAATAAACCAGTTGGCTTTGTACAAGATAGAGCACTCCTTGACTCTGCAGGCCACATCGATGAGGAACAGGATGAAGAGTGGAGACCAACAGGCAATGAAGACACTAACGACGATCACGACAGTCCTAAGGAGCGCCATGGAGCGCTCCGAGTTATTGTGGTTGGTGACATTGCGACTGCTGGACTTAACCAGTATGTAGATACGGGCATAAAGGATGACAATGGCAACCAAAATGGCTATGAAGATGCTAATGCAGAACACAACATACTTCTTGGAGTACAGAGGCAAAATTGTCGAGCAATCTGGTAAGTTGTTTATACAGTTCCAGCCGAGGATGGGTAAGGCACCCAAGGAAATTGAAATAAGCCAGCATGTACCAATGAGAAGGAACACCCTGTATTTTTTATTTGCGTCGTAAGGCCTCATTTTAATCATGGTTAAATGTCGCTCAATAGCTATGGCTAGCAAGCTGAAAGTGGAGGCTCCCAGGGCAACAAACATGCTGCCTTCTCTAATGAACCAGATTGTGGAGGATAAGCTCAGAGTCTTCTTCCCAGACATAAGAATGTTTACTTTGTAAACAATCCCAGCTAAAAGATCACAGAGAGCTAGATTGCCAATAAAAAAGTACATGCGGTTGTGAAATTTATTGTTTTTCCATATGGCAATCAACACCATCAAGTTTTCCAGGACTATGAAACTACATAGGATTAGAAATGCAATAGCGGGCAGGTCTATATTACCAGTTGCCTTTTCCCTTGAAATAAGCTTCCCTGTGTAATTATAATGCAGTACAATTAGAGAGTCCATCTCTTCATTTCCTTGAGGGCTGACAAGAGCATCAGGTGGCATGGTAACTGCTGCCATCCTTTGTTCCCTGATGGATGCTGGACTTTTCTTTCCTCAGTATCACGAGAATATAGTTCCAATAATTTTCCACAAGAGGGAGATCAAGCCACGCTCCTCCCAGCACTCCTCTGGGCAGGCGTTGTGTATCCCCAGCTCCAGCAAGCCTTGCATATTAATTCGGGAGAGTGGCTTGCAAACCAGGCTCTGAAAATAAAACCAACAAATGCAACATAAATATCACCATCTTCCCATGTCACCCAGTGCTCAAGCTGCAAGATGCACCCAGGAGCCAAGAGAGAGGGATGGTGACTGTGGCAGGAAACTGAGGTAGAACATGGCTGCATGCCTACCAAGGTAGCTGTAGGGTAGGTAAGTCCAGACACATCTTGGCTGCAGAAATATGAGGGCAATGTACAGAACTGCTCAAAAGTGTTTCCCCCTATGAAATCTCTGGTCCCAGAAAGACCCAGTGTGCACAGCAGACAGATCACTGATCCTCCAAAAGACCTGAGTGCACATGGTGCTACCAAAACACCACCCAACCCCGCAGCAGCGGGGAAGACTCTCTGCTTTCTAAGCTTGTTCTTGTTCCCCACGCAGACTCGAGGTAGGAAAGATTCTGAGAAAGCTGGTATCAAGTCTTTATGCCAGCATGCGTGTTGCCAATGCCCAAAATAACTTCCCACCCTTAATGGTATAAAATTATGATATTTACAATTGAGAAGATGCACTGAAAGCCAGTCATCATAAAATCAATCCTATTTCCCATTCAAATTAGTTGGATTTCTGCTATCTTTTTAAAAACAAACATAGCAAGTCATATTTTTATAAGTTTTGTTTTTCTTTATGGTTCATTTCACTTTTTTTTTCCCATTGCATATGTATACAAGTCATACATTTAAAGTTTTCGTTTGCTTGTTTGTTTGTTTTTAAAAATAAAAAATAGTTACACCCAATTTAATTGTCCTTCTCAAAAATTCTGATTTTCTTTAAGTTACAACACAGAATGAACTGCAATGTTTTCCCATGGACTTTGAGGTTCCATTTTTGCAGCAGATCCTTCAAACTTTTTTTCAATAAATATCAGAAGAGATCTATACAGCTTTGTAAAAATATCAGATGTCAGAAGAACTTACTGTTTTACCAAAAATGTAAGAGTTTTGTTGCAGCATAATCCAATAAGAATTGGGGCCCGTGCCCCAAATGTATGCACTGAGGATGAAAAAACAGCCAGTGTTTCAGTTTTCTATGAAAACCAGGATGGGGATGAGGAAAGAACTTGTTTCATCTGAAACAAATCTGTAATTTTTTTTTTTCTGTGAAAGGTAAAAAAATAAGAATTTGTGCTGGATACCAGGACAATTTCCATTGGCCCATAATTAAGTAGCTTAGTTTGGGGAATCTTTTAAGAGCTAGAGCTCTTAAACCATACCATTTATTTACTCAATGAGCATTTTCCAAGCACATTAAAGACACTTTCAAAAGAGAGGTATCAAGGGAAGGGGGGATGGAACTAGATATCTTTAAGGTCCCTTCCAATCAGATCCATTCTATGTTTTTATGATCCTATACAGTTTTCTGAAGACCAGAAAAATGTGTGAGCCACTGCCAACCCAGCAGTCTGCTTGGGGCACTCAAAAAGTGAGAAATATATTTTCAAGTGTCTCTCAAGATGATGAGGGGAGGAGCAAACCACATCCCAGAAGAATGTAAAGGGATTTAAAGGGATGACCCACACCCTATTTTTCTACTCTCTCTTTTCCTGGTTTCCCTCCTTCAGAAAGGACATGATCTGACAAAAGCCTACAGTAAATTGACTTGAATTCTTTAGTACACTCAGGGTGTTTTAAAATTATTTTCTGAGAAAATAACTGGCTATTTACCCACTGTAATTTTCCCACTCTAGTTCATAGTTCCAAACTGTGGTGTCCTTGGTCCTTTTTTACTCTGAAGATGACAGCAACCACCTCATTCATTTCCCAGAAGCTGAACTGGGCCCTCGAGTTGTTAAAACTCTTTTCTGAAATGTGGTAACAGTGGAGCTCTCGACAGAACAACTTCACCTCAGCTAAGGTTCAATGTAATAGTAATTCACTCACAATCTGCACACTGTTATCACATAAATTGTCACAGCCTTTCATTGTATTGGCTTATAACAAAATCCCACTGTGTCCATATGAATTGCAAGTGCTTTCCACTGTAAAATAAACAATTACATTTGACTTGAAAAGTGTTTGTTAATAATAGCTCAACCAGCAATACTCACCAGGCTGGCTGATGGCTGCCTGAGAGAATAATATTCCTAACGTTTAGGAGCACCACACATAACAAAATAAATGTTTCTGGAAGTCTTTTTCAAGCCAGTTATCACACTGGTCTATCAAAGGGCAAATACATCTCTTTCTGTGAAGAAAATTATATGCCATACATAGGAGTTTATCAGCCACAACTCAGCAGATGCAAACTGTCATGACTCTGCTAAAGGCAATGGTGTTGTACCAGTTCCCCTGGCTGAAGGCAAGGACGATGCACTCAATCAGCAGAAATCGTACAGGGGCTCTGCCACTGTTCGAAATTGCTTCTCTTAAAATTATTACAGCAAACTTAGTATCACAAAAGTAAGTCTTTGCCTCTGACAGGCTAGTGAGAAGGCAGTGAAGGCTGTAACATTACAATCTGCCAGGACTCTCATGGAATGAGTGTCACGCATAAGACACTTGAAAGTTAATATAAATAATAATGCAATAAATTAAAATTTATTCTCTTCTGGCAGCAACATTTCCAAGTAATATCTTTTAGCCATACCCTTCTTATGTATTTCTCCTGCTTTGTAGCCAGTAACTCAGAAAGCACAGTCTCCCTTTAGCAGTTAGAAAAATTGATGTTGGTTTTGCATTACAATAACAAGACAGCAATGGCCAGGTCCGGGATAACCTGTGTCACTGCTTTCTGACAGTACCACAATTTACTCTGCAAAACACATATGTGCCCCAGTCACATACTAGCTGCAAAGTATGGACTTCAGTTCGGAATATTTAAAAAATAACCCGAAGAACCTGCCTGTGGCCTGTTGTTTGCCCAGCACTGCCATGGTTAGGTACCTCAGCACCCTGAACTCTTGAAACCACCGGAAATGAGTTTTATTCCCTCTAAAGCAAGGCAGGGGATCCCTATCGCTCTACCACCAGATACCACTAGAAAGATAAACTAACCTCTCTGCATTGCAGGGGCAGTCTGGCTGTGCTTCCTCACGGATGTGATGGCTAAAACAGCGACAGCTACATTACTCAAATAAAGGCAGTGGTACAATGTCAAGAACCACAGTCATGTGGAACCACAATCATGTGGAGGGCAAAATTCAGCTGCCTCCTCCAGCTATTTGGCTTCCCTACTCCAAGGGTGGAGAGAGCAGTTGGGGTCAGCCATGAACACCAAGATATCCCCCTCCTGGCTAATCTCCTGGCCCACCCCATGCTTTGGGGTGTCTGCAGTGGTTAATGTGGTCTCCTGCAGAGGTCAAGGATCCTAGCAGGGTCAAGCACCCTTTCAGTTTGGAGCAGGGGCTCTCTAGCATGGCTCATAAACCTAGATCCCACTGGGGTCTGTATGGTCTCTCTGCCATGAATGAAGCAACACTGAGTGGAAGGCCACAATCCCTTAACCTGCCCTACTGCAAGGCACATCTCCACTGCCCTCTCCAGCTCAAACACATAATGGTACAGGTAGAAACTCAGAGTCATACCTCTCACCAGCTCCCCCGGCCTGCAATTTTCCTCTGGGAATGTGTAATTCCCAATGCCAGCAGGGAACTTGTGATAATGAGGATGCCAAAACCCTTCAGCAACCATCTCCAGTACATCTCTGCTCTCTGTTTCCAGCAGGCACTCTGGTTAAGAGTTCCACAGGGACCTGAGGGCTTTTACCATCTCATGAGTCACTCTGTACTTTACATCTAAGAGAAATAAGAAATTTCTGTTTTCAAAAGAGTGAACCAAACTGCTCTCAATTTTCTGAAAGTCAAAGCAACAAGTGAGAACAAAGTGAGAATAGAACTTAACTTTTCACCAGCTACTTTTGCCTGCACAAGAATATATAATGCTATGCATTCAGTACACTCACTGTAATTTGGCCAGAATTGTATTTTCCTGCTTTCCAAGTGGCCATGAACAGACTTGACCAAAGAAACTGGATGCTCCTTCACCACTACCACACATATTTCAGTTCTCCCTTCTCTGCCGTGTCTTTGGCCACCAAAGAAAATTTTTAAAATGGCAAAGACAATAATACATATCCAAAGCCAAACTTTTTTGTATTTTATGTATTTGTACAGCCTTTGCAATTGAAAAGTAAACGTAATTTATCAGCTAGTCTCATTAACAGAAAAGGCTTTTCAGAACAGCAGCACATTTCAATACATTTACACTGAAATTAAGCTGTGCTAGATGCAAATGAAGTTTAGACAATAAACATCTGTTGCAGAACAATGTCTTAGACAACTCAAATAAACGTTAGAAAGCTTTTCTATTTAAGCGGATGTGCTGGCAGTTTACAGCCTCAGAAAAACAAATAGTTACTTTTCCTGACTTCTGGCTCTTAGATATCAGTTTGAATTTTGTAATTCCGAATAGCACACATGCACACCCTCATCACTCCCGGCTGGTTTAATTCTTGCACGTTAAAGGGAACTCACTTGGACTTCTTTCCCCGTCTCCCAGCACTCCCGACTTACTCCCCCCGCCTCCAAACTCCGGGATTCCGTTCACAGATTTCCACTACTGCAGCGACCCGAACTTTCTGGAGGTGACAAACATCTTGTCTAAGTCACCCGACGTGTCCGCGGTCTCACAGAGCAATCACCACAGTCCCGGGGCTCCCACGCGTCCCGTGCCCGCCACCGCGCCCGTACCAGGCACGCCGCGACGGCCGGACCGGCACCGCTCTCGGGGCTCGGCAGGACGGGGACACCTCGCCCTCCTTCGCCGAAGCGGGACGGCCCCGGCAGGCGGGCGGGGTGTGGGCCGGGCCGTCCCGGAGCCCCGA
The DNA here is from genome assembly GCF_001604755.1 of Lepidothrix coronata. NCBI lineage: Eukaryota > Metazoa > Chordata > Aves > Passeriformes > Pipridae > Lepidothrix > Lepidothrix coronata. The sequence continues at coordinate 3,002,688 of NW_016690269.1, read as the reverse complement.
GCTGCGCTCGCCGAGCTCACCCCGGAGCTCCGCGGCCGCCGCATCCCACCCCGGGGCTGCGCCGGGCAGGACCGAGCCGGGCCGGCATGGGATGGGATGGGATGGGATGGGATGGGATGGGATGGGATGGGATCGCCCCGGCCCTGCCCGCCGCCAGTCCCCGCAGCGTCCCCTCCAGGGTACCCCCCGACTGACCGACCTCCCCTCCGGGCTTTTCTCCGGCGCGTCCGCCCCCCTTGGGTCCTGCCTCCGGCACTCTGCTCCCGCCGCCACCGCCGGACAGGCTTCGCTCCCCGCTCCGGCGGCCCCTGCCTGCCCCCGTCCCGTCCCGCCCCGCCTCACCCCGCCCCTTGGCCGCTCACCGTGCCCCATGCCCGGGGGAGAGCGCCGCGGAGCTGGATGCTGCCGGCGGGGCTCGGCCGCGGGGAGAGCGGGGGGTTTAATTCTTACCCGGCGCGAAGGGCAGCCGGGGTGAAAATGTGAGACGGCAGAGCCCGCCGGCGGGTATTTGTAGCGTCCATAACAATGCGTGGTGGAGGGAGGAAGTTCTGGGTAGGTCTTACTCAGCTCGAGCGATTATCGCGTTCGAGAGAGGTTTTACGTGTGTTGCATCTGCCCCTCTGTTTGACCGTCTCCAATAATGAGACCTTCAGAGAGCTTGAATAGAGAGGCACATGGCAAAGCACAAGTACTTCTGGTTTGACCCAGAGCTGCCGATTACGGCGTGTTTCCTGGTAAGGTACCACTTGACAGAGTTATTGACTGAGTAATAGCAACTCAAGGACGGCGATAGGCACGCGGATTGCCCCAGTGACAAGAGAAGCGCTTTGGAAAAGAAGTTGGAACCTGGATCCTGCAACCGTCTAATTTAAAATGTACTTGTAAGATGCCAGTGGGTACAGCAAATCTTTCTGCCAAAATGTTTGCGGTGAGCTGGCAAACAGGAACACTACAACAACCTTGCAAAGCGCAGGCAGGCGTATAGGGTTGCCTAGTCGTCCCGCTGCAATCAGTGTTTCTCTTGAGAGCCTCCTGTCTGGACCTGAGCACTGTTGCACTCGGAGTTATGCCGTGGGCTCGGCTTTCAGGTCACCTGCACTGCTGCTCTGCAGGGGAGAAATGTGCTGGAAGAAAGCAGAACTAGGCTTTTCATAGCCAAAAGTTTGAGAGGATGTAGCAGAACAAACTGCTACAGTGACTGCTTTTTATCTGCTGAAAAAGAGTAAAACAACTCTTCTAGTTTAGGACTTTGATAGGAAATAAGGACTACACAGGGCAAAATGATGGTAAATTTGGTTCAAAGCTGATGGACCCAATGGACATGGCCCCACTTAGCTATGGATAGGACTATACACAATGTTTGATGGTCCTAGCCTTATCTCCTGTCCTCTCCCCTCATGTGCTGTGTGGAAAGCTGCTTTCTTCTGTGGAATAGGAGAGGAGTGGAAAACTCCTTGCATGTCACGTAAAAGCACTCGCCACTTTTAGGCAAAGGGGAGCCCGGGCCTGTGAATCATTGCTCTCCCATTGCTCAGCAAAGCCTTGCCCTGCAGATTCCCTGAAAACCACCCCACGAAGGTCTGTGTTTCTCCTGGTAGCTGCTTGCTACATGCCATCAAGACCCAGTTCTTGTAGAGCAGATGTTTCAGTGAGCAGGCACTAGCTTAGCTCTGTGTTCTCCTATTATTCTTGTTCTTTTCCATCTTTTTCCTTTGCTACCTTTTGCCTACTTGGAGAAGGGAGCCAGAAGAAATAGTCGTTCTGATCAGACTGTCATAGATGAGGGGACAAGATACTGCCACCAGAAAGATCTTTTGGGAGTGGTGCCAGGAGCTGGTAAACTGTGTCCTGCTGCCTGGGATGGTTTTAAAGGGCCTTCCTTAGTTGGTCTTATCACCACCAGCAACCCACAGGAGCAGCCCACAGCAAGGCCCCACTACAGTACAAGGGAATCACTTCAGAGAGGGGTGTGCATGGAAAATGATGTATCCGTGGTGAGGACCAGATGTTGCCAAAGCAACTGTTGGCAAAAAGCTTTGGGGAGCTCAGCCTCTCTGTCAATAGCTGATACAACCCACTGGTTCAATTCCAAATGTCACGCAACAGCCAGTGATGCACGCATGGAGAGCTTTCCACGAAGCTCTTGACCTTAAAGGAAATTACATTTTTGTGGCATAAAGAGATTAATGACTAAGTAAGGCATAGAAAGTAAAGGAGCTGTAATGAATTTTCGTGGCAACAGAAGGTTAACAGCTCAATTTTCCATGGGCGAGAAGTCTTTTCTGCCCTGGAAATTCCTGAGTGAGTGGGCAAACAGGATGAATAATGGGAAAGCAGCCATTTCTGATGTTATTTGGGGTACTTGACGGTGAAACTAAAACTGAGAACAAGATGTTTCCAATATCTGGAGGTCCAGAGCGACCTGCTGATAAATGCTGTGTTCATTTCCGTGCTGCTGAGTGAAACATAGGAAAAACAACTCCAATGATAGATCCACAAATCTGCACGGAGTGCTAACACTCAGAAGAGAGGTCTTTGTGGATAGCTCTTAGAAAGCATCTGACGTTCATTTAACTGTTAAAGTGAAACTGAATTCTAGGAATTATAAAGAAAGGAATAAGGAACAAAATGGAAAACATGTTTCTGCGAACTTGACACCTTGAGTACCATGAGTACCTCTGGTTGCTTCCTCTCCTTAAGAGTGCAGTACAACACAAAAAGGCAAAAAAGGCAAAAAAGGCAATGGAATGGTTGGAAAAGTCATCTCTGGAGGGAAAATCCAAGTTTGCTGGGTCTAATTAATGGTCTGAAAAAGGGAAAAACACAACCAACCAAGATGGAATATTTTAAAACACGAGGACACAAATTTCTGGCAATGTACCATTGAATTGTGGAACGCAATCAACAGGAGACAAAAAGCCATTAAACAAACCACATGAAACCGCATGGAGTAAAGGCCTGTCAGTGGCTCTTAAATACAATGAAAGAGCAGTGTAGGGCACAATGGGTGGGAGTCTCAAGCAGGGACTGTGGGTGCCCTGCTCGATTCCAGCTCCAAAGTTTCCATGGGCTGAATCCTTTCTGGGCTGTTTTCTCCTTTGTTGCAATTAAGTATGGTCTTGACTGTGGGGGCAAGCTATGGCACACTTAACAGTGTGTCTGTTGCCCACTTCTGCAGGTATTGAAAAAGGAGACATTCCTGCAGGGGATTTAAAGTGGACATGGCAGAGGAAGAGGCAGCAGAGGGACTCGGAGGGAGATGGCTCAGCCGATGCCATTGGCTCAGCAAATGTCCTGGTGAAGTTACCTGAAGGTCCTGGGCCTCCCAGCACCCTGCAACAGCCCATGGATTTTCCCTCCTGTCGTGGGTTTTACGTGGAGAATAGCAGATTAAAGAAAGGGGTTTTTCCTTCCGTGTGTGGCTTTTGGTCCAGAGAAAGCAGTGAATGATGAGTGCCATTGATTCAGGTTTTTCAGCACATGCTTAAAAGTCAAAAAAGCAGCTAAAGCTACTTCTATTTACAGATAGATAAAATACATAAACATGCAATAAAAGCTGAAGTGTTACCCTCAGATGAAAGATATTGTGGTTTCTCTACAGACAAAACAGTTCATGTTTCAAGATTAATATTATCCTTCCCATGTATTAGTTACAGTTAAGTCCACTTTTTTTCTGGTAACTGTTTAGAGTGTGATAAAATCTTGGTAATTTCTGTCTTTAAAGATCATGTGATGTTTTATTAATGCATTAGTTATAATTTCTTCATTCTGACATTCATCCAATGCTTCACAGGTCTGTCATTGATTTCCTTGCCTGGAGTTCCTGAAGTAACCCTTCATCATTTGGAAAACCAGCAATTTATTTTTGACTGTTTTGGTGTGAAAACTAAACAGCAGCAGAGCAAATTTAAAACTAAAAACTCAAAATAGTATGATTTTATCTGATTCTATGATAACATATTTTAGCTCTCTACTGTTGCTGAACTATCCTTTTTATATTAACAAGATGTGTTATGTATGACTTGTTGCATCTAGATGATGAAGTGCTGCAACATATTTTTGTTTGTGACACCATTTTTGTTCCTATTTCTGTGACTCCAACCTAGTCTTAAACCAATATTAAATGCAATATTGTTTAAATTAGAAGTCATTATGAGACAAATTTAATTAATATTTTAATTGAATGTAAACATAAAAACAAAAAAGGAGAAAATTTATTTGGAGTGCTGTTTAATCATAATCTGCAGTGACCAAAATACATTTGTTTACCACATCAAAGAAGGAATTTGTCAAACATTGTAAAATATAAAGAGAGGATATTTTGGAACCTTCAAAAACTATGACTTTTTCACATCCTCATGCACTTGTATCTCATGTCTTTGTATTTGCTGTATTCTTTTGCCTGTCTCAACTTTTTTGAAAGATACGTGTTCTCCTTTCTTTGGCAGCAGTAAAGCTGACACACAAACTCTGTAAATCCATCACGGGAATGACTGGGGCCAAGATCTTGAAAACACTGTTACCTCAACATTGCTAACATTTTGTCAATGTAATTTGAATCACGGCATCTCGCAATACATTTGAGTCAATATATTTAAATCTGTTATCCCTGAACAGCAATATTCTGATTCAGAGCACCTTAAAATATTCACACTGCTTCAACACACCATTTTGGAGTTTGTCTAAGAAATTATCAATAAACACTGTAACAAAACACATACACCTCTTACATTAACACCTACTTTCTGCTCCCTCAGATCATTATTTGGGATGGAACATTTGTCTTTTTTCTAATCTGCATACAAGCTCATATGAAAACTGTAGCTTTGTATGTGCTTTCTTCTTCATCTTTTCTGTAACTGTCATGGTGTTTTTGAGTGGTACAGTCTTGTACTTATCATGTGTAAATACAACATATACCCATAGGACATATCTCAGCTGCACGTTCTATATTAACTGCTGGGATCACGTGCTTAGCTGAGCTGAACTCTGTCTGCCTCTGCAAGTGACACCTTCCCTTAGGGATTAAGGGGCAGGTGCTCAGAGCACGGCCAGATATTTGTTGTTAACATCAAGACTGACTCAGCTCAAGGTACAGCCCTGTGCAGATTGCACATGCTAGAAGAGAGATAGCTGTTATCACAGCACTTCCAGCCAGACATGATGTAAAAAGTGAAATTGCAGAGAAACAAGAAGGGGAAATGAGTTCAGTCCGACAGCTCCTTGGGTTTCCCCATCTGCATCCTGCAGCTCAGCACTCCAGACATGAAGGCTGTACGCCTACATCACTGTCTGAAGGCTTGTCCCTCCTTTCTTTTCCACGCATTATTCCCATCCTCCCCTCGTAGTTGTGGTCTCCCCCTGTGCACTGAGCCTCAGGGTACCAGAGGGAGATGCCCAGGGTGACCTGAACAGCTCACATGGGTGCCATCGCTGCCGCAACAACGTCCGTCACCCAGAGATCCAGCAGAGCTCCTGCTGCCAGGGCTGCCTCCACGCCACACCATCCTGGCAATGGGAGCTTCTGCACCCCCCAGAAAGAGCAGGCAGAGCATGGCAGAGGCACAGTGCCCACTGCCAAGCCCGTGGGCATAGCAGCATGCACACCATCCCAAGAGGAGTGTTGCACCTCCCTGGGGCAGCGTTAGGTGATGGGAATGCAAACATGCCCTTTGGAGCAGACTGACCCTTTCTGTTTGTCTTTTAGTGAAACCAATAGAAAAGGCTGAAAGAATGAAAAAAACCTAAACTCTCAGCAAAGGCGGCGAAAAGCTTTGAAGAGAAAAATAGCAAACTGTAGGTGATCTGATTGAACTCCCTCTAAACTAGCCAAAGACTGTTACATGACTAAAAATTAAAATAAGTTTCAGGGGTTTGAATGGATTTTACAGTGAAGAACCAAATTTTTATTAATAGAAAAGTTAAGGAAGCAGAGGCTAAGCATATGTTATCAAATGGAGATGGATGCATAGAATCATAGAATGGTAATGGTTGGCAGGGGCCTTAAAGATCAAGTAGTTCCTACCTCTCCTGCTACAGGCAAGGACACCTTCCCCTAGACCAGGTTAGTCAGAGCACCATCCAGCCTGGTCTTGAGCACCTCCAGGAGTGGGAAATCCACAGCCTCTCTGGGCAACCTGTCCCAGTGCCTCACCTCCCTCACAGTAAAGAATTTCTTCCTAATATCTAATCCAAACCTGCCTTCCTTCATCTTAAAGCTATTCCCCCACGTCCTTGGGAAAAGTCCTCTCCAGCCTTCTTGTAAGCCCCCCTTTAGGCATTGAAAGGCTGCTGGAAGTGCTCCCCAGAACCTTCCCTCTCCAGGCTGAACAGTCACAGCTCTCACAGCCTGATCTTCTGGAATGGTGCTCCAGGCCTGTGACCAACTCAGTGTCTCTCCTCCGGACTCGTTCCGACAGGTCAATGTCTGTCTTGTGCTGGGGGCCCCAGGCTCAGACACAGCACTGCAGTGGTGGTCTCGTGGGGTCTCATAAGAGCAGAGTAATGGGGGGAACCACCTCCCTCAGCCTGCTGGTCGTGCTTCTTTTGGTGCAGCCTAGGACACTTTTGGATTTCTGGGCTGCAAGTGCAAATGCTGAGTCATAGTGAGCTTCTTGTTCACCAACATGTTGAAGTCTTTCTTGGAAATCTGCAACTGTGTGGGAGTCTTGAAGGCCTGAGGCAAGCCAAAAAGAAAAAAAGAAAACAAACCCCCAAAAAAAACCAGCAGGAAAAAAAGTATTTACAGCAATTGGGCTCTTCAGACATCTTGCTGAAAGTGGACCTCTTTTGGGACAGCAAAGAAGCACAAAGCAAGGTTTTCCCCTGAGTATGTGCTGATACAATGCTTTTATAATGCTGGAAGAATGAACTTTTTTTCACTATGATGCTTGATGTGCTGTATTTAGCTGTCACAATTCTGGGGACACTGACTTTCTGGCCCTGCTGAGGTAAGCTGAAGCTATTGCAGCCCTGTTGTCTTATCAACCATTTTGTTGGAAGTTGTTTCCACCTCCATAAAGAGAGACTATAGCTTGGTCTTTTGTTTTCAATTGTTGGCCATCACGTTGTGCTCTGGGCTGAAAAGCGCCGTGGGTTCAGGTGGGTTTAACATCAGCCCTGCTGTCTCCTTTGTAAGGTATACCATACCTCAAGCAGGCATGATAAGCTGTGATTATAGGATCTTTAATGTCTGGAAGCCTGAAGAGGGGCCACCTCAGTGTGGCCAAACCCTCATCTGCGGGTCTGATCAGGGGCCACAGCAGGGGCTGGTTACAGGGTCATCATTACTCTTTGTAAAGACAGGGAACAGCAGGAGATGGGGTTGGAGATGTGCCCCTGCAATGATCAGTACCCCCAGGCCCCCAACACTGAATCATCTCTGCTGAGCTCAGGAAGGGTAGTGAGTCAGAACTCCATGGTATGCCTTGCTTTGAAACAGCTGTGACTCTGTCCCACGTCAGGTTTACTCAGTTAACAAGGGACCTTCCTGCTGATTGAGCTCCATCTAAATGTCTCCAAATTCTCTTAAAGCCTGTTCTGGAAAATGCAATCCAAGTTGTGTTTTGAGGCTCACCAGCAGCACGCAGGGACTGCATGGCCAGTTGCATCTTGGCTGCTACCAGCTTGGACAAGTCACTGCTGACAAAGCATGTCAGGAACTAAGCAGGAAACTCACAGTGGGATGTATGGAACTCAGCTGTGGAAACCTAATACCTGTTCCATTAGCAGAACAAATAAACAGAGATCTAAATTGGATCTAAACTGTCCAGGTAAGAGTGGGTGAGAAAGAAAGAGGCTGTTAAGGGTCTTTATGTCTGCAGAGCAGTTGCAGCATAGCTGCCTGCAGGCAGCCTGGGTTAAGGCTACCTACACCTTCTGCTAAGACCTGCTTGGGAAGACCAGAACCTGATAGAAAACACACATTCCTTCATAAGCCAGTTTGCATATTCCACAGTGGGTATGGGACACAGCCACAGGGGGAAAGCCCTTCAAAGAGAGGCCACTATTTGTATTAGTAGGATGCTGGGCTAAAATCTGTACCTAGTCTGAGTGTAAAGGCATTTCGTTCTAGGTAATGAAATTCCAGCTGTCTCTGCTGTGAGAAATTTGTATGCTGAGAATGATTGTAAGGAAAGAAAAGAGAAGTGGAAGAGAGGAGGCGAAGAATTAAGACTTAAAAGAGATAATGGACCTGATTTTGAAATCCATTTAGTAATTCTGACTCTTAGAAGAGCTGAGAGGGGTTGAGAGTGCCCAGAAATGTTAAAAATCAGGTATATGTATTTACTTTATAATAATGACTCAACATTATAAAAAAGTAGAAAACAAGCACTTTTCAGAAGAGAATGCCTGACCAGTCACAGCAGCCCCTTAATGTTCTCGTGTCCTGCTCCTTTTGACATCTGTTTCCCTTTATACAGAAGATAAATTCCTCCCATACCACATAGCATTCTTGAGGAGTACTATTACTTGCTGAAACAAGAAGTTCCCCAGAAGCGCTGGGGTTCCCCCAGTGAGCTGTTTGTGAATCAGACTTTAAGAGCTATTTAGGAGCCAGTGGATGGTATGTTTGTTTTTGTTTCATGCAATATGATGGCTGAAGTGTCACAGTAAGCCTCTATGTAAATAATACCCAGATGGCAATAAGGCCTGCAGGCCAGACTGAGGATCACTTGTCATGTCACTGAACGGAGTGAGATTGCTGGTGAAAGAAGACCTGAAGTTGAGTGAGCCTACCAGACACCTTCACGCATATCCACATGATACTAGCACACAGAGTAAGTTGTTTTAAAGGTTTCAGTAAGTTTTTCAGTGTTCCTCTTGAAAAGGTCTGTGTGGTGTGAGGCAGTGCTGTGTGGTGACACCCACACTGTCTCAGCCAGATACTGGCAGCCTCATTGCTAGTCTGGGGTGGGACACTCGGTCACTGGCTCTGCTAAGTAACATCCTTGGTGACACCCTACCACCTTCTCTGTCCTGTCTGTGACATTCTCAGGGTCATAACTCAAGGTCATGTCCTTTCTGCATGCTATACACTTGTCATTTATCTCATTATCTTCTTTTACACTAAGCCACTTGGAGCTGCTGTAGCACTTCCCGATCGTTTTTGCCGGGAGGGCACCAGTAAATTTAATGGCTGGGCTGTGTTAGCAGAGATCTTTGTCACCAGCCTTTGGTTAGGTCTGTTGTCTGTGTCATTTTCTTTCACCCATCACCTACGAATTAATGCAAATATGGTGAAATGCTGGTCTTTTTTTGCCAACACAAGGCAAAGATCCCTGCTGATATTAAAGTTCCTTATATAATTGTTACTTCATAAGACCCCTTTTTATCCACAGCTTCTCCTTTGTGTTCTTTCTTACACTTTAGCTTTCTATATCTCTTGCCTTTTTCAGAACCTCAGGTTCTCCAGTTGCTGAATCTTCTTTTGCCATTCAATTTACTGTACTAATTACTCCTATATTCCTTCCAATTTCCATTTCATATTTGCATTCTTCTCTACTCTCTTCTCTTAGGCTTGAAATCTCTGATGTCGATCTTCTTTTGCCAATATTTAAACTCTCCATGCCTTCTGCCAACTCCTTTCATTTCTCTTATCTGTTCATTGCTACTTTTTAAAAGGCCTTCTAAGCACAGCAATATTTAAAACATCGACGTTACCAAAAATTAAGTTTTTGTCAGTTTAGTGCTGCAGCTCATAAGATCCCAGGTGTCTGCAGGAGCGGGAACAACGTGTCTAAGTGTGATGATGTTTCCTGGGACAAACCTTGGTCAAACCTTGTCTCTTGAGTCTTTGGCAGAGCTGAAGGTAAGTGGATGTGGAACTAGGTGTGGCTGATGGCTGAGGTGGTGGATGATGGCCTGAGGAGAATAATGGGTCATGATAATTTCTCCCACCTCCAGAGAAGGAATGTGTGTCTCCAGGGCACGTTATTTTCTAGGATGTCTTTGGAATAGTGTTATTTATGCCCCACCCTTTGGTAAGCCTGGAAATAAAAGGCATAATCAAAGCCTTATTTAGCTTAAATACAGAGCTGTGTGGTTCTGGAACACAAATCCTCCATTTGCATCTGTGCTGATGGTCATGTAGCATTGTGGACACAGAATTGTTACCAGTGGCACCCTTCCAGTTGTTACTGGGTAAACAGTGCATGCACTGGGGAGGGAAGTGAAAATGGGAGGAAAACACCCTCATTGGCACCAGGACCATCACTGCTATTACACTGGGAGTTAGTGTAATACCTTAGTGCAAAAGATACATGTGTCAGCATCCATGACTTTCTGCTGCATGCAGATGTCTGCCTAGTTCAGACACCCTCTCCACCCACCCTACTGGGATAGGCAGCATAGGAAAAGGGAATGGCATAGGAAACAGAAGGAGCCCCAAGGCAGAGGACTGCTTGCACATTTGCACCTCAGCCCCCAGCAGCTGAAAGCCTCAGGAGCTCAAGTCAGTCAGGGAAGTCTGGAAAGCAGAATCCACAGCTCAGCATGAAATTAAATCCAAAATCTGTCATAATTCTCTGTATTTTCTTCAATGTTCTTTCAGCTTTCCCTGGAGTTGTGTAAAGGCCTGTAAATCTTGCTGATGCTGGCGTTTCTAAAGAAAGTGTTCTAAAGAAAATTAAGTAAGTTATAGGTAGGAGAAAATTTTGCAGGACAAGATGAAGATGTTATAAGCTATTTACGTCTCATTCTGAGAGCGGTTTGAATGTTCGTGGTATTTATTTTTCGGAACTTACGTTTACAAGCATCTCCTATCACTCTATTTCATTGACAAAAGTGAGTTGCTGCATTAAATTTTTACTACTATATCAATTTTCTCTGTCTCTTTATATTTTTTTTTGTTCGTTTTCAATAGCTAACGCATTAGCTGCCGTTACAAAAACCATGGAGGGGTTTGGTGTTACAGCGCTCCCAAGAGCCCTTGGACCTGGACCAGGATGAGTTCGTAGTCACTGACCAGTGTGTCTAGGAGTGGATGTCAACACACAGAGGTGTCATCACAGCTGCGTGCACACCAAAACTGTTGTGCTGCTCAGAGCACATCAGGAGATCTGCACTGTGATACTTTTTCAAAAAGCAACGTAGTCTTTCTGTCTACAAGGGCGCAGACTATCTGTACAGACACAAAGAGAAAGAGCAGCGAATGAGTAACTGCATTCTGTTCTCATTTAAAGCACCTTGCCACTATTAATTCTGGCAGAAACTGTGTGTGCCTATGTGCTCTCACACTACATATAGTGGACAGTGGCCATTCGGCTGATCCTGGTATACAGATGTAACTGTTTCCATACCAGTCACCTTTTCTCTGTAAACGCTGGTTTATATCCACTTCTTTTCTTAGAGGTCACTGTCTCATGCTGCCTCCAGACAGAGCTGTCCTTGTTCTGGAAGACAAAGAAGTAACACATGATAGTGGCTGTGGTGGAAAATAAATCGCAATGTCACTTTTTATTCATAGACTTTGGAGATTTTTGTAAGAAATCAGATCTCTTGGTTTTGCACATTTAAATCAATGGGCAATTTTCACTTAATTGTCTCAGTCACTTTATAGAAACAGAAAGTGAACAGTTCTTATTTTCAAGTATTAATTGATTATGGTCTGGAAATGATGGGCTATGCATTTCTGCCCTGAATTTTTGGTCAAAACTTCAGCCTGAAGACAGTGAAGCTGACACACATTTTCCTGTTGACTGGGGCCCACAAGCTCTGACTTCAGCACCTATGTGAAACCTACTTATGCATAAATTATGTTTTGTCAGTGTCATCACCTGGAATATCAGGAATCAGGAATTTTGAAGGGTAGGACAAGATACAGAAAAGATTGAAAAAGCTTTGATGCTATTTGTGGTACCTTTCTTTGACACATAGCAGATTTCCAAAGACTCTGGGCAAATAGAAATACCACTGGAAGAGTATTTCCTCCTAAGAAATATCATCCATAATGTATGCATACAACAGTTTGTAGGTGAGCTTTGGAAACAAAATTTGTACTATTTTCAGTGCTGTTTTGTTATTTCAAAATCTGCTTTGTGTCCACAAGTTTACAAGTGTTAATTTTGTAGTCTCAGTGAAAATAGCTACATTATTGAATTTCTGTGTGTACATCTCATACGTTTTGCATTCTTCTCTTAGTTTCCTTTTGCTGCATTTTGTCAGTGGGTCATCTTTAGATGAATCTGAAAACATCAACTGTTGTGTCACTAGAAAGCAGTTTTTGTGTCACCTTAGAGCAGTTTCTTAAGATCTCCACAAGCAGAAGGTTTTTATATGAACAACTTTTATTTTTTACTTTTTTTTTTTTTTAAGTTCCAGATCGAGCTGGATCTCTGCATAAATTTGTTCATTTCAAAGGATTTGCGTGGTTGTTCTGGTTTTCTTTTTTTTTCCTCAGCCTTTTAAAGAGAAGAAATAAAAAAGTATGCTGCTTGTCTTGGAGCTGAGTCTGACAGACCTTTTGCCTCTTGCTCTAAGGAAAATTTCAGCATATTCTTGCAGCCTTCAAGAGATAAGAAGGTGGGCTACAACAGCAAATGCAAGATGTGTATAAGGTGAGGCAGCTACCTACCACTAAGCTCTGAAGACCCTCATGATTTAATTTTGAAGAATTTTCGTGATCTGTATTTGCTGTCCTGCATTAACTAATGGTCACACTGACAGTGGCTGATGTTTTCACAGGCTTGTTTGGTGAGTTTTCTGTTGAACCTTTGTTATTGTCCTATCAGTTAACATCCTCTAATGTATGGCCAGCCTAAAATAGCGTGGCTTAAAATAGTTAGTTTGATATGAATTCTTCTTGTTATAAGACTGGAGAATCGGGCGTGATTCCCTTGCCATTTCTTCTCCTTCTGAAGGAAATGACACAATGTCTTAGCAGTCGTTGTGGAATGAGACATGATTACAGGTATAACCATGTGTCCACACATTAGGGATAACCGAGTTGAGAAGCTTTCCCCACAGATGCTCTGCTGGGGGTCATGTGAGGCTGCAAAAATAAAGCATCTGCCTATACTTCCTGTACAATCCTCTGCTCCTTCTCTTTTGTTCCCCAGGAGAGGTGGAGAAATGCACCTTGCTAATTTTGTTTCATCAGATACTGTAGTCTCAGCAATATCCTCTGCGAGGGTCTTCTTATAGCAGTAAAGAGGTCCCCGCTCAGAAAACGAGGAGCAGAGTATTTGAGTAGATTAGATCTGTTTCAGACAAGGGGAAAGGATGTGCTGACCCACTCAGCTGTCTATTTTTAGCTCTCATGAATAATCACAGGATGTAAGGGGGAGCATATCTCAAGAGATCACCCACAAAAAGAGTGAATTAATAGCAGAAGTGCTATAAATATACAGGGGGTGGATGACTCAAATGAGAGTGGCTACTTTAATGGATGAACTATGGAGAATTGCAGGAGGGAGATGTGCACGTGAGTGTTTGTGTGGCAAAGCAACAGGACTTTTCATGAGCATATTGTCTCTCTCAGAGACAAACCCAGAAGGATTTATTGATAGAAAAGGTCTCCTGAAGGGTGATAAGTTCCCCCCCACCTTTTCTATAGCATAGACTCAACTCCTGTGTTCTGTTCTTCCTTGACTTCTGTGTTGCTCAGCTTTTCCACTGTCTGTGGAGGATCTTCTTTATCACAGTTGTTCATTAGTCCTTTGTGTCTTTTGAGGTTGATTTCTGGATGTCAGGAACCATTTTACTAGTGATGTGTAGAGCCTTTCCCAGCACTGCCACAATGGACACCTTCACAGGAGCCCTGCTGGGTGTGAAGTAAAGTGCAGTCATCGTCTGGAAATTCACCGTCTCTGTTTATATTAGTTAGGAGCTGGTTTGGTGTGAGTTGTCAGTGCTGTGCTTCTGTGAGACTAGGTGTATGCATTGCTCCTGTCCTCTGTAACAGGACTATCCTTTCACTCCAGGGCCTTAAGAGATTTTTACTTCAGGAATTACTGGGTAATACTGGGACTACTGATAGAAAGCATGGGGCACTCTTCGCTGAGAAACATCTTTTTATGTACCAGAAAGATCATTCTCTCTTCCAATTAAAGTCCATTTGGTTGCTGTGGAAGATGTCCTAGTGTTTATGCAGGACATCCAAAAATGGTCTGTGACACCAGGAACTGGGAAAGATCTGAACTGCTTTTTGTGATCGCAAGTGGAAGCCTTGTGCTCAGAAACACCTGTGGCACCGAAATTCATTCATTCCACGGCAGTGGACATGCATTTTGTTTCTGCAGCTTATGAATCATTTTGCTGGGCACTTGGGTGCCAGAAAGGAGCTGGTAATGCCCACCTCAGTAATGCAGAAAGAAATGTGATTTAGGAAGATGGATAGATGTCCCTGGTTGGGTTCCCTGCTGTTCAGAAATATCTGCCTACTGAGACTGTGGCTTGCTATAGTTTGCAAAACAAATTTCTATGTAGAAGACCTCAGACTGACCAGACAACAAACTGTAAATAATCCTTAACTTTAAAGTTTGTTTAAATTACTGCTTGTCTACAGTAAATTAGAGGTGGTTCCTGTTTAATTGTTAATCTGAGGACAAAATTAGCCAATGTTTTACAAACTGACGTTTTATTCACTCAAAGTATTTTGTAAATTGTGTTAAGCAGTGGAAAGGTGCCAAGGTGTTTGTATTCATGACATATTTTATTCTCTCTTTGTGATCCTACATGACAGTTAGGTCCCTATTGTGCCTAAAATAAAAGCACAGGCAGTTCCACTGAACCTTTTTAGTTTTACTTAAAAAATGAGCTTGTGTGTTAGTGTGCAAGCTGGCTGAGGTGGCACGGCAGAGGTTTTTGTTACAATGTGATGCAAAAAGTTGATTTACCTCAGCTCTCATAGTTCAGCTTTTGAACAAACGACATCAAACCGCCACAACCAAGGTTAAACACCTGATGCATCTTTGACAATTACAAGAAGTGCTGCAAAAATAAGGAGGATTAAGTGCAGCACAACTGGTGCCCTGGCACAGTGCCTGTGCGGGGAGCGCCGCGCACTGCCATGGGAGTGGGAAGGTTTTCACTTCTTGGGTTCCTTGTATCCTGCTTGGATTGTGAAGGGGAAGTGCTAAAGGGTAACCCTGAGATTCTGGGGGCAGAACAGCTTAGCAGCAGCATTGTTGGGACACCTTCCTTGGCCTCCTCAGGAGAACATAGCCAGGGCTGCCAGCCCAGCCCTCTGTGACTCCACGCACAGAGAGAGCCAGAGGCATCTTCAGGCAAAGTCCAACAGGTATCAAATCTGACAGCATAACCCCGCACAAAGGGTGTGATAGGCAAAAAGCAATCAGCCAAGCAAATCTCTGTTAAGGCTTGCTTTCAAGGTTTGTGCTTTGTACTAATCTCTCTTTAATTCTGCATGCAACTGGCACGGACCAAAGGCAGTGGGGAGGCCTGTGTGGGCATGTAGTATTACCATGTTGCTCGTTGCTGTGATCCCTGGCACAGGAAGAAGTCTTGTCTGAAGAAGAATATATATTCATTATTCATTTTTTTGTTATCAGGAGCTGTTTGATCACCATTTTTAAACTGCTTAAAGCACAAAAGGTGGTAAAAAATCAGCAGCCATGAGGCTGTGAGGGGGAAATACAAGGGATTTTGTAAGTTTCTCTGACATTCAAGTTTTCAGGTTGTGAAATACTTTTTTTATATTTTTGAGAAATAGAATTTTCTCTTGCGGTGAGTGTGCAGAGTATGACTACACTGGAGTCAGGCATTAAAAAGGCAATGTGAGGTTCCAACTGATAATAATTTTCAGGCAGAATGCGATTGAAAATGAGTCTCTTGATTCCTGGTAATGTAGCTGAATCAAATATTTAAGTATTTTGGCTTCAGAATGAACCACAGTGGTTACAGCCTCGCCCGCAGTCAGCTCTGGGCACAGCCAGGTTGAAATAACTCTCAAAATGTCTTCAAGTGACAGAGGACTGTGGAAGAAGTAGAGAGGAATACAAATGCCTGATGTTACATAAATACTGTCTGGAGTATGTTTGATGGCTAGCAAGCAAATACCTAACAGGAAATCCCAATGGCTCCTTCTTCGGAGTCCTGGCAAGAAGAATTTCCTTTCATATTCTTGTGAGCTGACCTGGCTCACTCATAAATGAAGCCCGCGTGAGGCTTCCTTCCTTCTCTTTTGGGATTTCCACCGGGGAAAACTGCAATTAATGTGACCTAAAGCAGCTACACGTCCAACTGCATCTTCCCAGCCCTGGGAGTGCAGTGGAGCTGTGATGCCTGTGCCGTGTTATCTCTGGAGTGCGAGTGCTGTAGCACAAGGCCGTGCTGTTCCCACGTTACTCCCATCTCATCGTCCTGGTTTCAGCTAGGATACTGTTAATTTATCCTCAGTAGCTGTTGCAGTGCTGTGTTTTGGATTCAGAATGAGAACGGTGTTGATATCACGCTGATGTTTTGGGTTTTTGCTAAGTTGTGTTTATCCTATGTCGAGGACTCCTGCCCGGGAGGCAGCAAAAGAAAGTGGGAGGGAGCACAGCTGGGACAGGTGACTCAAGCTGACCAAAGGGATATTCCACACCACAGAACATCATGCCCAATACACAGGCTTGGGGGAATTACCTTGAAGGGGGGGTAATCTGGGTTCAGGAAGGGGGGTCTGGCATTGATCAGGAGTGATGAACAACTGCATTGCGCAGCACTAGTTTTTCACTTTTTATTATTATCATTTACCATTATTTTACTTTATTTTCCACCATTAAACTGTTCTTAACCTACAAGTTTTACTTTACTACCCCTTCCCATTCCACCAGAGTGGGGGGAAGGGAGAGAGGGGGTTGAGTCAGCAGCTGTGGGGTGCTAAATTCCCAGCTGGACTTAAACCACAACAACCCTTTTTGGCTCCCAGCGTGGGGCACAAAAGGCTGAGATAAGAACACATCTGACCAGACTGTGTTAAAAGAAAATTGTTATGAACAACTGTATTGGTTTAATAGTCCCTAGTTATAACGTGGGTTTATTTGCTCTCATATTTGTGGAATTTTGTCTTTATTAAACTGGGAACACCTTATTTTCACCACATTTTTCTCTGTGGTGAATTTTGTAGGATGGGCTTATGATATGGTAGTGTCAGGACACCAGTCTGGTGTACATATTCAGTATTGCAGGTACCTCTGTACTTTGGGAGTCACCTACTGTGAATGATAAATATTCACACCTTTGTGTTTTTCTCCTCAGAGAAACAACGGTTGGGGGAGATATCTTCCTATTTCTTTTTTCCTTTTTTTTTTTTTTCTTTCGTTGTCCTCCAGGCTGATTACAGTAGTTGAAAATTTTAAAGATGTTGAATATCCCTTGACTACATTTGAAACCAACCTGGTCTTCTTGCTAGGATAAATCATGTTGTTGTTTATGGTTCAGGTCTTGGTTAAGGTCAGACAAATAATTAAGAACATCACTCAAAGATCTGCCCAAAAGCTCGATAGTTCAGAGTGGTGGGATCTGTGGGATTGTATGGACAAATTCTTAAGGCAGTGGGCACCTCCAACACGTTTGCACTTTGGCCCTGAACAAGTGAAGAATCCAGAAACACTAGAATAATATTTTAAGAAGCTATACTGTCACCCTGGCACCCCAGAGAGGACCTAGATCGCTGCTGGGGGCCTTTTGAGTCATGCTTAACACTGCTCAGTACCTGCAGGAGGAAGAGAAGGTCCTACAACGGGCCCTACAGCTGCTCCAACCCCAGTGACAGGCACTGGGACTGAAACCACTGAAACAGAAAATCAACAGGTGGTTGTGTCAGTTGTCCGGGCACACCAGCAGAAGAAATGTACATGAAAGTGACCCTGTAAGAAAGCTCCAGCAAAAACAGTCAAGAAGGACAAGGAGATCAAAGAGGGCTGAGAGGATGAAGAAGGACCATCACAAGGACGAATTTCAGAGCCATCATCAAGGCCATCACAGGAACCAGAAGAGGAGTCAGAAGAGACAACCACCGCTCGATCCCTGTCCTTTAGTGAGCTGAGGGAGACATGAAAATATTTCAGCCGTAATCCACACGAGCGTGTTACAGCCTGGCTGTCCTGGCGCTGTCACAATGGAACCAACAGCGTGGATTAGAGGGTGAAGAAACCAGGCACGAGATGATTTGCTAAGGAAGTAGGCATTGACAAAGACACGGGAAAAAAGACGCAAGTCCTGAGTCTCCGGAGGCGACTCTCATCAAGTGTGAGGGAAAGGTGTCGCTATAAAGATGATATTCCTTGTAACTGAGGCAAATGGACTGCAACAGAGAAAGGTGTTCAATACCTGAGGGAGTTAGCCAGGAAAGAAATTATATATTTTGACCTGGACAATGTGCAATTCCCCACAGATCCAGATGACGTCTTATGTCAACAACACACGTGGCAGAAATTTATACAGAGTGCACCAACAGTGCATGCCAACCCCTTACTTTGGAAAAATGATGCACCACCAACAGTGGGTGATGCGATTTGGCAGCTCTGAGAATGTGAAGACATGTCCAATGCCTTCCCCCATTGTCACAGCTGTGGAGAAGGTGTCAGATAAACTGACAGGTAAACTGACTCAGGAGTTCCAGCAATTCAGAGAGAATGTGTCCTACTCCCCACCTGTAAGGCCCTGTATCTCTACAATTGACAGCAGATGTCCACTTGCTCAGGAAAGAGGATACAGAAGGTACACACTACAGGGTACCCTGTGGTTTTACCTGCAGGACCATGGAGAAGATATGAGAAAGCGGGATGGACAACCTACCTCAATCCTAGATGTGAGGGTGAGGGAATTGCAGGGAAAAACAACCACAAATGGATTTTTTTCCAGGAAAGTTGCTGGCCCAGTCTCCAGTGAACATTTTTCCAGGCAGAATGGAAGGTCTGATCCACTGCTAGGATGTCTGTGTTGTATATTTGTGCTACAGTGGCCAAGGGCCACATGAATCTGTTAGAGCAGTGCTTGATCTTCAAGCAACTGACAGTGCTTATAAGTCCCCACCAACAGCCCTTTCTTTCAAAATTTTTATTTTGCTTTATTTTCTCCTTTTGAGATTAAGATCTGTGTTTTGATGGAATGCTGTGTGGACTTTTCAATTTGTGGCATCCTGAAGAGGTGGCCACGAGCACAAGGACGCTGTGGTTGGGGTCAGGGCGAAGCCAGATCACAGCAGCAGTGCCCTGTGAAGTTAACTCTGCTGTTACTTCTTCTCCTGTCCTACACGGCATGCGAACACTGAGCACTGGAGTCCCTCTCTAAATAAGTTACATTAATTACTTCAACATAAAATATTCAGTACAACTCATGTCCAACACGTTGTTTCCTCTCTCCTGTCTTTGACTGTTTTTACCACAGGACTTTGGGATTCAGAAATGTAAAACTGTCCACAGCTGGTGTTTTGTTTGTTGCTCCGGAAATGAAAATGGTCAAATGAAAATGCTTCAAATAGATTCTGGGTCCTGGACAGCACCATGGAGTAAATGCATATGTGATACACTTTCTGGTTTTGATGCACTGCCCTTGAATTTCTGTGCCAAACCATGTCAAATACATAGATGCTTCAAAGCTTTCACATGCTATTTTTGCTTTCATGTACTACATGATATATCATATATATATTGACAGATTTATGAGAGCCATATGGAATAAATTATAACCAACTTCTAATTTTGGGTCTGAGTCGAAAACTGGCAACATTGGAAAGAAAGAACAGTATTTTCAAAGCACCTAAGTAAAACAGGGGTTTTTGTCTTAGAATTCATCAAATATATAAATGGTAATGGAAAGTGTCTGTCTGTCTTTGTCTGGTGTACAATAATGCTAGGGCAAATATGCTTCTAACAAATACTTCTTTTAAGTGCCTGAAGCTAGGAGAGATGACTCCTGGCTTTAGGACATACTTGTATATAAGATGCAAATACTGTCTCTATCAGCAGTCTAACTTGGAATATCTACATTGGATGGACATGCACTTGTTCTGAAAAACTGGGTCTGTTTGACTAAGCTAATCAGGCTTCCTGAGCAGCAGCACTGATGTGGTTACATTGCTTTCAGTTCCAGGTCTGTCTGAACTGAAGCACTTCCATTATTCAATATAACTAAACCACTTGCTCCTACGTGGTGATTCTGCTTTTGAGACTTTGAACGGTTTAAGGCCTACTGACCTCTTTGTTCCTTCTGTCTGAAAAATACAAAAGGTGTTTCTCTGAGGTATTGAAAACCCTAATCTAAATTATACAAAATACAAAGTCTAATTTAGGTGCTGTGCAGTGACTTCCTCTCTTGCTGCTTGGTGATGACCACTACAGCTGACAGTAGAGCAGGAGATTTTTCAAAATAGATTGGTTGCAAACCAAATAGGGTTGGTGGGACACAGACACTGGTCTTGCAAACATCTAATGATATGTACCTCTGTCCTCTTGGCATATGGCCTCATCCAGTTTTGAAAGACAATGTTAAAACTGTGTCCAGCTGGAGAGTATGTATTTAATTTCAGATAAAGTACATTATGGAAGTACTGCAGTTCAAACAATAATGCTTTATATAGGCAGGAAGTTTTCAGGTTATATTAAGTTTAATAGAAATCCAAACAACCATAACCCTTTCTTATGGGTATGCTTAATATTATTTATACAGTAATGATTTTGATGGCTTTTCCTTTTTTTTTTTTCCATGTGGTGAATCATATCGGAAGACAAAAAAGAAAAAACTGCTAGATTGCCCCAAAATCTTCTGAAATAAATATAAGGCATGTCTCTCAGTCATTAACAACTAGTTTTTCCCTTGAGTGATTCAACGTCCCCGGAACAACTGTGACTACATAAACCACTGCTATGAAACTGGTCCCTCTGGAGTGATCTTCCCTCATTGATGAGTTTTGGTTTTTTTTCTAGAGAGAGGAACAGAATGGATGGATGCCAGGACTATTTACAAGCAGTCTAATCTCCCTGACAACTCTCACAAACCATTCATCTGGTTCAGAATATGAAGGATACTCAATTATTCAACGAAAATGTTAAGCCGGCGGTAATTATGTGTAGTAATGAAATGTACTTCCCCTGGGTATTAAAAGAAAAAAAAAAGGCTGACAGATGTTTACCACATCCTTTCTGGACATATTTTCTGAGGTTTTAGTTTGCAACACTGTTTGTACTTATTTCTTTGCCTTCAGTGCTTTACTGAAGTTGCAACTGGGTGACAGTGAAGTAAGTCGGCCACAAATGTCTATGTGCATCCAAGCCAAGGCAATGCTACCCATAATACCACTTCTCTGTGTGTGAATACTCTGCTGCACAAAAAGGGTCAGGGAACAGCCCACCTAACTCTGCTCGCCCCACACTTTCATCCTTCCTTACACCTATCCACAGCCATTTGTGTAAGGACAAGAAACACTACCCTCCTTGCAGGATTTGCCTCTTTCCTTGTCTTACCCAGCTTGTTGCCTGAGGTGATTACTTTGCAGGTCTTCAGCTTTCACCTTGACTGTCTGAGCCATTAGCATTCCAGTCTTTCACAGCTGTGGATACACTCTTCTCTTAGGATAACTGGACAAAAGTACCACCTTTATCTCATCTCAAGTTCCCTCCACAGTCCACATTAGGAGGCATGTCCAGGGATGGCTGGGCTTTGGTGAACAGCTGCTTCTTTGCACAGTTTGCCACAGTGCACAGAACTCCTCCAGTGATTTTAAGAATGTTTGAGCCATGAACCATTTCAGTGTTTTACACTGAGTCAGTGGAGAAGCCTCACAAAGGTTTCACTGCAGGACTGACGTGCACAGCATCCATGGCACTGGGGCTCCATGGAGAAAAGCACCATGTCCCAGTGCCCTCATAGCCCAGAGCAGGGGACATGAATCCCCTCAGGGCATGACAAGCCCCTGTGGGCCTTCTGCCAAGAGCTAACAGTGATTTGCAAAGCTCACTCCTTTTGCTATGCTGGTGGAGCATGTGGAGGCCTGTGGGAGCAGGGATGTTCCAGTCATTTGCATCCAGAGGTCTTGTGCCTGCAGACTTTTCTCCAGGCTGCGGGGCTGGAGTGAGCAGCTCTCACTTCATGTTTGGGTGGCTGGGGGCATTGACCCCGCTGTGGAAATCACCTGGGTGAACAAGAAGGTGGCAAAGAGTTGTTTTCAATGCAATTGTTTTCCAAAGACAGTGCCCAGAGAGCTCGGCTGTGCTTCACAGTTTCCCTCCGAATCTGAAGGCTACCATTTGGGCAGGAGGCAACTTTGGCCAGCAGTGCCCAGGGTATTTGAACAAAACTCATGGATAAAGAAAGGTGTTCGGCCACAAGCGAAAGGTTAAAATTAATACCTTGACTGAAACATGGTTGTATGAATCATTCAGGGGTAGGAAGGACAGATTTAAAGAGGAGTGCAGCATCAGTTTTCATAACAGTTAAATGTTTCCTGTATCTCTTTCGGGCACAGAGAAGAATAATGTGCAAAAAATAAGCACTAAATTCAGGTAAATGCCATCAGAGGCAGAGGGCTGAGGTCTCCCAGAGCNCATCTCTTTCGGGCACAGAGAAGAATAATGTGCAAAAAATAAGCACTAAATTCAGGTAAATGCCATCAGAGGCAGAGGGCTGAGGTCTCCCAGAGCTGATCTGAAATATAGATACATATAATAATGTGTTTATTTCTTTTTACTGATCTTTAAAACTTTTGCAACTGTTGTCTGTATTTTGATTTTGTAAGAGAATTTATTATTTTTCACTTCATCTGAGGTTTGTGTTTATGCTGGTTTCTAAGTAATAGGTCTACCTGCCTACTTTCTAGTGATCCTATATTATTTAAGTATAAAACAAAACATATAATTCCTCCACTGAGCTGCATAGGAGTTGTCAATGCAGAAAACCTTTAGCCACCAGTGTTTTAGGGTGACTAGTGTTATCCAGGAGCACCCTGACTTACACCAGGACACTGGGAAGACTGGCCAAAACCTAAGGGCTCCATGGTCCTCAGAGTTAGACCCTGCTCTCCCCTGTCTGCTCTTCTGAGCTCTCCTGGGATGAGAGCAAATCTGCAATATTGTGTATGACAGCCAGTGTACACAGGGCCAAGCAGACTCTGGAGTTAGTGGGAATGGATGTAAGATCTCTTGGTCTTCGCAGAAACCCATCACAAGGAAGAGAAGAAATATAAGTGACATGTTTATAATGAATTCAAACTAATCATCAAGTTGGGGGTTTGGAGAGTTGGATGGTTTAAGGAGACTTTTTAGAGTGCCTTCATTTAAGTAACACCTCTTTTGCCACCTTAAAAATCGCAAATATTTGCTCTGAGCTCTGGTCACAAAGGTCCTTGGTGTTATCTGTTGCACACTAACCAACCCAATTTTTTTCATAATCATTAAATTCCCGTACAAAGAGAAAACAGTTCAGTTAGACAATCAAGTCAGAATGTTGATGGTTTTTCTGATTTCCTGTGGAATATTTCAGTGGGAAAGTGTCTTTCTCACAGTGTTTCAAGAATATTTGTTGTGGAGGGAAGAACTTATATGTGGCTTTTTCTTTATTCTCCTGCTGTATTCTTGTCATCATTTAATGTTTATGTCGCAGTAATGCCCAAAGACTCCAAGGAAACTGAAGATGCCATTGCACTGGGAAAAAAGAGGGGCCTGGCCTTTGTCCCGGAAGATTGGTGAACCAGTTTTTGTTTGCTTTTTTCCATCTTATAGAAAAATAGTTTTTTGAGAGCTCAGCTGACAAACACAACAGTGTGGGCAGCTTGTAGACAAAGGCCTGCCATTACAATTAACTCCATTATGCATTGTGCCTCAGCTGTGGGACAGTCTAGGAAGGCCAAAATACATGTACAATTTCCTATAGTTCTAGAGCACATACCTTAGAGGAAAGATAAACCGAGGGATATTTAACTGTGTGTTATTGTTTGGTGTTTTTTTCCATGAAAACTATGCAACATGAAATAGAACTCTATTTTACAATAAGGCTGAGGTCAAAGGAATGACACTGGCAAAACAGCAGGACGTGGTTCACAGGGAAAGGAACAAATCTATGGAAGTAGAGGGAATGCTACATGAGAAAGATGGGTTAGGTCTCTGAAATTCACCATGACCTCACTCTCTCTTTAACTGATGATATACCATGTCATTTCAATTCTGGGGAAGCATATAGATGGATATTTACACAGAAGCAGTGCTGCTGCATGAGATGCTAAAACAGCCTTGCAACTGCAGCAATGGAAACCACCACCAAAATGCACAAAATTAGAGGAAATTGTTTTTTGGGCAGACCCTGACCAAAACAAGAAGCTGATAGCTTCCTTTAGCTCACAGCACATTGGAAAGCAGAAGAACTCCCTTAAATAGATATTGCAAGCCGGCAGTGGAAGACTTACTTAAATAAACAAGAAAATGATTTGAGGGTTAAAAAACCCCGAACTAATCTGGTCAAAGTTTACTGAAAGACTGGAGTGTTGCATCATCACATATCACAAAGTATAAAAGTGGACAACAACATGCTAACCAAGGAGTGGCCATCTGGAAAGTCTGTACACAGTTCACACACACTAGATGCACCTTCACAGATATAATAATTCTGTGTCGTGACTCAGCTGCCAGGTTTCCAAGCACAAGGATCAAATTTGAGGGATCACTAATAAAAAACTAGCTGAAGCTCTCATGCAGATGTTTGAGAAAATTAAAACTAACTACTTGCTGCCTAGCTAATTAATTTCCTCATTTACAAAGAAGAGGCCTCGCTCAGTTGCTTTAGCTGTGCCTCTTTTTGTCCAACTATTTAATTTCTGTCATAAAAATCCCTGTAGCACCAAATCCCTTTCCATATTCAGTCCTCTGAAGACTCCTAAATGTATTTTATTTTTGGTTGGTGGTTTTTTTTTTCTTTTCAGTTTTAGCCTCTGGGCCTCAAGGCGAGGCAAGGAGCTTTTCTCCACGTGGGGGAACGACTAACATGGGGCTCATGTGCACATCCACCAGTGGCCCAGGTTTTTGACTGTAGACTTCCCACCACTCCTGATGCAACTCCCTGCTTTTCCTTGCATAGAAGTGCCTCCCAGCCTCAGCTCAGCAGCTTCTGCAAAATAAGCAAGGTTTGAGTCTGGCTTTTGGTTCCTTTCAGCCATGTCTCTCTCTTGCTTTGCAGAATGTGGACAGAGGTCCTCTCCTGCAGGGCAACCCGGAGGGGAGAAGAGGAGGGGGTGAGAGGAATAGCTCCATTCTCTTTTATCATCATGCAAGTTCTTTTTTTGCTGGAGATTTACAGAGCCCAAAATGTTTAAAAAGTTTGTAAATTATCAAACATTTCTTCTTCTTCTTCTTTTGAGTATTCAATTTGTATATATCACACTGGTTCGAGCGGAAACTCGCACGTGAGATGGAATTTGCAGGCAAAGATAAGGAGACCTCAGACAAAGTGTCTGTGCACAGCCCAAAGTAGCAGAAAATTCCATCCCCGTCGCTTTGCCTCAGATTAAATCTTTACAAAACAAACTTTGCAAACACGCATGCAACCACAGCCTTGCTACCAGTTTGGCTACATATCTCTTCTATTCCCAGGAGCATTATCAGAGGAAGTTTCCCTGGGACCAACAGCCGAGGCAGCTGTGACTCCAAAGCAAATGCAGGGAGAGCAGAGGTGGTAGGAGTGGAAACACAGGAGTATGTCCCAGCTTTTAAAAGAAAACAGAAAACAAGGACCTCCGGGTTTGCTACTCCTCACAGAGCCTGGGAGAGTTGGTCTTTAGTTAAATACAAAAAACATGGGAAATTTAGAATGGGACTGGTTTGGCTGGGGTGGCTAAACCCAAACCCCCATTATGCTAAACCACAAATGGCCGGGACGCCAATTATTTTATGCCTGCCTGAGGCAAATCATCTGCTGTATCTAATTTCACTGTAGTGGTGCCTCAGTAGTTCAAGGGTTGTTCCAGTCTTCCTCGTGTTCAGACTCCATCACTAAAGGAGCAACATAGTACGTATACAGATATTTATTTAAGTTTCAGCTTTCTCAGCTATGGCTTAGCTGTGGAAGAGACAAAAAGCCAAGCAGTGAAGCCACGAGTTAAAAGCACATGGTTTATTTATGTCACTTAAACTATCAGGAGGATTGGGACAGGGAAGTTAAAAAGTCCAGGCTGGTGTTTCCTAAAAGGCCAGGAACACAGTAACACTCAGCCCTATTTTAAGATAAAGGGGTAAAGGCTGCCTGGAGGAGAAAGGTTCTTTTCAAGTTGTTGACATATTAGACGCTGCTGTGCTACAGGGAGATAACTGTAACATAGTGACTTCTCCGTGGATATTTACTCTGACTTCAAATCAGTGAGGCTGTTACTGTCCTAGTCTCCATTAAGGGTGAGCTTGGGGGCACTTCAAAACTACCCAACTCTGCAATTGTACTGAGGTTCCCCCTCTTAATAGTGCTTTTTTTTGGTGCAAGTCTTATCCCTGTCAATCAGGTTATTATAGCATCTTTATAAATCTAGCTTAAAAAAAAAAAAATCCGTTTTAACCCATATGGTTACTTGGAATCCAATCAAAGTGTATGTGAAATGCTAAAGAATGGCAGGAAAATAAAAGCAGTACAACATCCATTATGCTTTTCAAACCCCATACATTTTAAAGCTAATCTCAGGGTTATTCTGGGCATGACTCATGATTTCTGTATGTCTGGGGTTAGCTATAGCACATCTTGATTTACTGCTCTCTCTAGATCTGTGTATCTGCACCAGGCTTTATCCGGGACATCTGGCTAACATTATGGTGGGAACAGCACCCACGACTATGTGATTTTGTGGGCCTGTGCCGTGCTCCTCATTGTGCTCCCTGGACTGTGTGAGCTCTGCATTTTGCGTGGGTGTGCAGAGCACCTCACAGGGGCCAAAACAAAAAGAAGAAAGAAGGATATTTCCCACTAACGCATCCTCTTGCCACGAGCACCTGGGATAGAACGGATTCGTGCACACCTGGTTGCACTGGTGGAACTCAGGAGCTAGTTTTTCAAAATCTGCATGGTATCAGGGAGACCCTAATTTCCTCATCTGTCAGTATTGTCCCCTGGTCTGTGTCTATCCAGAGTCAACATAGACCCTGAGGCAAGAGCTGTGCCTCCGTTTGAAGGCTTTCTTCTCCCCTCCAGAGTACTTCATGTTGCAGGTAAGCTTTGCTGACCTTCAGGTAGCTGTCATTTCTGCAAAAACAGTTGCTCCTCCTGGGACAGCTGCACCAGGAAGGTGGCTGAAGATGGCAATCAGGCACTAATTGCATCCTGCCTACATACTGTTGTGGTGCTAGCCTGTCCTCCTCTTATTTAAAGTGTAAAACACTTTTTTTCCCTGTGTGAAAAGTCACCCCTTAAACTTCAGCTGTAGTCCCTTGGAAGCTGTTTCTGCCAAAAAAAAAAGAGTTCCTTCATAACGACTAGCATCTGCTGATCCCAGGAGTCAGGTCCATTCTTAGAGCAGACGGTGCCCACAGTCCCAGGAGGAGAGGGATGAGAATCCCACAGCACCTGAGGGTGAGGAGCACACTACACTGCCCTGAGAAAGGCATCTTGCATTGAAATACCTGATGTTTGATCACCTAAGATGAAGTGAGCCAAAAATAAATCTTCATGCTCTGTCCCATGCTGCACCAGCAGCCTGCCTTGGGCTGTGCATCAATGATAAAAGCAGGACGCATAGTTGACTTTTGGGTGACACCAGTATCATATTTAGGAGCTGCAGCAGGGGAAAAATTTTTTCTTTTGGGACTGTAGAAGAAAATGGTTTAGGACTGAAAACTGCGTTTTTTTTCAGCAGGAGTCAAACTATAATATAGATACATTAATAAAGTATTGAAAGGCTAGGTTCAATTCTAGCTAAATATTAAACCAAAAAGTTTCTCTTGATGACTGAGTACTTTAGCAGATAGTCATATACTTTGGGGATCCTTTGGCAGGGCTTCTTGAAATAAGAGTGTAATTTCACTAGACAGGCAGTGGAGAGAGGCAGAGACCTCTGCAGACCCCTACTGTGTATTGAGATCAAGAGATATGAAGAGCTGTTATCCCCTTTGGATGTGGGCTGGGTGAGGACACAGTGAGTTCTGTGGTACCTACAGCAGCAGCCCCTGGGTATGTCCAACAAAACAGTTGGTGGCAGAGCCCCAGTGTCTTCAGTACCCAGTACTTTCTGCTTTGAGCAGGTTATTGGCTGACTCAGTCTAACACAACCACTAGCAAGATGTGTTTCATTTTCCTCCTACAAGGCCCTTGTCATTCTGCTTTGCAGGAAATTAGAAATCAAAGTGCAAGTCTAGTGGACCTAACTTCCCCTAGAATTTGAGGAAAAAGTGCTGGTGAACTTCTCAGCAAAAGAATCTGAGCTGAGCTGACTGTCTTTAGTGTCACCACTGATGCTGCTTGAACTGCTCACAAAAATGAACCCCAAATGACAAATTTGTGATGGAAATCGTCTCTGCCCTGATCCACTTGTGAATTAAGGAGGTAGTTTGGGCGTGGTGGGGTGCAGCAAGAGGGTGTCATGGCAGACACAGACACCCTCTGTCCTCTGCTGGTGGCTGCCTTGAATTATGGTGGCAGTTGCAATGTCAGGTTTGTCAGTCCTACAGCACTGAGTTGTTACTGGGGACTGTTTCAGGCAAGAAGATCTTAAGAAAACATCTCTTCAAGCTCGTCGAGTTTCATCAAGTCTTTCTGTGGTTGACTGTGAGTTCAAGACAAGTACTCATCAGCCTTTAGGACTTCCCATCAGCACTGATCTCAGCTCTCCTCCTGCAGAGCTACTTTGGTTGTGCTATTAATTCCCCCATATAGAGCTTGTCTGAAAGTTCAATACATGCTCCAATCTACAACAAGCCAAGAAGGTTCTCCAGCCTCAAGAACTATCAAGATACCTCAGGATTTTTAGAGCAACTGATGGTCTTGATGAAATACATGACGAAATATTGAGATTTACTGAAACAATCTTTTTTTCCACAAGAAAATGACCAAGAGTTATCTAACTGGCAAAACACAGTTGGTTCAATGCCATTTTTCTGTCCTTCACAAAGAGTTATTCTTTAACATTTAAGACCCTGAGTAGAGATTGTGACCTACTGTTGGTTTTTTTTTTTTCCTCTGGTGTTCCTCATGATTCCTGCTGAGTAAAGTTTTTCTTTGGAGGCACATGATTTTGTACTGGAAAGCCCAGTTCTCCCAGGGAGTCACGCAGAAGAACAGCCACCTGGCATCAGTGGAAACATCAAGAACAAGAGTAAGATGTGTCTTGGGACTTGTGAGAGCTGGAAAGAGGCCAGTTGTGGACAGAGGGACTGTGTGAACTTGAACATCAACCAATGTTGTTTTTTTTTTTCCTTTTTTCTGTTGCTTTTAAGGGATTGTGGGCCAAGGCTTGGAAACACAACAGAAAATGCACTTTGGTCTGAAGTAGAAGGGTCTTGAGAATAACTGAGTAGGTTGAATTTATCTGGAAGTGCTAAGTTTCTTTTTGTGTACTGTGTTTCAGGGAGCTGTAAGAAAGAATAAAATATGCAATTTCAACCAAAAGAAAAGATGAATAGAAGGTTGTTCACAAATTCAGATGATCTGTGCAGAAGGGATTGGACAAGGCATTTTGGAGAAGGGAGAAGGATAGAAGCACAGAGAAAATTTTTTCAAGACTTCTGGGAAAGCACCACTAAATAAAGGCTTGACAAAGGACATTTGGATCAGATTTCTCTTAGGGAGGCAGAAAGCCATCAGATGGAAGGCTGTTCCTGGATGTTGGGTCCCCTGT
Source organism: Lepidothrix coronata (assembly GCF_001604755.1). Classification (NCBI taxonomy): domain Eukaryota; kingdom Metazoa; phylum Chordata; class Aves; order Passeriformes; family Pipridae; genus Lepidothrix; species Lepidothrix coronata. The sequence continues at coordinate 2,972,948 of NW_016690269.1, read as the reverse complement.
GTGCCCTAGAAAGCATGACTTTTTTTTAATTCATGTAAATAGAGGGTTGGGGTTTTTTGTCCAAAAAAATCCCACGTCCTTTCACCAGTTTTCTTTCTAATTTTAATAAGTTCCAAACTTCCAAATGCTGAGCTAGTCAGGGAAGTCAACAAAAGTACGACTGATGTTTCACAGTCACTGTGCTGCAGCTGAGGGGGCAAAAAACGAAGTGTGTTGAATGTATGACAGCAGGGGAAAAAAGGCACATAGAGGTAACTGATGCCTTGGATCCCTCTTCTCCCTCTCTGCACACGGTGTATGTTTGCATGCATGTGCTGTGTGCCAGTCTGGGGTGCAGACCCTGCCTCCAGCCATGGCCTGAGCTGAGGGCTGCTGGCTGTGCTGTGGCAAGGCAAGGCTAACAGGCACAGACGTGCTCTGCAGTGAGGATGTTATGGCTGAGGGGTACTGGCAGAGGAGGCTGCCACAGGTTATACCAGTTTGCTACTTCCCCTGGTTCTCCTGGGAAATCTGAAAAGCAGCTACCTGCAACCTTACAGCTCATCTTGCACCATTTCCCAAGGCAGGGTTTATCTGTGCGTGCCTGTCTGGTTGCTGGCAATGGTTTGCCTCAGTCTGTGCTGACTCAGATAATTTCAGCCTTGGGTCAGGCAAATCAGTTCATAACCATGTTCAAACACTAATGCTACACACCTTTCTCCAGACCTTACTATCTCCAACAGTCTAACAATTTAAGAAAGACCTTGGCTTTAATAATTCCATTTTAAATTCAGCCTCACTTTAGTATCTGGTACTGTTTCTTGAGGACAGCTCTTCTCTCACTTAGGGAAGTAAAATTATATAAAAAATCTCTACTTCCATGTAAGGAACAACACATTAACTTGGTTCCTCCAGATAAACTTGTTTTCTGTTCAAAAAACTTTCCCGCTTCTTTCATTTCCATGTACCTCCATGCTATTCTATTTTCATTTGCTATTTCCATTGCTGGCTTTAACCCTTCTCTGTTGTGCTGCCTCATTTGGAAGGTTTTCTTGTGCCAGATTAGTGTGATACAGGTAAGAAATTCCTGTGCAGGTGCTTTGAAATATTGTCTATATTATGTATGAAATATTGCATTTAGTTTTCATGACAGCTAAAAAGGGATAAAACACCATGAGGCAGGACAACATTAGATGCACTAACGCACAGTGGAGATAAGATGGTTGGCACTTCGTGTACACCATGTATAAAGTGTTTGATATTGCTGATTCTTAGTGCTTGCACCTGTATATTATCCTCTGTGGGATAAGGAGAGGCAGAATGGCTACAATCTCATGACTTTGAAACCAGTGCAAACTATTTCCAGAAAGGTGTGGCAAAAAAATTTCAACTCCATGAAAGTCCGTATTATGTTGGTTTTTTGGTTTTTTTTGTGAAAGCCATCATGAGGAGGTGTTTTTAGGACAGGATGATGATCGTGACAATGATGATGATGATGATGATGATGTCAGGTACTGACATTTTCTACTTAAGCTCGTATCAGTTTAAAACAACCAACCAACCAATCAAAACCGAACGAGCCACTTTTTAAAGAGGTTGAATAAAATGTTTGGTGCCACAAAATCTGTGTGGGGTTTTTGCCTGCTGGAAGCCTTCTTCGTGGGAATTTCTCGTTTGACTGGGAGTTTAATGCAGAAAATTACTTCCTTCTGTAGTGCAGGCTAATAAAAACACAGTAAGGATTTGATGAAGAAAAATAAATGTTGTTGGCAACAGTGGGCTTGACTGTCCAGTTCACTTCATGCAGTTGTTCAGATTACTGCAAAAATGGGGTACTGTTATTCTTACTGGCATTGTTGTATGCAAACTCAGCACCGGTGACTTAGCACGCACTGATCCAGAATAATATGAGGAGAGTATGCAGGTATTTGCTGGTTTGTAAACAGGGCTGGTAGTTTAGTCTTCACATGGTGTCTAGACAGCAGCAATTAGTAGTAATTAGTAAGTACATCTGCTGTCTGCTTAGTCCATGGCAGCTCGTGTGCTGTGGAAGTGAGGGATCAAAGAGTTTTACTTCAACATCAATACTCCATAAAATAAATTCCTGCCTTAGTTTCCCATATGTTGAGAGCCTGCTTTGCCCTGATGCTCTGGTTCAGAGTTTTTGAGGTGCTTGTTTCCCTGCTCAAGAACCAGCCTGGAAAATAAAAACAATGGATTATTAGCAAACAATTAGTCTTGTAGTAATAATAGCAAACAAAAAGAAGTCTTGAGCTGGATTCCTATCATGTAAGTAAAATGCTGCTTCTAGTTAAGACCCAATTCAGTAGGTCAGAGCTTCACAAAACATACTCCATACTCATGCCTACTTGCAATCTGGCTTTACTGGTCTTGGCTTGGTAGAAGGCAGCCTTAGCCATGCCTTCTTGACTCCATGTAGATGCTAACTGTGCCCCTGCCTTGTCTCAAGGCAGAAGGGAGGCAGGAATCAGTTGCAATATGCTCTGTGTCAGAAACAGTGCAATTAAACCCTCTGCCATGGCTATTGTAGCTTCCCTGCCACCTGAGAACAGCCCTATGTGTGACTCTCCAAGTGGAAAAACACTGCTAAACATATGTGGAAAACGATGTTGCCTCCTGCTCGTTCAAAGGGAGAAAAAGAATGCAAACAAGAAGTTGTTGTTGCTTGGGTTGGTTGGTTTTCTCCCCGGTTTGCTTTCAGATGTCTGTGTAACGCCCACAGGGGCATTGCTGCTAGTGGCTCACATGCTTCTGATAGCATCTACCTGTAACACAGTTACTGCCAACTGTACCAGGTAGCTGCAAGATCAAATCAGCCTTAGTCACCAAACCTGTCAGCTGTGCCACATACAGGTGTTGTGGCGTCGCAGTAGTGGAAGAGGGGTGGCCAAAAGGCTTACAAACCTCCTGGGTTTTCCCTTGACACTGACTCCCTGACACTGCCTCTGCATTTCTCTCCCCACAAGCCAGGAGCTTATGCTTGTGGGAGCTCCTTTAACACCCTCGTATTGTCAGCCCTAGCAAGTAATGTTTCTTTCATGTACCAGAGGCAGAAGAAACGAGTGTGTTTAACCAAACTATTTTATGTTCAGTAATTGTGCTCATTCACAAAGAGCTGGGACCTCTTCACTCAGGGAAAACATCCTAACCACTAGGCTACAGAATGTTATTTCTCAGACTTTCTTAGTAAAACCTATATGAGGAAGAGTGTGGCTGTCCCAGGATTGCCCTGAGCTTGGTGCCTTGGACATGCTCTAGGATGAGGGACTGTACCTACCATAGCACAGGTTTTGTCTCTCTGCATTCCTGTCACATTGCAGCTGTTTGATGAGGAGTGTTCAGTTGGATTTTAGCAAAAATTTTTGCTAGCTATATCTTCTCTCTGACAAATTACTCTGTCCTGAGAAGTTTTTGCAGCATGTAGGAAAATGATTACACTTAAACCTAGGACTGAGAGTGTCTCCTTGCAGGAAACTTCATCCTGCGAGCAGATTGCTCTGCGGAAAACCCAGAGAGCTGTGGTGCTAAATTTAAGACTGCTTTGTTGAAAGCAGGCAGAGGAACAAGGAAAAAAAAAAAGAAAACTGGGTGAAATTTTTCCAAACAATAAAGGTCTGGTTTGTTGTTAATGTTTTGGTCAGTTGGTCTAATTGGCCTCAGGGAGTATGGTTTCTGAAACAGTTGCAGTCCATAATGTAAATCAATATTTCAACATCGCAGTTAAAAGGCCTCTATTGCATTAAATCTGCAACAAATTTCAGATCCAAGTTGTTATACACATTTGGGAATTCCCAAAGTGTCCAGAATGGATTTTCTGTTCTTCAGATAAACATCAAGCCACATCCGTGGCTGTTTTGTTGCTCTTGTAGAGTCCAGGGAGCTAGTCCACAACAGATTGATGAATCCCATTGAAAAAAAGAATGTTGTTTTGTATACAAACTGCAGTTTCCTAGCTGATTTCATGGCTAGGCTAATTCATGGCTAGGTTGCAAGAGCAGTAGTTCAGCCTTAAACTGAGACATGGGTCATGTGAAGCAGCCAAAGTCTCCAAGTCTGACATAGATTAAAACCCACTCATTCTGATCTATGTTGCTGCATGAATATCTAAGAACATTTTTGCTTGCCAGAGTATCACCAGAATGTGCAATCTTCTGAAGGATAAATAAACTCATTTCCTAAGTCAAAGAGGCAGAGACAAACTTCACAAGGAAGTTCTGGGCTTTCTTTTCCTCTGCAGAAGCAGAAAAAGTACTCTGTGATGAAGCTGAATTTACTTTCATTTGCTTGCTGAACATGAGAAAAGCTCATGTATTTCATCCTGACTAGACTATATGAAATGAATTTCCAATATGATATGGAACAAGTCAATTTTACCAAAGGCTACAAAGTTCAGGTGCAAACAGCAGTGATGTAGTCTTTTGGAGTCATCAATACCATTTAAAGAAGCAAATATTGCAAGGAAGCACTTGATCTAAACTAGTGATTGTAATTTTTATTACCAGCTACTTCTTGGAAAATTTCTATAAAACCCATAAGTAAATTCTGTGCAAAATTAACTGCTCGAGTGGTAAACATAAACAGACTTGTCAAAATTAAAAGCAAATATCCAATATTTTGTCAAATAATTGACTAGCACTGGAGATCACCCATTGATCAAACATCCACAGGCTGGAAAATTTATGGAGTAGAAACATTATTCTGAGATGTGTTAAATATGCTGTATAGTCAGTTTAATATTCATTGCTGTCTTTGTGGCTAATGAGTGATGATGACTCCCCCAATATCTCATTAAATTTAGCCTTATTAGAGAATTTCCCTCCAAACACAATTTTGGCAAGTTCCTGATTTCCCTGCTACCCTATTCTCCTACTGTCCCTTTTATTTTTTTCAAAGATGTCATCTACTTAAAGGCCCCTAACTCCTTCTGTGGGACTGGCATGCTTCTAACTGGCATCTTTTCTAAGCAGTTAAAAGCATTTCTATCATTCTTGCTTAAATCATGAAGAAATATAACTAATTCCACTTCTTTTTTTCTTTTTTCCTTTGTGTTACTCCTTTTATTCTGAGCCCTGGGGATGCAGTTCTTTGCTTCTCCTGATCTGGCCGATTTGGAGGCAGCTGGAGCTTCGATGCAGATTTTCAGTGGCTGAAAACACCCTGTCTTTGCCTCAGTCAATAAGTACAACATGACTTTGGCTGTTGGCAAGATAAGCTTTGCCCTGTTCTCATCCAGAAAGGTATTCTTGGGTCTCCTTCATGGGTGGATGTTGATGATACTCTGAATTCCCTGCCCGCGGTGGGCACTGCATGGCCAGAGCAGCCCCATGCCCTGAGTGGCACTGAGTGGTGACAGCTGCTTCTGCTTGGCCTTCTGTCTTCTTATGCCTAATAAAAAAAAAAAAAATCTCTGGCTCTTAATGAGAAGAATTGTGCTTTCCCTGTGCTCTTTTCATCGTTTAGCTTTATGAGGCAGTTCTTTCTTGGACTCAGGGGTGTTCAAAATCCTATCGTTCCATAAAAGAGTAGTATCTGTTTTTACAACATGTAAAAGCCAGTGCTTTGGTGTGCAGGCACTGAAATTTGTAGCCTCTGTAAGTTATTTTTCCCGTGTGCATCACTTTGTTGCTGCAAGGCTGAAAGAGAGATGTATAGCAGCATTAATTTCTTGATAAGGCCCTACTTAATGGGCTGTAAAATATTCTCATAGAGAAGGTGTGATCTTTGATGTGTACCATTCCCCCTGTACTGTTCATGTTGCTCCAGAAGCAGTGAGGAGAATGGTTTTCAGTTCTATTTCTTTGGAAAATTGGGGTAAAAATCCCTGTGTGCATAGGTGTCCCAAGGACATCCCTTCCCTCAAATTTGATATGCAGAGCAGAAAATAAACCCCACAGGATCTGGGGCCAGCTTAAAGGGAATTATAGCTCATATCACTTCATAGTTCATGCTTGGGAGTCCTAGGAAATTTCAGAAAAGGTTCCCAGGAATTTAGAACTACTACAGTTCAGATTGCTCAAAGAAAATTAATTCTTTAGCTGACATCAGGGATGATCACTGGGTGTAAGGAAGCTGTAAACTGTTATAAGCATACAGTCCTTTTTGACTGGTCTCTGATTGTCCAGTTGGGTTTTGAAACACAGATGCTGCAAGAGTCTTGGACCCAGTTTTTGTGGATTCAGGATTTATTGCTTCATTTATAAAAGAAAGGAAATATGACTAAGAATTTAATATCCCCCTGAAGGAAAGGAGGGAAACCCCCCAAACATTCCTGCCCATCCATGGAAGCACTCTATTTCATACCTTTTTTACTTTGCCAGTTACTTACCCATCCCAGCACCTCCTTCAGTTCAAAGTGATGTATAAGAAATAGGGTAAGGTAATAATAATAAACTGCCATTGCTGCACACTCTTACACATAATATCTTATCAAATCATTACTGCATTTCGACCTGTGACTTAGAAAGAGCAGCCCAGGAGTCTATTTTGAACCGAGGACATGGCCTGCCTTTACCCTTATGTAGTTAACATTGAAGCTATCCACAGTCTGAATGAAGTCACTTTGCTCCCCTGCCTTTTTCCCAAGTCCACTGCTCTGTGTGTGGGAAACAGTGCATCTTGACTAGTTCCTTGTCCACTTTAGGTTCTCCATTGCCCACTATTAAGCTGCAATTAAAAATCTGATTATTTTCAGCTCGTTATGGTTTTGGTTTTTTTTTTTTTTCCCTACGTCTTAAATGTTTGCTGCTACTTTTTCAGGGTTTTGCCTTCAGCTTGACAAATTTTCAGGGACTAGCATTTCCCATTTCCTTGTAAAGTCTATAGCATTTGCAGCTTCCAATCCTTAATAAAAATATCCCAAATAAAATTTATTTAGTGGTTAAAGAAAGGGATGGAGTTTCCCAGGTTTTCAGTTCAGTTGTCTTTCTCGAAACGAGATTCACCTTGCTTCAATACCAGTGTGTTTTTCAATTTACTCCAGAACTGATGTGTTTCTGTGTTGTACATGTTTTTGCTTCCATTTCTCTGGTTGCAAAAGCCCACTTCAAAAGCGTTACAGTTGTGTTTATCTAGCTGTAACTTACACGACTCTTAATTCCTGAACATTTGTGAAATATCTCCAAAACTCTCTGGATGTCAAAGTTGGTAGAAGCATCGCATTTTGAAAGATTGACTTTTTGATGCAGTAACTCAAGTGACTACTGAAATAAGCATCAGACCATGGAAGCAGAATTCTAATGAAATGTTTTTTTAAATAAGACCTACTTTTTTTCTGTTGCAGAGAAGAACTATGAAAATCCTGATAACGAGTGCTGCTTTGCAAAAAAATCCCATACGTGAACATAACACTAATCAGGACGTCTGAGAAAGGTTGCAGGAAAGTGATTAGAACTCCAAGGTCAACAGAAAGGAAAACAAACGCAAAGTTTAGCCAAGGACTTCAGTAGGAGTGCACCTCAGTACAAACTGCTGCTACTGTTTCCTTTGTGGCCTTTACTTGTTGTTGTCATGACTGCATTAGCTGCCACTTTCCTGAAGTGTTTGTACTCCAAACACAAACATTGCAGTTCTCATCTGGCATTCATTTATGTGAGACAGGACCAAAGATTTATGTCTCTATATAATCCTCTTTTGAGCTCTGACTCAGGCCCAATGTGCTTCATATTTCCATAAGTCTTCCTGATGTACACCTTTATGAGCACCGATAGTTATCTCGTGCTCACTAAGACTTTCTCTGAAAGCGTATGTTCCTTTGTGATTTTGAAATTACTAAAAGCAGAATGACTTTGCATCTGAGAAATTAAAATACATCCTTAATGCATCTGAGCAGGATCCTGGATAGGTAAAGTGTGCCTCTGTATGATGGATGGATATTTAATCTACCTTCTCAGTCTACTTTGTGGGCACCTTTTCCAACAGGGATGCTGCTGAGCAAACTGGCTTTCATCCACCAAACCACTTAAGCTCATACTCATCTTGGGACATGTGAATCTTTTTGCTGAGATATCTGAATCAAAAGGGAGTACTGCTCTTTTGAGCCACCAGTCCTGAAACTCTCGTGAGGAGAACTCAGGACCATTTCTAGAAAAACAATTAGAAGTAATATTACATCTTGTTTCTTCAGTAGATACTGAAGAACTTATCTCAGTGCCTGCTCAAACGAGCAGGACTTTAGGGAGCTGCTTCAGAGCTGCCCAGCATCCAAAACAGGTAGGATTGGAGAAGGATTAAGTGTTCATTACTGAGTGGAAGCCGTTGGTGTCAGAGTGAATGGTTAGAAGTACACCCTGCACACAAATCCATGGTTTCCAGAAAGGCACACTACTGCTCCTTCAGCCTGCTGCACTGGGCTCTGCCTCTGAGGAAAAGCCCCATCCCCAGCACCACTGTCTCCAGGGCACCTCATCCCAACACCTTGTGCAAGAAAACTGCTGTGACTCTGAGGGCAGCTTCCCCCACAGGGAGTGAGAGGCTCGGGAGGCAGCTCGTGGCAGCATGTGGGTGTAGCAAGTGCATTGCTGTAAGGAGGGAGAGGACACTGTTGTACTCCTGATGTTTCTACTCAGTCCCATTTCCTCCACGCTGCATTCATAAATGTGCACTTTGTTATCCTGAACTAGTGGTGGTGGTCTGGTTCTGACTGAGTAGCACCAAAAAGCTGCCATCTCCACTCCACCCCTAACCACTCATGATTGTCTTGTTCCTGGAGCCCCTACACTGACAAAGACCATTTGTGAAAGCCAGTTTTGGAAGCAACTGCACCTACTCTTAGCTATGTAAGCAGCAGTTTCTAGAGGATGGGCAGCAAATGAAGGTGGAGAGGAAACCCAAGAAGAAGATCAGAGCCCACCTTGACTTCCAATGATGTAGTTTCCGAGTGCTTGGCCAAATCCTGGAAGGCTGTGGGGCAAAAACAGTTCAGTTTTTACCCGAAGCTCTGAAAAACTGAAAAAAATAAAGGTGTGTCTTGAAACTGGGTTTGGAAAACAGCTTTTAATATATCGAGAAAAACTGCTTTAAATAAAGAAACTTGTACATAGGAGAACTCTGTCTGCAGCTGGGTCAGAGTATTCTGTAATATTACAGCAAGCCACACAGTGAGAATTTGCAGTATTAATTACCAAATAGATGGTAACCCCCTCTTATGAATAGATATGGATACCTACCTCCAGGAATTTTACTCAGGTGAATACAATTTTTTTAAAGGGAGCTCTTTTATCTTTTACTGACCTGTGAGAAAAATATATTTTGTGCCAATGTAATCTAAAACTTTTTTATGCTAACCTTCAGAAAGACCTGTTAGAGATTGCTTTTGGTTCAGGCTTTCAAGGTCCTCTTGAGATTATTACTCACAGTTTGTATTCCATGATGATCTCAATCCATTTTATTGATGTTTCTTCCTTATCTGTGAGATAATTTTCTACTCCAGTCTGACAGATCTTACTAATAGTAAGGTTTTGCCACTTAGTATTCTGTTGTCTTTTCCATTAAATCCTTAGTCTTACTAAGAATTATGGTAGTGGAAAAAGTAGGATCTCAGTTGATGAACTCAGCAGTAGTCCCAGCACAGATGCAGGATGGAACGTACCTAGACCAACCCCAGTTAACACTTCCCTGACCACCTCTTAAAAATACTCAATGCTGCTTCTTTTTTTGTAAAGGGGCACAGGGTAGATGGAAACACCCCCATCCTGTGCTGGCCTGCATGGTGAGGGTCAGGAACTGGGACCCAGTTCCTGTGGCTACAGTGCTGGGAATGAATTTGTTCTCAGGGCTACAGCTTGACAGGAAGAGACAGGGAAAATCTGGTGTCCTGACAAAACTTCAGGAAAAAAAAACAACACATCCTTGTTGTCAGAGTGCCAAGATGGCCCCTGTGCTCTGGGACTGTCAAGCCAAGCTGGACATCTGGTATGGGGATTCATCTGATGAAATGAGGATGACTACATCAGGGTTAGTCACTCCAGGCTTGCTTCAGAGCCCGCAGGGAGGAATGGGTACTTCCAAGAGTGTGATTTGTCCTATTCTAAGGAAGTTATCCAAAACCAAATGATGTGAACTGTGCTCCAAATATGTCCAGGTTTCTCTGCTGAACTAGCTAGAAAAAAAAAATTGTAACAGCTATTATGAATCTATACTGCAACAATTCAAGCTTACTTCTTGCCTTCCCCTATGGTCACAAGAGAGCAGTAGGTCACCAGATTCTCAGGAACAAAGCTTTAATCGCCAGAAATTGTTATCATGTCCCTCTGCCTTCTACATAATATAAATATGAGGTTTCTTTTCCCTCAACCTTTCCTTGCAGGACATGTTTCTTAATTTGTTATCACTTCTACTACTTTGACTGGACCTTCTCTGGCTTGCCTTTAACATTTAATATATTCTATACTGATTCAATAACTCAAGTTAACATCTCCTATTTTTCACACCAAAGCCTCTAATTCAGTTATGTCCTTTTAGTTTCATTCTATAAACATTGAGTCTTTATAAATATTGAGTCCCATGATAGATTCTGGCGTATACAAATCTCTGGTCTTTACTCATTAATCTATATTCACACAAACCTTCAAACGTGAAGACAAACTGAAAAACTCAATTATTCCTTCTGTGCTTGGCAGTTGTACAGTTGCAGTGCTGACACTGCCAGTCCAACAAAGAAGATAGGGAGCAGCTTTGACTTCAAATACCTTCCAGGATACTGGTTGCATTTATGTTTAAATTTACATCTAAGCAGTAGGAAGATTTACATTACAGATCTCTGTGAGAAACTTCTACTCCCTGTGCAGCTATGATTTTTCTAGTTCTTAGTTAATGAAAACAGATAGATTTAGTACTAGTGGTAATGAAGACACAAAGAGCTGTAGGATAATGAGAAGCAGGAAGCAGTTTCATACAGTTTTTGTGAATGAAAAAATGTATGTGGGTGTTCATAGTACTCATGTGGAGCAGAAAACTATGAAGCTCAGTAAAAAATAAACTTTGCTGGATTATCCCTCCTAAAAAAAACCCTTCTCAGAACAAACACTAGCCAGAAAATCCCTCAAAAAAAAAATATCCAGGCTTGGGTCAATGTTATTTTGCTCTTCTCCTTCCTACAACCACTGTCTTGATTTCCATGGGACCAAGGCTCTGAAAGCACTTTAAAGATATGGATGGACAGAAAGGTGACTCACGTACTGGGCATTGCTTGCTTGCCTTTCTTACCTCCTTTGTGGGGCTGAGAAGGGGAGAAAAGCATTGGTTAATTTCCCTAAAACTTTCCTGGATCATAAGTAGTTCTTCACTTTATTTTAAACTGAGGCCCTGTGCCTTTGAAGTGAGCATGGGTAATTTCTTTTGTGTGTGTGGTCTGATTTTAGTGTTTTCTCATAGGTGCTGTTCACCAATCTTGTTCTTAGCTGTCACTACCCTGAACAAGCTTCCTTTGTGGACCAATGTAGCATATGGCACGAAAATGCAGTGCGAGAAAAAAAAAGTGATGTTTTAATTTTTGTGTCTGTGGCCCATACCACATCACATGGCAATGTGAGAACCATTAACCGAGGAGAACTTGTGTGGGCAAGGCTGAAACATCAAAAGGGGCAGTCAGATGATGCCCACACCTTCCCAGGCTTGTGTGAGTTCCCGCTATTCAATGCAAATGAGGTAATTTCATATGTGGAGATAGTGGTGTGATCCTGCCTCACATCTTACTCTTCCTTCAGGGAGCCAAAAGCAGACAAATATTTTGAGGAACCTAGTACCCTGAAGGCAACCACTAACTACTGTGGTGCAGCATTTACAAGGTAGTCACTCACATATGCAGGCCTGGGCTAAATCATCTTTTCTCTCTTAGTAAGGAACAGAGCACAGCCAGCAAATGTGACCAAGGAGAAGTTTGATACCTGAGAAACAAGCATCCTCCTGCTGACTGGTGAAAGAGAAAGGACACCTAGAAAATAAGACTGCAGAGAAGAACCAAAGCCAAAAAAAAAAAAAAAAAAGAAGTAAAATTGAATGAAATTAAACTGAATTTCTTACAGCAGCAAAGCTCTGTTCCCTTTTCCACTCCCCAGCAATAGCAGCAGATAAACAAAATTAGTTGGAAGCAGAGAAAACAGAACACGTGCTTTGCTCTAGATTTCTCCTTCCAAGAACTGTGGTGCTCGAAGGACAGTGCCTGGTCTTTAAATTTGTGTTCTCACTGACTCTTGTTGCATCAGTTTTTCTGTTCAGTCTGTTTCTTGTTCATCTCTCTCAAGGCCCAAGCCATGCCTCTTCTTCCCAAGCACATGATTCCTATTCCCTTTTCTTTCCTGAGTCCCTGCTTTACTTCCTCCTGGTGACAACTTGTACTGTGATCTCTTCACGTGGCTGACACTAGGGAGCCAGATTTCCCTATGATGCCCAAACAGACATTTTCAGTGTGTCAGGTGGAACCAATATAGTTAAAGAATAACAGAAAAATTTGAGGATTATTTATATTTTACGGCCTTTAGCCATGTCTCCATATGTTTCAACATCTGTTGTTTAGTAGACATTAAATGCTGCTTGAGCAGTGAGATAAGTTCATGGGTTATATTTTTACTTTAACCAAAGAGCCATGTGCTTTTATATGTATTTTAGGATTCATGGATGCACTTAGTCAATAACAAATCATGCTGGAGCATCTGCTATTTAAAAGCTCTACAACTTCTTATGGTGAGGTTTTCATCAGTCTTGTGTAATTTGGAAAAAAAAAATTAATCATCTGCCTAGAGAGACAGCTTCTTCAATAAAGGTTCTTGAAGATTTCCTTAAATGCTGTTTTAAAGCAAGAGATATATGGTTACTATCATAATGACTATCAGTGATTGCTGACTGGGAAGATAACGGTGAGGTGAGCTACTAAAATGTACTTGAAAGAGCCCAAATTCCTAGGGCTTTTTTTTTTTCCACCTAGTAGAGGTGAAACTTGAATAATTTCCACACTATTGGATTTGTGTCTGTAACATTCACAAATAAATTAGGACATCTCAGATCCAGGCACCTATTGTGAAGTACACAATGGAAGCATAACTTCAGAGCAAAACTTTACAAGGATGTATAGATGCACAGCATCACGTTGATAAATGCCCAAAAGAGCACAGAATTCAACCAACCTTTCTAACAGCTGCTGTTGATATTTGCCAATCTACTTATCTGCTGCAATGATTTGGCCTTTAATAGTGTAATTTGCAAATAACTGTCATGAAGTCTTCAGGAAAACGCTCAGAGAATGTCAGAGAAGATCAGCGTGGGAAGAGCTGGGGTAAGGACCAGTCAGTTCACAGAAGTTTCAGCCACATTTCAGCTAAGTTGAGCTCAAGAAAGACTCCACACTTTGACAATGCCTCTCCCAGTGACTCTGCTTGGTAAGAGCTTCTCAGGACAGTAAGTCTTGTATTCCAGGGACATTTTGGCACAAAAAATACGCATCCTGTCTAAGCCTCTCGGGCCTACTTGGTGCTGATTGGTCTTGTGCATGGAGGTTATGAAGGCTGCCACTTCCCTCTTGACTTTACAAAAACTTCTTCCAAAGGCCATTAAGGCCCAAGAAAGGCAGTGCTGAAATTTTCTATGATAAATGCATTGCCACACCAAAACAGAAATCAACATAACAAAAGTACAACATTTAAAGTCCTGTAGATTCACTAAGGAAATATTTGGTTTTCAGTCAAGGTGACACAGTAAGTGCTGCAAGATTTATGTTGTGTGAGGAATAACACTTTTCTCAGCAGGCAACAGACTGAAGTGCTCACCATTAAAATGAAGAGAAGAATTTCTTAAGAGGTGGAGGACTTTTTATCCTCTAATAGCCACACAGCTTATTTCTATGTTGCTGAGAGCTGGAACATACAGTTTCTTGTATGGTGTGAGCTGGAAGCTAATTTATCATGATTTTATCATGACTTGTGATTTAGGAAAGAATGTGTTACTTACACATTATGAAAGACTGGAAGAAATGAGAATATTTAGAACATTAATATTAAAGTGAGTAGAACAGCTTTCAGAAGGAAACAAAACTAAACAAATGTACTTCTCTGTCACCATAATTATGTGAGAAAGAATACTTTCCTGTTTTGAATAACTTCTTCCCATGAATGCAGGATATGCTGAGAACTGGAAGCATGAACTCTTTGGTAACAGAATTCAGCAAACGCTGCAGCCTGTTTTTAATTATTTCCCTGCTAAGCAATGGCACGTATGCAGCTTTGACTGCTTTGTGTTTACAAATCAGCACAGAGTGTTTCGGTGTACAATATAATTCACCTGGTTTTCTGAACTTGCTTGCAAATCTTGGCAATTTACAAGAGTTTACATACGCTTGCCAGCTGCTGCTTTTATATCAGTGAAAACAAGGCCTGAGCTGAAGACAGTAAAAAGAGTCATGTTGGTTTCCACAGGCTTTGAGCGGTTCTCTTAGAGAGCATGGATCTGTGTTAAGAGAGGACAGAGACCCACCAGCTGCATAAATGTATAATCTGTCACTGAAAATCTCACACCAAGGTCTTTAAGATTCCACTGGTTTAACCAGGGCGGTGGGGTTTTATTGCTCTGTATTCTCCATTCCATATTGATTTTTAAAATTCAGTAATATAATTAAGTTTAGTGTTCCTGTGATAATGAGACAGACATGCACGAGCTGGGACTTGTAACAATCCTCCATACCGACTGATCTGCTCCCACTCCATTAATAAGGATTTTCCATTCATACCAAAACATTTTAAGAGTTTTCGGCCATCAGTAGGTATGTTGAAAAAAATCCACTTCTGCCAAACATTATAAGGGTGCCAGGAAAAAAAACCTTGCATTATTTTGGGAAAAAAGTGCAAGAGAAATAAGTCAGGAAGACGTGTGGGTTTTTGTAGACTTTATAATACAATCTATCCAGGTGGATGTGATGAGAGAACTTCCAGCACAGTTTTTACTCAAAGCAGATGTCTTCTCCTGGCTCTTCTTAGCTCTGCTGTAAACTATAAGGGATCCCTACTTCTGAGTTCTGGACTGTCCTTCAATATTTTTTCCCATTAACATCTATGCCCTTGACCTTTCATTTTCTTTGAATTAATTGGTCCACTTATATGATTAACTAGTGAGTGTCAGTCACAAATGGCTCACAGAATTCCTTTTTTCCCTAATTTGTAGCCCTTTACATCATTCCTTCATTTGGTTTCTCTGTCTGACATGTCCTCCTCAATGCCCAGCTATCAGATTGTGTTGAACATGGATTGGATAAAACTGCTGAGGTTTTTCTGAGGCTTTGCTTCCTCCCACTTTTTCTGACAGTTGATATTAATGTAATATTCATATTGCTGGACCTATAGTTCATGGCATCTCCCTGATGACTCTTACCTAAACTGTTATTGTCCATATTTAATTTTTAAAGGTCTGATCTTGCCTTTTAGTCAACACACCTGTAAGTCTCAGCCAGAGCCCTGTCAGATTGTGTTCTTTCATCTCTTACTTCTGCTTTGGTTCCTCCATACGTCCAGCAACAAGATGCAAACATAACTTTTTTTTTTTTCTTTGCTTACACCTTCATTTAAATCAGAGCCTGGTATGCCCCAGAAGGCAATGAGGACAGATGCTGAAATTCAGTATTTTGCCTCTCTCAAAATAGGAAAATAGAGAAGGGGCAGGGAAAGTGGCAGAGTGAAAGCAGCATGAACAGCTCACAAAGTATCCCTGAGAGCTCATCTGTGATGTCTCACAGTATTCTGGGGGAACTGAGCCACAGTTTCAGCTCCTATCTGTTTCTTCCTTGGCAAATTGCTCATGTACTCGGGTGGTCTCACATCCACTCGTGTCCACTGGTCTTGTGTCTACCTGTGCCTGTTGCAACACATACAAAGTTCATTTCCATAAGTTTTGAAATCACCTGTGAGAGAGACAGTTCACAGCAGGGACAGAAGGATTTCATTAAAGCTGTGACTGACCAGACTGTGTTTGAACGGACCCCGGTTCTTCACAGAGACTGGCAGTTTTCAGGATTTACAGCCTTTAAGGGGAAAGCTCAACGACACATTGCTGGAAGATTTTGTTTTTGCTGCTTGCACCTCCCCGTCCCCAGAGAGTATCAGAGATTTCACAAGCATAAAGGCAATGTAGGAGGGCATGTGTCATTACACTGTCAGCAGTCCTGTCCAGAAACTAACCAGAGATGGGCAAGAGAAATCAGCAGGGCTGTGTGAAGGGAGCAGTGAGCTGATCACATATTACATTACTACAAAATTGAAAAATTACTGCTTCTAAAAGTATAACTCGTGGAAGGCTTAATCACCACATACAATCCCTAATGGAAATGCAATCTCCTTGTAGGCTGCTGGAGAGTGCATAATATATAGCTCATTGTTTCACGGATTTCAACACACTGACAGTAATAAATTAAATTAATTTCTCCGAGAGATGACTGTGGCCTTTAACAGCACTCCCAGACATTATCCTAATTGCTTGTGCAAAGCAGGCATTTATTGATAATGTGAAAGCTGCCTTGTACATAAAGGAAATATTTCAACTCCAAAGCATAACTGATGGAAGAACAATAAAAAGCTTCTTGTATTTTGACTTTAATAAAACTTCCCTGGACTTAAACAGGTGAAACCCATATTGAATCAGATCTTATCATTAAGAAACAAGAGAAATTAGTACAATTTATGTCATTATTCTTTATATTTTTATTTTCTGTTGCTCTTAAATCTGGCCTGTAAACCTCGTTCAAAACTGTATCTGATTTCAATTTGTCTCTTATTATTACATTTGGATTAGAAAAGTAAGTAAGCTAGTAGACAACAATCTAATTTATTTTTAATGAGTTTCATCAAAGTAATTGGTTTAAGTAAAACCTATGTGATTATGGTTGTACACAAGTGAAAGGAATTAAGTTACATGAGCAGGCTTCCTGTAGTCCACAAAACATTTAGCACCACTTTGCTAAGTTTAAGAACAAATATAAAACAGTGTTAAAAGTACTTATGAGGTGCTGTGTCTCCATATGTAGATAGTGAGCAAATTCCATTGAAGCTGAAAGATACAGTATCTCTGTAAAAGATCCAACAGCCAAGGTATAATGAGTGGATTCTAGTGGGCTCAACTAAGTGATGTCTTTTTGTGAACTGCCACTGTTAAACTGAGTGTTGCAGCATCAAGTTCACTACTGTGAATCACAGGTGAGGGGCTCCAGAGCAAAGAGGTTTGTAATACCCATTTGTGAGTTTATATCATGCTTATTTCTTGTTAGAGGCTTTAGGGACTCCAATGAATCTGTACTAAATTCAGGAGCAACTGGTGTATCAAAGGTGACACAAAACATTTGCAAATGTTTCGTGCAAAGGCAAAGATTTGTTGTCATAAGGGAAAGTTCTTAACAATTGCAGCATTCATAGTATACCTAAAAATAGAAATATGTATATTTTAATTCACTTCCCTCTGTCAGGGCCCAGCAAGAATAGCAGTTTGTCGTATGGTCCCACAGCTCCCTTTTGTGTCACTCTACTGCCTTTTCTATCTTACTGATCTGTGAGGGTGTGGAGGTGGTCAGAGAGACGCCACCATCCCTTTCCTTTTTCACTTCAGAAACCTTTATAACTTCAAAAATAAAGTGAGTGCATGCATATTTTTCAAAAAGCATCCCCTCGTATTCGATATCTTGGTGTCTACATAATTTTTCATGGGTATCTGTGATACTTTGAGAATCTTTACCACCAAATTACAACTCACTCTGGAATACCTGGCTGCAGTACTCGAAATCTCACCTACTGCCTGTGTACCACCTTGTGACAAAGCTCCAATTGCCTGTTATCCTTTTGCTGTTTTGCTGTAGGGAGTAGAGGACACGCAACACATTCACTTGAGTTTTAGTTTTGTTTGCTCTACAACATTTGAGGTACTTTTTTGCTGAAACGTGAGATAAGAAAACAGCATTTTATATATAAATAAACCCTATGTTGATCTCATATCTAAAGGTAAAGTAGAGCATGGTAAAAGATTTCAGTCCCCTTCCAACCCTTCTGGGGTACATTCAAGTTATATGGAACCAGTCAGATACTCTGCACAGCAAATTCTGTGTCATAGCCAATAGAGCTGTGCTACTCAAAGAAGTCTGTGTTAATGGCTTTTGCAGAAGTTGGAACACACTATGGGAATGTTATCCTAGTCAATGAGGGGTTCAAGACTTCCTCAAAAAATATTAATGGAAATTGTTGTCCGGAGATTTCCCAAAAGATTTGAAGACTTTTCCCTCCTCTAGTAAAACAGTTGTTGAAAAACTGCAGACCTTGCAGCATTCACAATCAAGAAAATACTCAGCAGATGCTGTTTCCGTCCCAAAGTGAGAAGTTCGTGGCTTTTTTTGGCATCCCCTAGCCTGTGTTGGTGGGGTCCACACAGCCTTTCTGAAAGGGTGATCCGAGGTGGAGTGGATGCCAGGGGAAGTGTGCATCACGGGGAATGACACACACCGGCCCTACAAGGGAGCTGAACTTGCCTTGCTGCTCAACACTTCCCACCAGCCAACACACAGAGCTCTGCCATGCTGCACCTATAAAGAAATGCTCGTTTGTTCTGTGGGAACTCTTGCTGTTGGCCACAATTAAGGTGGAGCTTCCGGTGAAATAACAAAACTGCATCAGCCTGATGTTGCACCCTGAGCAACACGTGTTTCATGCCTCCCCTCAGCCTAGAAGGTTCTGCCAGACCTCAGCAGTATAGCAATTTGAGTGTAAATCTTTAGGCAGGTATTGGATATGTGGGTAAGGACTGAATAGTGACAGGGGTGCTCCTGGGAAGGAGACTGGCAGTCTTGGTGGGAGGGCAGAAGTGATGCAGAGCAGGTCCCCATCCTTATGTGTCAGTCAGTCCAGCTGTCTCAGTTTTGCTGTGCAAGAGTTTGTTATCTGATTCCTCACAGTGCTGACACCCATCCAAATGATTGCAGCACAGCAGCACATACCCATATCCTTCCTTATCCCTGTGATCATGTGTTTGCCCTTCTGTGAGACCTTGTACTGTGTCATAAAGACACACTACATGAACTCAAGGTTTCTACATCATGTGACGTAGGCACAGAGCAATAAATAAACTGAGATTCACCACACCATTAAAAAGGTTCACTTTTCTAGCATTGCTTTCTACTCTCCTTCATAACAGAGGAAGAGTTTGAATTCACCAAAACACTTCTGCTTCCCCATGGAAGCAAGCACCACAGCCAATAAAAACCCCTGATGTTTTCGGACTAAGGCAGACTTGTAATCATGAGACCCAGCAGGAGCAGGAGGAGGGCAGCAGTAAGGGAACCACAGCTACTGCTGTCCAAGGAGGTGATATTTCCTGTCCTCCCACATGTGCAGGGAGGGAGAGGACATGCCAGCTGCTGGTAAGCCTCCTGTCAAGGTCTTCTTCTCAATGCTGCTGATATTTTTTTAGGTTCTGTTCCAACAAATCAATGTTTTCCTAAAAGCCTGACGACCAGCTACAAAAAAAAGCCACAATAAGTGGCTTATTTCTACATAGTGTCAGGAAAAGCAACATGTTTTTATGTTGTTTCAGCCATTTGCATTTGCTGTACATCAACAGCAGAAGTCAGCCTGTTGAACAAGACCAGAACAGGATGCTCTGCTGAATGTCATAGCCCCAACAAATATCATGGCTGTCTCTTCCTTCCACAAGGCTGATGTTGTTCTCATTTTGCTTGGCTTTTGGCAGTCAGTTCCTTATCTGTGGTCATAAACTGGTGGGTGGCTTATGACTGAGAAAGTGTTGAGTCAGAAATTTCTCACTTACCTTGGGCCAGGGTCAGAGGTCAGAGGATCTGTGCATACGTATATATGAGGCCATACTTGCAATATATATTGAGGTATCACATATGGTATAACATACCCAAATAAATATATTATTCCCCAGACCCTTGTTCATGCTCCTGTGGACAGGGAGTAGCACAGTACAGCTACGCATAGCACTCAGGAATTCACTTCTCCAGAAATGCCTCATGCTTTTTCTTTTACACTTTCTCATGTGGAGCAGGAATTCCTTTCATGTCCTTGTCACTTTACCACAACGCTGTTCAACTAAGACACCTGGTACACAGTTTACCCTGGGGGAACTTTGCAGTGTTACCTTTTAATGTGGTTTTTTTTTAGTAGAAACCCCTGCTGATTACATACTAAAAGTACTTGTTAGTGACTACTGCTTCATTAATATTTCCAGTGCCGTTGAATGTAATATTTTGACATCACCCTTGCCTCTTTTCACGTGCTGGTTTAATTAAGGCATTTGTTTGCTTTACGGTTATTACTTCCTGTACCAGGAAACCAAACACACTCTAAAGATGTTAACAATGAATTCAAAGTCGCCCATATGCAGCTTAAGGGAATAATTTTTAAAAGTGCATTAAAAGGGATAGGGGTAGTTTCAGACATATTTCTGCTATTTCCCTAGAAGGTAATAACTTGATTGCCTGGTTTTATCTGCTGCATATGCTGATATTTGTTTACACTGGCTGTTTGCCTAAACAGCTCAATTTCTTATATTTCCAAATCAAGAATAAACTTAATGATACTCTATAGTGTGCCCCACTGCAGGCGAAGGAACATCTCAATTACTGATCTCAACTGGAGAAATTCCAGCAAAAAAATCAAATCCTCTTTGAACCCTCAGATTGCAGTCACAAGGCTGCAGTTGTGCAGGAAATCCCCCTGCATCCAGGTCCCACAGAAAACACCTGGCAGCCCAGCAACCGGAGTGTTTTTGGAAAGATGAACCATTTAGCATATTCCTAGTTTGGGGAAGTCATTGTCCCAGACTGAGGGTTGGAATTGCCAGTGACTGTGCTTGTGACTGAGTGATTGCCAGAGATTTTGGGGCAGGGTTTAAGATAACACGGCCTTGAGCTCCCATACAGTGACTCATAGAGTAAGCAAGCATGTCAGAAATCCAGAAACCAGGGGCTTTCCCTTGCTTTGCCCTTCTCTGATGTCTTCTGTGTGGTGATGGCTGCAGGGGACCACTGCAAACTGCACTTTGTCTCTCCGTGACATGGAGGTCACACTTGGCAATGAGGGCAAAGAGCAGGACAAAAGCTTTTCCAGCTCCACCTGGGCAGGCACTGGCACAGAAAAGTCATTAGAACAAGAGGGTCAGTGCTCTGCTCCCTCACAAGAAAACAACTGCGGCAGAGGCAGCTTGGTGACCCTGACAGGAGCATCAGTGGAAAGGTTATGTTTCAGGGGATATCTCACACCACTGAGGTGGAAGGGTCTGTGCACCCATACCAGAACACTTGGCTGGGGTTACTGGCTGGGGTTACAAGAACCCCACATGTGATGCCTGGTCGTGCTGCTGAGGTTTATTTTCATGAGGACAAGCAGAGCAGATATGTAAGTCTGAACATTGCTCATAAATGAAATGCTGCCTTCAGCCAAGATTCTAATGAGCCACAGCTGGCTGCTGGTCTGAAGGGCCAGTATGTGCACTAATTACATCATGATGAAGCGTGATGGCATATAACCACACTGCTATTAGCACACAGATCACAACTGCCCAAGTGTAGGAAAAGAAATCAGTCTACTAACTCCCTAGTTCATCACAGTAAAGTAATTTGCAGAAGCACAAATTACTCTCACAATACACAGGCATGTGCCTGAGTTCCAACCTTATGAACTGGGGCAGCTAGGTCTAAGCAGACCTAAGAACCCGTTGCTGAGGAAAGGGATACAGGGCACCAGTTGTCTCTCATGCTAAGGTAGCAATCCACAGGAAAAAGTCCCCAGTGATCCTGATTCTGGCAGCCATGGCTATGTCTCCAGCCAAACCTAATCCTCCATCCTGCCCCAACCTGTGGCCTCCAAAGAGATGGTCTCACTGCTCCTTTTATTTTTTTCACAAACTTGTGCAAGGCCTGGACTGAAAGATAAGAAAAGGCAGTGATCCAGAAAAGTTGCTTCTACAAAACATAGTAACAGTGACAGTTATACTGGAGCACCATCTACTGTCTACTAAATATCCATTAACACGTATGTTTAAGCACCTGTCTTGCATTCACACCAAAACCTCTCTCTGACCACCTTTCTTTCACCTGAATTTTCTGCATGCTTCCTTAGGTCTTGTCTCTGGTATGAAGTGTGGCTATCTTCTGTGATCAGGCACTTGTGTTCGTGCCTCTGACAGAGGTCTTGGAGAAAGCAAGGCAGAGAAGAGCCTGTGTGTGTTTGATCAGCAGGGTGCAAAGATGGACAGGATTGAAGCAAGGCAACCAGACATCAGACACAATAGGTATGACCCCACATGTACAAGGGCAGTGGTATTCATCTCTCACTCAGACAGAGTAATGCAAAAGCCAATATTTTCTATAAACTTATGAGGGAAAAGTAGAATTATTTCTCTTCACTTTCCTGCAGGGCAATGGGGAGGCAAGACATGGAGCGAAGGAAAATCTTCCAGACCAGTATTTCAGACTTCCCATTAGTTCAGGCAAACACTGTTGCATCAGTGGAAACTATTGTACTAATTACAGTGGTACTTTAGAATTCAAGACTTTTGGCAATGACAGCAGCAAGAGGTTAGGAATGTGAAATAAAATTTAGATATGAAGTGCCAGGACCTATGGTACTAAACGTTGGTCTGTAATGCTGATCCTTCACCTTCTGATTACAGGAGAGTGGGGAGGGGATAAAATGAGGCTACGGTGGCAGGAGAGAAAGAACAAAGGAGATTGTGGCTAACAGAAGTTGAAAACAACAATTAAAAACAGAGCAAAAGAATTCAAAAGAGAAAAAAATATAAGAATGAAAAAATGACTGCACAATACAGAGAAGTGTTGAGAGAAATCTACAGCTGCAAGAGAGGTATGGAAGAAAAAAACTATGGGAGAAGATAAAGTGGGAGGGAGAAAAAAATACGCAATAAATGTAGAAAATTTATTAGAAGAACAAATGCAAAGATAAGAACTTAACCTATTTGACATAATAAACAGGCAGCAAGTATTTAAAAATTAAGTCTTCTTTACTCCTTTATGTCAGAAGTGTACATGTGCAAATTCATCTAGGTCAGAAATCAAAGATGTACTTCTCAGTCATAAATTTCCCAGTCTACTTTAGCCACCTTCAAATAAAAAAAAGAAAACAAACTTTGTTCTTGGGCATTCCTAAAGTTTTTTTCTTTTTAAAAAAAGTTGCATCTACACATGTGATGCTGTAAATGGCTGTGGTTTTCACTGTGCAGTATTACAGTGTTGACTTTCCAGTAGATTTCTAAAACATTTTCTGTAATATCTACCTTCAGCAGAAGGATTACTGTCTGGAATTCTGTAAGCAAGAATCAAGAAATAGGCAGATTTCTTCCCCAACACTTTTTGAAAGACAAAAATTCCCAGCCCGTCTCCCTGCCCAGAAGACAAGTTCTGTGCTTACTCTGTGGGACAGTAACTGTTTTGTTTTACATCTTAAAAGTTTAAGCTGTTCTTACAAACAATTTCTATTTAGTTATGTGAAACAGTTGGTCACTGTTGAAACGAGTGTTTTATCATTGCCTTCTGGGATTTGACCCTTGGAGTGTACTTGAAGAACAAGAGGAGACAAACTTGCTGTAGAAGAGAGTTTAACCAAACAGAGAGTCTACAATATTTCCAAACAAGCAAAAAAAGCATTTACAATTTTATTGGAAAAAGAAGGTAATTGGCTGCTCCTCCAGTTTCTTTCTCCTGTATTTCTAAAGACCTTCCTCTCAAATGCCATCATTAGCCTGCTGTAACCTGTGCTTTTTTGGTTCCTGGTCCAGAAACATCACAGGAATTTGTTGGACTGTCTCTGGAAGTGCTGACAGAAGATAGGAGCAGGAGAGGTAGAGGGTGGCTGCAGGAAGCTGAGGTCTAGGACAGAAAGCCTGATCTCTCTCTGTCAGATGGAGGCAGAAGAGTAATGCAACAATTTGGCATTGATTCAGGGTGGCTGAGAGTCCCTGCTGGGAAACCCCCTGATATCAGAGCTGTGTGGTACTTGACATGACTTTTTTCCAAATCTATTTTATCATGCTGTAGATGTAATCTATTTACTTTGGAAATATAACTATATTGAGTAATCTTCCAAATAAACGCAACACCATTTCTTTCTTTGGAAGCTTGATTTCCATTAAAGAAAAACATTTTCTGAGCTCTGATTTTGTCTGGGTTCTCTCTTACTCTTTCTTGGAAACACTGATGCTGAGCCTCCTTTCGAGTGTAAAGCGGCAACAGAAAATAATCTTACCAGACAAAGGATGAAGAGGTTTAGACAAGATCTATTTGGGGACTTAACTGATTGGCAGCAGCAGTAGCAACACAAGCTGCAAAACCTCTTGTCAAAGAAAGGTTATCTGGAGGTTGCTGGGTTTAGAGAAGAGCATGTCTCTCTGTTCTCCAGCCACCCTTGTACTTCACTCTGGCATTTACTGTTGTAGGCAGAGGTTGGCTTCTTCAGACAGCAAATCAGAGAAATCTGTGGCACTTTACTTCCTAATAATTTAGTTATTCAGGGTAAAGCACATGCAGTTTCAGCTGTTGTGGGCCAAGAAGTGGCATCAAATATAAGTCTTGGCTCAAAAATAGTTTGGGGGTGATGAAATGCATGAAATAGATCACTGTCTCCCAGCGTGTCATACATGCCAGTGTGATCAGCTGCTGTCTGATGGACATGATTCCCTAGGGTCATTGCTCATAATGGCACAAAAAGTCATTGGGAATTACTGCAGTTTTCCAGCTAGCAAACTTAGGATTTTTAATTGAAAAATTTAGATAACCAAATGCTTGTCTATCTACAAGTCTTCCTGTATGCACTTCTGAAAACTGATTTTGACTTTTAATGCAATTATATGGTGTGGGATTGCAATGTGAAACATGCCAGCAATATTTTCCTCAGCTTGGCCTTACAGTTATAATTATGGACTCTAATTAAGTGACAAGGACTGGATTTCTAGGTGGCATAAAATATTTTTTTTATCAATATGCAGTACTTTTCATCATAGAATAGTTAAGGTTGGGAGAGACCTTAAAGATCATCTAGTTCCAACGTCCCTGCCTTGGACAGGGGCACTTTCTGCTAGACTAGATTGCTTCTATCTCCATCCAACCTGGCCTTGAACACTTCCAGGCATCCACAACTTCTCCAGGCAAACTGTTTCAGTGCCTCATCACATTCAGAGCAAAGAATTTCTTCCCAGTATCTAACCAAAACCCACTCTCTTTCAGTTCTAAGTAATTTCCGCTTGTGCTGTTACCCCATGCCTTTGCAAAAAGTCCCTCTCCAACTTTCCTGTCAGCCCCCTTTAGGTACTGCAACAACGATGTAAGGTCTTCTGGAGATTTCTCTTCCCCAGGTTGAAACAACCACAGCTCTCTTAGCTTGTCTTCATAGGAGAAGGTTGTCCCAGTCATCAATAAAGGTGTTAAAGAGCACTGATACAAATACTGACCCCTGAGGAATATCACTGATCAATGATCTCCACTTGGACATCTGGCAGCTGACCTCAACCTTTTGAATGCAACCATCCAGCCACCTTCTTATCAATAAAGTGTCCATCAAATCCAAGACTTTCTGGTTTAGAGACCAGGATGTTGTGCAGGACAGTGCCAAATGATTTGCACAGGCCCAAGTGCAGATGTTGTCAGTAGCTCTTCTTTCATCCATCTGTGCTGTAATCCTGTTGCAGAAGGCCACCAAATTTGTCAGGCATGATTTACCCTTAACAAAGCCATGCTGGCTTGCCACCAATCACCTCTTTATATACTGTTTTCTTTTGCTCAGTTCTGTTGTTCGCATTCCCACCTCCTATGGATAAACTTAGGTACTGGCAGAGAGAAGACCTCAATGTGAAGATGGGAGATGCATGTCTTTGATAAAGAACTGGATACCAAGCTGCTGAAACCTCAAATTACACAGGACATATTTAGCAGTGCTTGCTCAGGTTGTGCACTTGAGTGGAGGACTCGACACGGTGGGCAAATGCAGATTGCCATGAAGCAATTAAATACTTCCTCAAAGCTGTCTACAGGCAACCAGCTGTGGGGCAGAGCCTCACAAGAAAAGCATGTGGTTATTTTCTCATCACAAAGAGTGATTGCGGGCGGAGTGGTGGGAAGAGCTGACACTGGAGATCCTTTCCTTGTGCTCTCCCCACAGGAGCCGGTGGGAAGTGCACAGGCAGATGAGCACATGGAGCTGAGGGATGATTAGGCAGATGATCTGTCTCACAAACTTACAATGCAAGAAGGCAAGGGACAGCCAGTTTGCTCCCACGGTGAGACTACATGTACTGATAGAAAGATCAATGCAAGTTTCACCTCAAAAGTTTTTGGTGAGCTTGGGTTTGTTTCAACATGTTCATTTCCCTCCTGTTGTTCTCAGGGACATCTGACAGTAGTCCTCCTCTGTGTCCATGACATGGGTCACAGTACATGTCATGTGGAGACAAGGATAGGACACAGTACAAAAACAGCCTTTCGGTTGTTCTTCAGGAAGATTGTGTTGGTTGTGTGAGTTTCTCAGCTCTCATAGAAAATAGCTGGATTTTGTTGTGTGTGTGTGTTTGTTTTGGTTTGGTTTTTTATGAGCACATCTGCTTAGCATCTGAATTTCTAAACAACTTAAAATTAAATAAAGCACAGCATTAACCCATGAGAGGCCATAAATCTGTAGGTCCCTAGGAAGTGAATTTTGAATTGCCTCATTTGTTCTGCTCTACAACAATGACTATTTCCACACAGCTCTTTATACATGATCTGAAAACACAGGAATGTGGAACTGAGATTGGCATAATGCACTCATATCTCACGGAGAAGCCACAGCATACTCCAACCCCTCCTTGCCTGTGGTGTCTGGGGCTGGTGGATGCACAGCTGCCTGTGCCTCCCTGGCTGGAGATTTTGATCAAATGCATGGGCCAAAAGCACGTAAAACAACCTAGTAATTGACATGATCCTAAATTTGAGGATTAGTTTGTTTTTTAATACACCAGAAATGTCTTTTCCTTGTGGGTTTCCTAGGTACCTCTGCGTTAGCAAATGTTGCTGAGCATGAGGATATCACACTTCAGATTCTAGCTGACATAAACTGAGGCACCTTCATTTACAGTGTACAGCTTTCATAACCACATAAACTGACAGAAGAAATGTAGATGAGGTAGTTGACAGTGCACTACAATGCATTCACCTTTCAAAGAGTCTCTGCTTGGACTTACTTTCTGTGAGTTGCCAAAAGTCCCTGTTAACTCCTACCTACCCAATAAAGTTCCAAGGCAATTTGGTTCACAACTTTGACCAGATCACAAGTTTTCACAGGGAATAATTACCACTGGTAAGCAGCAAATGCCATCCTTGACATCTTTCTAGGACTCAAGCCTGTGACATACTCCACTGAGTTCTGGCACCAGACTTCAAGACTTAAGTCTTCATGACAGTTCTATGAAATAAAACTTGTGATACCTCAGGGATGACTGGGTAAAAATTCTCTCCCCCAGATGCAACACCAGATTGAGCAAAATTCTTATTGAGAAGTGTCAGCGGAGAACTTTTCATGCCAATCTATGAAGTCTAATTTTGGGTCAGTTAGAGATAACGTTAAGTAGCAGCTCCACTGCAAAAAGCAGTAACAACAATAAACAACACACTTCAAAAAAAAAAACAAACAAAAAAAAACCACCAAAAAAAACCAAAGAACAGAATCTCAGCTTATGAGCAGACTTGGAAAAACCCCAAGAGGCATATTACTCAATCCTGATGTACAAGTTCTTAATACACCTCAAAATGTTGTGAGGGAAACAATCTCCTGTTACTTTCTTCTGTGTGTACACATGTAGGAGGAAGAAAGATTGATTTTAGAGTTTTTTAGCAGCCCATTTAAAAAGCACAGTTATACTAAAATAACAGTATGTTGTTATTCAAGTAATAGTCTGTTCTCCAGACAGGAAGAGCTCTTATTTTGATTTCTTTGTGTACTACTTCTACTTGTGTACACACAGGTTCTGATTTTTATCTTGGAGGTTGTAGAAACATTCAGCAAAGAAAACAAAAGACTTACCTATTTGCTTTATACTTTGATTTGTAAAGTCCACAGCATTCTTCAGGAGTCCCTTAGGACCTACAAGAAATGAGAAACATTTCCTTTTTAACAGATGGTCATGTAAAGCCTGTTCTTTATTAGTGATAAATGCTCTATAGATTCAACCACAAAAAGAGGTGTCCCTCTCTTGTAATTTTTTTTGTTAAATCCCAGTGAGTCATCTATACAGGAAAATCTAGCTACGACACAGGGACACAAGCTCCCTGCACTCACTGTGTGTTTTTATATGGGGACTTGCATCTCAGTGAGCATCAGACTGAGGTTTCTGGGCCAGGAGCAGTCCCTGAGATGGTGCTTGAGCCCATACAGTTCACCAGGGATTGCAGCGTCCCCTCCTATGCCGTTTGTCCCCAGAGAAACTGCCTTCCTACTCATTGGAATCTCTACTAAATTCAGTTTTTCTTTCCTTTCCTTTTTCTTTCCTTTCCTTTTTCTTTCCTTTCTCTCTGTCTCCTGGGTCCTGCTGTGATAGGGCATTACCCTGCAGTCACCCAAGCTCTTCTCCCTCCGAACGCTCAGCAAGTGATTACAAAGGGCAGCCTGGCCTTCAAGCAAAGAATTATGAGAAAGCATCTCGGCAGATGTTCTCACTACAGCCAGAAGACACCAGCACATATTCTCTCAGATCACTGTGTAGCCTGGCTGGATCTTTGGCTTTTTTTATACGCACAAATCTTGTTGCAGACATTTGTCTACAGAAAGTTGTCCAGATCCCTGTCCAACAGCTGGCCCTTTGCAGCAGCCGCCGCTGAAGGCCCCAAGCCTGCTGAATGACTTTAAAATATTTTCATGCAGGACTGTCGCTTTGTTTGAACCATTCAGCTGATTCAGCACTGCAGCCATGCAAAGGCTGATTGATGGTTTGCTTATTTTACAGGCTGACAGTCCACAAGCCAGTTGCCCACTAATATTTCCCTGATGAGCACAGGGCTATTTCTGTGTTGCAGTAGGCTGCTCAGAAGCTAAACTCCTACATTCCCATAATTTGTATATACATAATATATATATATAACCCATACATTACCATAATTTGTGATTATGGTAACAACTACATGAAACAGAGTGCCTATTATCATATTTAAACTTAGCATGTAGCTATGTTTATATACCATAGGTCATAAAGTTGACTGAAAAAATCCCAAGAATTTAATTCTAAGATAAAAATAATTTTGTAATGAAATTCATGAAAAAAAAGATATTATCTTATTTAAGGATGAAGGAAACAATCAAAACATGAGGGGAAAAAAGAAACAAAAAAGCAACACATTGTCTGACTGACACAAGCTGTTATTGCAGTTTGTACAGCAAAATGTTACTTTCCTAAATAAATAATTTTTTTGCTTCTTTTAATTCAGTAGTATTAAAAATCTCTGTTTCTGCTTCCCAGATTTTTGAAAGTGCAGAAAGTGTACTACAGAAGATGGGTTTAAAGTTCATTCTAAGGAATGATATAAAAACATAATAAAAGTAGAGAGGATTTTCTTTTTTATCCCTTTCAGTGCAGAAAGTGAGATGTTTTAGTCATATGCTAGTCCAAGTGTTTTCAGGGTTTGAAGATAAATGTTTGACTTTCTCTTACTGAATGCAAAGAGAAATATAGTAATGCAATTTCAAACCCAAATGAGAGGCTCAGAAGGAGGGAGTGGTTCCCATTATTAACACTTTTGTTCTGTTTGCAGATTCCCTTATGCTTGAAGAACGTAGAATTTCTTAGAAGTTAACAGCAATGCCAAAGTTCCATTTTAAATGCATTTGTAGCTCAAAAGGGCTGGGAGGATGACAGTTGGTTTTTGTTGGTTAGTTTTTTAAGACCAATAAGATATAGGCTGCACATCAAGTGTATTCCTCCTGGAACTGTTATTTTTAAATGACAGGGATGAAAAGAAGCTGAAAATCTCTCTTAAGGCCTACAGACCAGGTTTTAGTCATACTTAAACCTTCACAAAACCCTGATTATCAAAAAATAACTGGCAGAATCCTTGAACCACTCTCCCCATAACTACCTCCCTCCCTCATATCTGCAGGAACTATTGGGTCAAAATCTGAAAAAGTCAGTTTCTCTCTAGCCTGCAGAGAATGAATTTTCTGCAGGATATCTATCACTGGGATCAGTTCCTCTTCCATAAGCTGTATTTAGAGTACCTGTAATTCTGTAAAGGAATGGCTGGGAGCTGATTTGGGACCAAAGGCTTCCTCCTGCAGCAGTCTCTGGTGGTTTAGGTGCCTTGTGAATGCCTAATCCACACAAAAAAGCTTCAATTGCCACAAAAACTTTCTGTGGATTCAGGGTCACTGCTGAACCTGGAACAGAGCTGCACCACTGAAGTCTGGAGGAGGTAAAAGTGACCAGCCTGTTCCCCACAGTGGTCATGGTGACCCCAAAGACTTTGCTGCCCTTTGTCTCCAAGGGATGCATGTTGGTTTTGCCCTTGACCTCTGCTATTCACATCTGAGAACAGTGATACGAGACATATGGATCTGATGTGCAGTCCTGAAAAGATGTCAGCATTGGCAGCATTATGGCTTAATGTGCTCTATTTTCATTCAGAAGTTTCTTCCAGAATGTGTCCTGGAGAGGGATGCTTCTCTCTTATGCGTTTTTGTTAAGGCTGATGAATTCAAGAGGTCCATTAATGTCAATGCTGGGCACAGGCATAGCCCAACAAGCTGTTGACTGCAGTCAGCTCTTTCCATAAGCTCCAGGGAACTGAGGATGCTCAGCACTTTGCAGAAGCAGGTGCTACAGCAGGGCCTGTACGAGTCCCACGCTGAAGTCTAAGGAAATTAACTCATGCCCATTGATCACTGTAGCCATAGAAGAATCATTGAGATCATGAAATGCCATTTGCTTTCGACAGAAATCTTTCAATCATGCTCAAAACCAGCACAGAGCAGAGGGCTGAAAGCAGAGCTGCAGACAGGCAGAATACCTGATTTTTCATAGGAGAAAAATCATAGAATCATAGAGTTGTTTAGGCTGGAAAAGACCTTGCAGGTCACCAAGTACAACTACTAACTGAACACTGGCATGTCCACCACTAAAAAATGTCCCTAGGTGCCACATCTACACATATTTTAAATACCTCCACTCAACCACTTCCCTGGGTAGCCAGTTCTAGTGCTTGGGAATCCTTTTGGTGAGGAAATTTTTCCTAATAGCTGATATAAACCTTCTCAGTGCAACTTAGAACCACAGATTCATAGAATGGTTTGGGTTGGAAAACACCTTAAAGGTCGTGTACTTCCAACCCCCCTGCCATGAGCAGGGATGTCATTTACCAGATCAGGTTGCTCAGGACCCCATCAAACCTGGCCTTGAACACTTCCAGGGTTGGGACATCTGCAACATCTCTGAGTAACCTGTTCTAGTGCTTCACCACTCTCTGAATGAAGAATTTCTTTCATATTTCTAACCTAAATTTTCCCTTTTAAATCCATTGCCCCTTGTCCTGTCTCTGTCTGCCCATAAAAAAAGTCCCTCTCCCTACTATTCGTAATCCCCCTTAAGGTGTTGGAAGGTCACAGTGAGGTCTTCCTGAAGCCTTCTCTTCTCCAGGCTGATCAACCCCAGCTCTCTCAGCCTGTCATTGTAGGAGAGGTGCTTCAGACCTCTGATCGTCTTTATGTCCCTCCTCTGGACCCAATTCAACAGGTCCATGTGTGTTCTGTGCTGAGGACCCCAGAACTAGACAAAGTGCTCCAGGTGGGGTCTCACAAGGGCAGAGCAGAGGGGCAGACTCACCTTCCTTGACCTCCTGGCCACTCCCCTTTTGAGTGAGCCCACAACACAATTGGTCTGCAGGGTTGCAGGCACACACTGTTGGCTCATGTCCAGCTTTTCATCCATATGAAATCCTCCTCTGCAAGGTTGCTCTCAGTGACTTCTTCTGACAGTCTGTGATCGTGTCTGGGGTTGCCCTGACCCATGTGCAGCACCTTGAACTTGGACCTGGACCTGTTAAACTTCATTAAGTTCTTGTGGGCCCACTTCTTGAGCTTATCCAGGTGGCATTCCTTCCTTCTGTTGTGTCAGCTGCATCACTGAGCTTCGTATCACCTCCAAACTCGCTGTGGATGCACTTGATCTCACCATCTGTGTCACTGATGAAGATACTGAAGAGCACCAGTCCCAAGACAGAGACCTGAACTCTGTGGACACAGAGCCATCAACCATGACTCTCTGGCTGCTTCCATCCAGCCAATTCCTTGTCCACTGAGTAGTCCATCCATCAAACCCATGTATCTCCACTTTGCAGATAAGGATGTCATGTGGGACCATGTCTAAAGTCCAGCAGAGACCTAGATAAATGACCTCTGTCAGTCTTCCTTTGCTGACCACTGCAGTTACTCCATCATGGAAGGCCACCAGACTGGTCAGGCACAACTTGCACTTAGTAAAGCCATGCTGGCTGCCTCAGATCACCTTTTATGTGCCTAAATCTTCTGGGAGGATTTGCCCCATGATGTTGCCAGGTGAGAGAGACTGAAATGTTAGTGGTTAATCAACTCGAACAATCGGCCTTTTGGAAAAGCAGGAGGTGCTTTATTGGGCCAGGTTTGCAAGGTCACAGCCCCGGTGCAGAGGGGATGTGCACCCACCACGGGAGGATGCCAGCTGGGTGTTGAGCCAGATAAGGGAGAAGGGTGACAAGAAGTAGACCCTGCAGAGGTGGGATAGTGCTTTTTATCGTGCCAATGTCCTCCCTCACGCAACTACATCAGGCATAAAACTCACCCCCCTGCCCCTGCCTTGGGGAAATACGGCAACATTCACACATACTCATGGAGTTATCCATTCCTTGTGATGGGGCATAACTGGCTTGACTACACTGATGTGAGAGACAGCTGTCACGTCTTAGAAGGCATCATAAACCATCAAAGACCCCTGAAGTGCCCCCAGACTCATTTCAGGGGCCTTCCATCAGAGGACTGCCCATGATCCACAGTGTTGCAAAGGATGGTCTAAAACTTCCCCCATCCCAGGGGAGGTACCTGGGCATTCCTGCCTGAACTGAATGTATATTAACACACTGAACATGTTTTGGGGACTTCCCCACCCCTGGCGGATCAAGACTGGGATGAAGACTTCGGCCAATGGACATGTATATTGCAACAATCTAGTCTTGTCACTGATCCATAGTGATCTTTCCTCTCTGCTGTCTACTCTTGTCCTTTCTTTCTCTTTCTCTTCCTTATGTATTTTCCTAAATGTTGTCTGTATACTTTTACATTGTTTCATTTCTGTAGATAATAATAACCAAACTGGCTACATACCTCCTTTCCATTGCAACCAAATTGTTCTAAAATAAACCTGCCCTGTACATAAACACCAGTCATTCAGTGTCATCTCACTCTAATTCACCCCAAGGACCTCAGTTAGCTTGCCTTCAGGGTTGGGTCATAACAACAGACACAGGGGTGAGGGTCACTGCTCTGTAGCTCTCCAGGTCTTCCTTTCTCCTCTTTTTACAAATGGGACTGATGTCTCCTTTTTTTCAGACACCAAGGACTTTGCCTGACTACCTTCACTTTTCAAATATGGTGGAGAGTGACTTGGCAACAACATCAGCCAGTTCCCTCAGGACCCTGGGGTGCATCCCATCAAGTCCCATAGACTTGTGGTTGGTTATTCAGCTTCATTAAGTGGTCCCACAGCTGCTCTTCTCTTATAGTGGGAGGGACTTCACTGCCCCCACACCCATCCAGAGGATCAGGGACTTAAGAGATGTGGAAGCCTGACTGTCAGTGAAGACTGAGGCAAGGAACTGATTGAGTATCTCACTCTTCTCCATTACAGTCAACACTTCCTTGAGGTCTTTTCTTGTCCTATCTCTTGTTTCTTGGGGAAAGAGACTGACTTCCACCTCCCCACAACCTCCTTTCACATAGTTGTAGAGAGCAATAAGAGACCTGATATGCTCAAATCTGGATGTGATGGGAGTGTGACATGTGAAAGGTCTCTGTGCAGCACCACTTGGCAGCCAAATCATAGATAACCAAGGAATTATGTGGGTTAATCACAACTGAATCACTAACTGTAAAATGGCACACTGTCAAAACCAAAGGTTGCCAAGTGGATTGATTTCCAAACGTTGTAAATTCCTAGGAACTCAGCTTCTGTGAAGTGTCAAAAGAACAGAAACCAGGGAAAATAGGGACATTCCAAACATCAAATTTTCTCGAATTGTTAGCCATCTGTTCCCAGAGAAATAGATGATTCACTTATCAGTTGTCATCTACTATACAGCCCCACCACTATTACAGACCTCAAGAAATGAGCAAGTTAGTAATAAATCTTGTATTTTAAACAGGAAATGATTCTTCAGCTGGGGATATCTAAAAAATAAACAAACCATTGTCTCAAATGGCACACAGTGAAATGACTGTGCTCCTCAGTCAATCCTGGAGAAGTTTAATGGCTTAACTCTGCTGTCTTACTGTCATTATGAGATCTGTTGGCACAGGGGTAGGTTGTGAAGTTAAGGTTATACAAGGGAGATGGAGACAAAACTGTTTATGTTTGGACTCTGGGGTGTGAAGGGAAGCAACAGGGGCACTGACCTTGCTGCTTCAGAGATTTTTTTTTTTTTGCCCCGCTATAGGTCCAGGCAGCAGACTGCTTTGCTCTCTGCTCCTGATGTAGTGAGGGACAGCAGCCCAGCCATGTGGGGCAAAGGCCACAACTACGCTTAAGTAACAGAAAGCAAATCAACTTATAAAAAACTCCCTCCTCTGCCTTTCCTTCCCCTCCAAAAACTTCATATCGATTATAGAAAACCAGAAAAGGCCTATGGATACTGTCAATGGGGTGAGCAGATCCTAGCAACAAAACTCAAAGTAAGGGATAGAGACAATCTTTTGATTATGTGATGAATAATATTTCTGCGAGCAATAAGGCTCTGCTGTCAGAAAGGTCAGAGCTGGAGTGAAGCAGAGTGATTTCCTTGCTTGTAAATAATGATGCCAAAAAGAACCTTGAACCTAAGCTCACTCATCCACAAATCCTGCGTGAAACCACAAGTGTTTTGAGGTAGATTGAGCATCACTCTGTTAAGTCTGCAGGGATGGGGCTTTTCTCTGCTTGTGTTAAGTTCCCTCAGGGGATGAAAGCATCAGTCATTCATCAGCTTTACAAAATGGGAGACGTGTTCTGCTGATCTTGCTTAGGGCTTATTCTCTGTTAAGAACTTGTCACTCATCCTAGCACTTAGATGTCATCATTATGCACCTTCTGCAACTTTTCCACTGTGGCAGCTTACAAGTAAAGTCTTTAGGGTGTGCTTGTGTCTTCCCACAGTTTGATCATATCAAGTGAATCTAAAATGCAGACAATAAAATATTAGCAATGGAACATTAGCTCAAATACTTATAGGCATTGATGAAATGTCAGTCTAGTTTGCTTTTTCTTTAAAGCATAATGCTCTCATTCAAAAAAAAGGGAGCCAACAACCAAAGCAACCAAGCTAAGATCTGCTTTCAGAACTGACACAACACCTGTTTTGAAATGTGGCTTTTGCCTGGTAGGAAGGTGTTGGAACAAACTGCATAACAACCACGAAAATCAAAACTCTAAGTAAGACACAGACCCTGTCTGACAAAGACACTGAACAAATCACCCTGCAAGGTGATGGATTATTAATTTCCAGAAGCTTTCAGTCAAAAGTGCATTCAAAATATATGTTTTAACTGAATGCAAGCTGAAGGAAAAAATGCATGAAATATCACAGCTTGTGTTAGAAAGAATAGGAGCCCAATGGTTGCTGGTGGCCTGGAAATCTGTAATGGGGAGCAATAATCAAAGATGTTAGTTTTTTTAAAATGCCCTTTAACTAGCCCATTTCAGCTACCTTTGCTGCCAGTAGTATGACTGACCCAGCATCTTCTGCAGACTACAACATTTTATAATAGAGATTCTCCTCCAAAACTTGTCAAGAATGTTTCTTTTTTTTTTTTTTTTGCTTTTAGACATTCTACTTCTCATTCTTCTCTTTTATCTTACTGCATTTAAACACGCTGTTAGATTGCTGTGTACTTCATTGCTCTATCGACATTTTGACCTATGTTTGAGGTTCTTAGGTCCAAAGTTTTTGCTCAAGTTCCAATCCTAAATTTTTATCTATTTTTAAAACTTGGTAGTATTACAAGTTTGGGCACCATAGAGTTAATCTTTCTTTTGTAATAGAGATACTCTGTCAGTGGCAATAAAATTCTCTGTCTGAGTTTAGGAACTTCTAATCTGAATCCACTTACTCAGCCCACTGCATTACTTGCATGAACCCCCCTCCCTCAGTCTAAACCACGTGTGCAGAGAGCAGAGCAGAGTCCTGAATGAAGAAACGTTTTAGTGGCTGTTCCTTTTCATTCATTTTCCAATACTGCCTCTTTGTCTCAGTCTGAAAGGAAACTCCTGAGTAAACCCTGACTGGTTGCTCCTCAGAACGCTTTTATCTCATCTTGTGGGAAAATAATTTGTGGTTTTGTGTTTGAGCAGAAACTTTCCGATATGTGTTTTCAGGCTGGAATTTTTAAACACACACACACACACACACACTCTCACACTCACACACACACTGCTTTCTGCTTTGTCACTTTACTCCAACTGTTCTGAAAAAACCAGCTGACAAAACACTTCATGGAGGCAGGTGAGACAGACTATAGAAAGCTGTTACAGCTCTATGGGGCTGCACAGGCAGCTGCATCTCTCTGACATTTCCTCTGCCTCCTCACTTTTCCCCAGCAAGTTTGGAATTGCTTCAGGTTTTGTTGCTTGCAGCTGAGCTATGCAAAGTTTTTAATCTGAAATACAACTTCATTACCTGCACTGGGATTTCATTACAAGCATGACCTGGAGCCATTGCTTGTACATTTTCCTAATTGTGTAAGTCACTCGAATGAAATTCTGCAATATACATTTCCCAACTACACCCTGGGAACCTCCCAGTTTCTCATGAAGTCAGTTGAGACAAAACACAACAGCTTTTGAGGAATGCTCAGGAAGGAGAAAGGAGAAATAAGTACAGGAACTAATGAATGGCTTAATGAAGACATAGCAAGGAGTTCGCACCACATTTTCTTGTAATATTGATGTGGGTAGGGTAGTTACTCTCTCAACATAATTGAACAAACTGCAAAATTATAAAAAAAAAGAGTTTAATTCTCACAGGGTAAATTAAATCCATGAACTCTACTTTAATAAGGTGCACCGAAATAAAGAGCACAGCAGGATACAAAGCCTGAATTAGACATTCATAGCGTGTTAAGAAAAACTAACCACCGTTTTGAAAGGGACAGAAACTCTCCCGATTAGAGAGGTAAACCAGCCTCCAACAGCTGAAACTACAGAGCTCCTTAGCACGGTGGCAACTTACGTATTGAGAGTTGTGTTCTAGTTTGTAATTTTCATTTCCAAATTTGAAGTGGAGTTCAAAAATCAGTGAAAAATCTGTGTGTCCTTTGATACGTATTATCAGCTGCCAGCTCCTGCCTTGGATGCCTATTGCACAATCTCTTCTGGGGGAACTGATAATAGCTACTCTACTTCAAGAAAAGGACTGCTACTGCTAGCCAGGGTGGCATAAGTTATGTTACTGTGAGGTCTAGGTGTTCATTTCTAAATGAAATTCCTTACAATTGAATGAAATGGATACCTACAAACTGTTTAGCAGCAAAAGCCCAAATCTGTTGAAGGCCAGAGAGATACGAAGGAAAAATGTGTATTTTCCAAAGCCAAGACAAACATATTCACAACCTGTCCTTACAGCCGTCAGTCTCATATATATATATATATATATATACATATATATATATATATATATGCTCTCTAATATATATGATCTCAGCCTTTTTCAGCACAGATAACATCTCTTCTATGAAATTTTTCCCCTCTGGCCTTACTGCAGCAAGTCTCTGCAGAGAGGCTGTGCTGTCACTGTATGTCAGGTTTTGTCACCTTTGAAGGGTGTCCCCCTGGTGTTCCCACGCCTGTGGAAGCAGAAATGACATTGCTGGGCTTTCCCTGGCATCACCACCTTCTGTGTAGCTTTGTGGAAGAGCTGACAGCGACTTGGTTCACGCAGCTGCCACTGACCACTGATAAATCCACTGCAGAAGGAGGGCTCAGTAGCACAGGGGGAGCCACAAAGGCAGAAGTGAAAGCCTGAGTGGGTTTGTTGGAAGTCTTTGGGGACTGCCAGAAGTGAACAGGCTTTCCTTCCATCAAGCAAGTGAATGGGGAGCAATCAGTGTATCAATACTTTTGAAATCAGAGTTTGTGTTAACTGGTGAGGGGTAACCAGAATGACTAGTCATTGCAGTCAGCATACCCCCGCCAGCGTAACTTTCAGTAAATGCCTATAAAATATTATTATGGATGCAAATTAATATAGAAATGGCAGAGCAGCTGTCTTTCATTTAGTGTTCACACGAGTGTTAACAACCAGAGACCAGTTTTCCTCACCACTAGTTCCATGACTCAAATGTGGTTATCTTTTAAATTAGATTTAAACTATCTTTAACTAGAAGGCAGCATATATGTATAAGGTCCACTTAGAGATGAAATGAAATATCTCTTAAGGGACTAATCAAATTTCATCAAGTAGAGTTTTTAATTGCCATAACTATAAACTCCAGATTCCAGAGAGGTGTAACCTTTTTCTGGACTATTTTGAAATTTAATGCAAGAGACAAGTAAAGAAAAACACACTACATACATCTGTCAATATTTTGTGTAGGGGGTTTTCTATGTTCTCTTCTTAGGCACATGACAGAACAATGGCCTGGGTTGTAAGGAATTAAAGATCATGTAGTTCTAACACCTCTGCCCATGGCCAGGAGCAACTTCCATTAGACAAGGTTGCTCAGAGCTGCATCCAGCCTGGCTTTGAAACTTCCAGGGAAGGGGCATCCACAACTTCTCTGGGCTACAGTCACCTAGTATTCTAATCATCTAGACATCTTGCATGTCATCCTCTTGGAAAACATCTCTAAGTCCAGACCTCTACTCTTCCTCTAGTCTTCTGAATGTAGCTCTCTGTCCATTTTTTTTTTTTACACAGTCACAGTCACACAGAGTGGATATTCAGTAATTCCAGGACCTTCTTTAGGAACTGAAGTGGGAAAATGACATCACCTATTCCCCATCTCTCACTACTGGAATAGCTGTAATACATTTTCCAGCGAGGACATCTTTGACGTGGGCAGTTTAAACTTTCTGTAAGTTGAAGAAAGAAACACCTTAGATATAGGAGGACAGCATTTTACTCTTTTTCTCCATTCTAGTTTGCTGAATTCAACTCTGTGAGGTTTGCTGGTAATTTCCAACTTTTCGGTGCCTGGGTGATCTGCAGAGAAAAGAACAGAAACACTACCCTGAATCAAAAATCACCTTGTAATTGTAAATAGATCAAAGGGCTGCAAAGGAAAGTTGACAGGTAGTCTTGATTTGGCTGAATATATGATATTCTAATTTGGAAAATGAATGAGAAAGCATAGAAAGTTAGCTTTAATCCTGCTTAACAAGGTGTAATGGGTCCGGTTTTGTGCAAACCCATCTGTAATGCAGAATATCTGTATAATATACTAATATGTGTAATTTTAAAGGTAGCCACAACTTAAATAGAAAACATGCTTACACAGGAAAGGCTTTATGTGGTTAGGCAGTACTTTTTTTTTTTTTAAATCATCACAATGGCTAAAATATCTATCAGATCAGTGACACAACTTTATCAAGTGTAATAGTTGATCTTGTAAAAACCCATCTCCCCCCAGTGATCTAATTTATCTCATATGAACAAACTATTGCTATTGCAACAGAGTACCAAGAAACAGTTGTTCACAGAGGATAAATCCAAGAGGCATTTTGAGGATAAAGCTGAAAGGGCCTTTGCTGAATCGTAACACAGATGGCATCCAAAAACAAGGCTTGCCTGCTTGATTCAAAAGACAACTTATCCCTACCTAACATATATTTTTCTATAGTGCCCATGAATTACATTTTAGTATGTGCATTATGGACACATTACTCACACTCCAGGGCCCAGTAGCTGTCAGGTATTAGCCAAAAGTGGATGATATTTCACTTGGACTCTCACTGGAACCAGAAAGAAAAGTTCATGGTTACACGTGCCAACCAAAAGACACCAAGGATAGGGACAAGATCTTTGGCTTCCACTGGTTCAGTTTCAGAAGTGAACCTTAGTGTGTGTCTCCAAAGGGAGATCTGACAGCAGAACTGGAAGTTAATCTTTTCTGGGGAGGAAACCTGGGAGAGTTGGATAAATGTTAAAGTAAATGTGCCCTTCTGGTGGAGACCTTGAGGTGTCCTGCTGATGCACAGTGGCAGCACACCTTCTCCTTAACAAATAATGTTTTCTGAGCCAATGTCATTCTGCATCCACTGTCCATTTTACGTAGGTTTTGAAAGTTTACAGTTTTCTGGGCAGTCTGTCCCTCCTTGCTGTTGAAAAGTTCTCCCATTTCAAAAGACAACGTCCTCTGAAATACACCAGTGTGCCATGCTTTTTCTTTTTTATAGGGAAAGCAAGCTTTAAAATTCATGGTGGCTAAAGTTGTTCCTGTTGTATATTATCAGACTACTGAAACAGCTCCTGAGGAAAAAAGAGTGGACTCATAAAGATATTTTATACCCTCAAACCATTACATCACCGCAAATTAAAAAATTCCTCTTGTCCTCAACAATTATTCCTCTGGTAGATCTCAGACTGACCATTAAGCACACTCTCCTGTGCATGTTTTTAATGCAAATATTGTTGATTTTGACATGAACTAAGTCTATCTTGAAGTAACGGACAGTTTATAATGAGGAAGTGTAAAAGATTGCAGATATTTAATATATTTTAGGAAAAATGATCTTCTTTTGCTTAAACATGACCACCTGCGGTTTTAACATAATTGAAATATGAAGACTCAGTATTCAAATAATATAATTATATTTATGTTTATGACTCTGGCTGGATGCCAGGTGCCCACCAAAGCCACTCTGTCACTCTCCTCTGCAACTCTACAGAGGAGAGAAAATGTAACATAAGGTTGGCAAGTTGAGATAAGGACCGGGAGAGATCACTCACTGATCACAGGCAAAACAGACTCAAAGTGGGGATATGAATTAATTTTATTACTAACAAAATCACGCAGGAAAATGAGAAGTAAAATAAATCTTAAAAACACCATCCCCCCACCGCTCCCGTCTTCTCAGCGGTGCAGGGAGACAGGGAATGGGGTTGCAGTCAGTTCATCACAGGTTGTGTCTGCTGCTGCTCAGAGAGAGGAGCCCTTCCCCTGCTCCACTGTGGGGTCCCTCCCACAGGAGACAGTTTACCATGAACTTCTCCCACATGGGTCCATCCCACCACTAGCGTGAACCACTCCAAAAACCACTGGAATGTGGGTTGTTTCTCCTTGGTGTATAAACCAAAACCTGGTCACACAAACCCAGCACAAATGTAGCTGGTATATCTGCGAGTGGCCTGGAAATACTGAGCAAGAGAATACTTAATTTGATAAGACTGGGCTGAAATTTTCCTGATCTGTAGCATTCCTTTAGGGTCTCTCTCTTTCACAGGCTTTACCTTTGATGCATTTTGAAGACTGGCTTTCTGTTCTCCCAAGTTCTCCATTTCCCTCAGGCTACAGAAGGTTCAGCATGCCAGTCTTCACCCACCTCTTCTCCCACTGCTACTGACCAGTGGAAACCTGAGGGTTTTGCCTCTGGCACTATTTTACAGAAAAAGTGATGAAGGATATTTGACTGCTTTGTTCCA
Organism: Lepidothrix coronata; assembly: GCF_001604755.1. Taxonomy (NCBI): domain Eukaryota; kingdom Metazoa; phylum Chordata; class Aves; order Passeriformes; family Pipridae; genus Lepidothrix; species Lepidothrix coronata. The sequence continues at coordinate 2,931,091 of NW_016690269.1, read as the reverse complement.
CCTTCCAAAGACTCAGAGAGTTTGCTGAAGTACCTACTGCTTCACGCAGGATTAAGTAATGTGCACTTAGATATAGTGGGTTAGAACCTCAGGGAATGTAGAGGGGATCACAGAGGGGAGGAGAACCTGCAGCTTGTGGGAACCTGCAGCTGGAGCCACAGGAAGGACTGGATCCTGTGGTGATGGTCACAGTGAGCTCAGTGGAGTCTGCTCCAAACTCCTCAGTTGCATGTCTCAGGAGGCACCTAAACCACAGCAAAGCAGGAAGCTATGTGCAGCACTTGTAGCACAGAAAGAGAAGATACTTAAACAAATTTAAAAGCACAGTTAAGCAAATTAGTGGAAATAATACTCTGAAGTAAAATTTATGTATATCTGAACACTTCCCTGACAGATTAGTTCAGTTTGCAGAGCAAAGAAGGAGGTTTTCAGTTTCAAATTACATGTGAGCTTGACAAGAAATCTACATCTTTTTTTCCAGCTCATATTCTTGTCAGAAACAATATGAGCTCAGCAGTCAGACAGGATGGCACATGTTGGTGGCAGCTCATGAAATGGAACAAGAGACATATTATAAAAATCACTCATTCTAGGCCCTAGGCCTTTTTGCAACATGCACTTCGGCTTAAACTCAATACAGACTTCCATTTCTAACATACATTGTGAGAAGTACTGACAATTCCCACTTTGCATCTCATAGAGCCTCAGTCCTCCTTGCAGAGTGCCTGGGAGGCTTTGTAGATGCAGCCTTTGTGAGGCCAGGTCTGCAAAACATCATCTACACATCATTTCCCCCTCAGACCAGGAAATCCAATACTGGAAAGAATATTATTCAAAGGAAATGGGAACTAGAACAAGAATAAGATCACACTGTTTAAAAAAAGGGCATAATTGAACTCAGTCAGACATTTTTTGAACCTTTGCCATCTGCAAATTCGGAAAAGCAGCACATGCCTCTGCAAAGCTCAAGAGGAGCTATTGTGTGGCAATAGGTCTCACACAGCTAAACCCAAAAGAAGAAACAGAAATCAGTCTGTCTCCAGTTTGGATCCCGGTTCTTGTGGCAGTCACCTCCTTGGCAGGTGAACTGGTGGCATGTTTTGCAAAAGGAAAGTAAACCCAGTCAGAGCAGCTCTAGAAAACAGCTCCTGGGATGCCTGTTTCCTTACTGGGTACCCCATTATGAAAAGTGTGTCAGAGCTTTGGTCCTCGGGTTCTTTGTCGGTTCAACAACGTCCGTTAGCAACCATTGTTTTCTCAGAGGCTCCTTCAAGCATCGGCCCATCTAAAGCTCATTTATTCTGTTCGTGAAATGCTGAGAAATCTTCTGTTGTGACTGAAAGCCTAGTCACTAAAGGGAGCAGCAGCAGGGCTGTTTTCTTGACCTCACACCCCTAATAGGTTTTCAGTCCTTTGTTTATCCCATTATGGAAGTTAAGCCTTTTTACTGGGTCCTCACATGAGCAACCTTGTTTTGTTGTTTTGTTTGCTGTCCAGTTTAATTTACTGTGTCTTTTGTTAAGCTGATTCAGCTCTTACCTATGATGTATTCAACCAAAAAAAATTACCTTTTGTCCATAAAAACCCTCCCTAAATAAATTAAGAAAAACCCCTGAAATCCTAATGTCTTATTAAAGATTTGACAAATGACAAAAACTGCAGCAGCCATGTTTTCATGAATGAGTTCTGATTTTACTGATTCCACCATCACTCTAGATAGAGATCTATTTAATACATAACATAGTGCTATATTGTTTTGGTTGAAATTATTGTACTTCAGGTCTTGAGTTTCAATTCAATTTTGCATGTAGCTAAACAAAAAGATCTCCTGTCTCCTCTCCCATGCCCCCACTTACTCTGCTTTTTCTTGGCACTTTTAATTCAAAGGCCTGCCCTAAAATGACAGGGGCATTTTCAGCCAGACATAAAACAAAGTTTTGTCTTATTGAAGAAGGTAACTCCATCAGTAACATCAAGACCAACCTCATTACAGTTGCATTTCACCAGGAGAAAAAAAAAAAGAAATTCACTTCTCAGGGGTTTATCTATCACTCAGTCATCATTAACATTTTTACAGTGCTATTTCAAGGATCCCTTGGAACCTAATCTCACAACACCTTTCCAGGCTGCTTTGGCTGGGGGAGACAGGAAGCTGTGGAGGCAGGGAGCCTCTCCTGCTGCCTCAGGACACAGCTGATAAGAGGCAGGGTCTCCAGAGCTGCCACCTGCAAGGCATGTCCAGGAGCACCTTCACGAGTCCCACAGTCACTGTGCTGCCTTTATCCGATGCTTTTATCCTCACTAGAGCACTCTTCATGTTCAGCAAATCTTTCCTTTGCTTCCTCTGAAGCTCTCCAGCTGTCGTTTGCAGCTCCAACACCGTAACAAAGCACAGCTCTGTTTCAGTGTGCATCCAGAGGCATGCAGCTCACATCCAAAGTGTGCATTATCCTCTGTCTCTCTTACCCACATATATACATTTATATATGCAGATGCATATTTTTCTATATATACCCCTGCACACACCCATCCCCTCTCCTGCACTGTAATGGACCTGATCCATCTTCTGTAAATCCCTGCTTTCATTCAGCAGCTCCTCTCTCCCATTACACAATTCAGAGCTGTGTTAGCGTCAGCCTGGAAAAGCTCTCAAGCTTCCAAAGACAAATGTCACCATTCAGAGAGCTCTGCCTGCATCCCTTTCTCCACTGTCACCACTTCAGTTCCTGCTACCCCTGCCTGCGCACTGCCAGAGGCTTGTATTAAACATGCTGGATATCGGCCTTAAGATGCCCTAGACCTTGTTTTAATATTTTGCTGTTATCAGTCTTAAGCTGATACATGAAGGTATTTTACCTTGAACAAAGAGTAAGATTTAATAGAGTGTGCAGCACATGCATTCCTGGCAGAGCGTGGCTGGATTTTGTTGTGATAACACCCCAAATGAAAATTGACAAGTGCTCAGCTTCAGAACTGCTCAAGTCAACTGTGCTTGCTGCTAATGCATCAGATATTTCCCAGAACACACGATGGGAGAAGCTTCCAGGAAAAAAGATAAGCGTAGGAAAGATTAAAGGCAGTTCCTATGGGCTGTGCTGGTGTTCAGGAATGGCGAGAGGGAGATGGTAAATCAACAGTCAGCAACTGGATTTCACACATGCATGCCAATTCCCTTTACTTTTAAGGAATCAGGTGAGAGAGAGGCAGTTGGAGCTGAAATGCTGGCATGACACCTGTGTACAGCACATGGCCTTGTTTTCTTTGCTTATGGCTTTGCTATTCTTCTGCTGATAGTTGAATTACCCCTTGCTTGTTTCCCAGCACAGGCTCAGGAGTATGTAGGTCTTTGGCAAGTAAAAGTTAGAGGCTTGCAGCCATTGCACCAGGAACATGCCCTTTTCCATTTTTTTCCCAGGAAAAAAACCAGCCAGCATTTGTCTGTGCTGTTGATAGCTGCACAATTGTTGTTTGCACATGAAGTGGGGAGTTCTCTAGGCTCCTGAAGCACAATTCCATGCCCCAGTTCCGTAGTTTCCTATGACATCCAAACATTTCCATGGATTTTAAGGCACAGGAATCAATATAATCAGCACTGTCCTTGGTTGCACACATGTTATACAGGGATGACATTGAGAACTATGGAATTGAATTAGGAGAATGAAAATACCTCTGCCAGGAATGCCTGCATGGAATTGAACCTTCTTACCCTTCAAGTAAACAGATACTTGAAATGTTCAAGGAAAATACGGCATGCGTGGTCTTGCAGTGAGGAGGGAATAAAACAGCCTTTTAAGCGAAATCTTGTGTATTTTCCACCTTCAAAATTTACATTCCAGTCTCAGACAAAAGCTATGGGAAGACTGAGTTTGTCAGTATAAGGTAAACAAATAGTGTAAGGCTAGCAGAACTACTCCACAGCAAAAATTACAAGCCCATAAATTTCAGGTAGCAACTCTTATATGTAGTGATACTCCATGGTTGCTGTCATATGGTTATGATTAAGCCATTTCGTTCTCCAGAAACCTAAATTAGATTAAACAATTTTGAAGGCAGATTCTTCCCAACGCCTGAAATAGTGCCTAAGGCAGAATGAAAGCTGTTTCAATAACCCAAATGTATCTTTTTATAATTTGACTGAAGAAGAAGAACCAGAAGTTATATTTAAATTTGGGGTTCTCAGGTTTGCTACACTTTGTCCATTTGGCAACTGTAATCTATGATGCCTCAGAACAGGACTTCAGACACTGATTGCTCTGTCAGTGTCTATGCCTGTGAGGCTCTGAAATTGTCTGAACTAGCTTGCTCACCTTATGATACACACCCACACAATTTCTGTGAGTTATTGCTTTAAGGAAGTCTTACGTATGTGGGTATTGAACACAGAGATCATTCAGGGAAAAAAAGAATGTTGTATTTTCTTTAAAAAAACACTTTTAATCTCTTTCCTTTATGTGTTACAAAGGTCTGTACACTCTCTAGCACAACTGGCTTCATCAGACCTTTCAGGAAAGGAGATGTTTCCGCTCTTTTCAGGCAAGAAAGAAGCTGCCTTGGCCAAGATCGGAAATTAAATTTGTGGTAGAAAAGGGAACTGAATACAGCTCAAGAAGTTCCAGACTTAATCACTGACTTTATGGTTTTAACTCCATATATTTTTGGGATTTTTTTTTTTAACATAAAGGAAAAACAAATCCTCAGAGTGAGTGTTCTAGTACTCGGAGGGTGTGAAAATGTTTTTCATACATTAACATGACACATTCTTAAGCAAAATAGAAGAGTAACTGTTCATGTAACAACATACAGCCAGAAACTGCATAACACAGACAAAAGAAACAAAACCATTTTTCACATGTACAACAAAATAGTGTTTTGGTTTTGTTCTTTTAGGGGTCAAAGAATATGTCATGATTGCAGGTTTTTTTGAGCCCCTGCTTTCATAATGTTTTATAATTCTGTGCCTATAGACACTTCTGAAAGCTTACATGAGATTCACTTTGTAGATATCAAGTCACTTGAGTGGCACATTCATGCTGCTGAAGATACATTGGCATTACTTGCTCCAGACACTGGCACTGTGGAAATAGTAAACATGATGGATTTTGAAGACGGGGATAAAACAGAACCTACTTTCTCAAAAGTCCAGTCAGGGCATAACTTTAAATTTTAAATCAGCTCAGGAACGTTTAAAACTTCTTTATTGCCCAATATTTTACATAGGGGCAAGGGAAGCGTCCTTCTACACCTCATAAATTTGACATATTCTAGTTTGAAATCTTGTTAGCCTTCAGCATTGCCAGATGCAGCTTACAAACATTAAAGATCTTATGGACATGTTTTTATACTGTTACTCTCTACCAGTGGTATTTTTGCAAGCATGTGTTTTATATTTGTCCTTTCCATGAACTCTCAATTTTGTTTAGTAGTGGTATTAAACTATTTTACTATAAATCTAGGGGTTTAACCACTTCGGGGTTCTTGAGATGACTGGTGCATGCTCAGAAAACTTGTACACAAAATTTTGTCCTCTGGAGGTACTTAAATACCCATAAATTATACTGAAGTGTCTCGTGGAAGAATGCCTGCTACTCTGCTGCAAAATCTTAATCAACCTCTTTATGCATTGGTAACATATGGTATTTTAAAAGCTGTGTAAATTTAAAGCTCCAGCTTAACTTGCAAAGTATACAACATAGTACCCTTAGTCCAATGGATGCTGCCTGAAAGAAGATTCTGTAATTACCTACTAGCACGGCTTCATTAATACAAACTACCAGCTTATCTGGTAAATTTGGTGTTGTGCTCTCTCTGCTCTGCAAAAGTGAAACGCCATCTCTTTCAGTTTAGGCAAGGCCTAAAGGAAGAAAGCTGTTTTTGCATACAGAGAATCTAACTTACAGGTTCATACACTTATGCTGTGTTCACTGGTTTGTGTTTCATTGGCATGCACATAGTATGTTGGTTTTTAACACATATTTTTAAGTTTTATCTCCCTACTGTTGGTCAGTGTTGCTGTCTTGAGCATTTAAGAACCAAATAAATTAGAGAACCTGGCTAACGTGGATACTGGGTTGAGTTAATACTGAACAGCATGAATGAGAAATATCAAGGTGTTTTATAGCAAGAGTCTTCATGTTGGAAAATGTCAGCCATCAATGGTAAACAAAATCCATGCTACCTCTCTGCCTCAAGGAAAAATCTCTTTGAACTCTGCCCCATGGCAAACCTTAAGGAATACCAAATTGTACACGTTCACTGCAACAACCTTTGAATTTAGCAGTTATACACAGAAAGGTGCTGTCCTCCTCCACATGCCTGAAGCCTTTGATTTGAGGCCCATCCAAGTTGTGACAAAATCAAAGACTCATTGCTTAAAAAAAATGGTGAATGCAATTTGATAAGACAGTACCAAAGTTTTTCTATCAGCTTTTACTGCAGAAGCTGTGGAACAGATGTATTTTCTCTTTTCTGCCTAGCAGAGGGAGTCTCTCCATACATAAACCTTATTCTAACTACTGCTGTTTCCTCTAGCATATGTTTGTCTAGATCACTGATCTTTCTCCAGTGTTTCCAAAAAGATAAGACCCTTTTCTGCACTGTAGTCAAGGACTTCATGGATATGTGCTGTGGGAGGCAATGTCAAATTCCTGAAAAAGTAGTTGTTTTTCAGAACATTCTCTGTTCTGTAATTTTATCACAAAACCTTCTTTCTCTGAAGTCCAACTTATTTCCATGGGAAGAATCATATATCATGAAAAATGCAGGGCAAAGTCCAATCTGCATACCCCCTGGGGCTAAGACTTTACCATATGTTCTTTCCTTATGCTGCTGATCCCTCTGTTTCTCAGGGCGGAAATGCATTTCCAAAGACATCTGTGAGCGTGTAGCAAAAGCATTTGTGAAAATAGAGGAGGAGCTTTCACTGTAGAGTGACTTCTGTGGGAAACACAGATTTCTTCCATTTTTAGATAACAAGCTGGCTTGTAGCTGAGCAGCCACTGGTCATACCCCTGCCTTTCAGGTAAAAAGGCTATCCCATAATATCTGTTTTATTTCATTCATTGACATTAGTACCCTAAGATTTGTGTCAAAGGTGCAGCAAAACCTCTTCTCCATGGATTAACCATCTTGGCCTCAGAGCCGGACAGAGCATCTGTCACTCACACGAACCATTGCACAGATTAAGGTTTGGATTATTTCCCCTCTTTTCAGTGTTTTGCAGATGAAATGCCTCAATTAGACATTAGACTGCTTGCTGCAGTGCCATTTATTTCCACCACTCCTGAACATGCTGTTGTTGGACAGGATGCTGAGCATGAAGATGTCAGCCAGGTCCTGGTAATGGTTTCTGAAGGTGCCTGTTAACAGCAGTGCTGCAGTTTTTGTCTCTCTACGGTGAAGTAGGTCTGTCGAAATAATTCAGACAAATTAAGGACCCTCCAAGTACTGTGCACCAACGTCATCCTCAGCTATTAACCTTTTGCCCTGACACCTCGGAGGCAAAGGGGGTAAAATCATCTGAGGTTCACTGTTTAGGGAATTGTGCTTTTCCCTGTTCATCTCTGCTTTTGACAAGATTCTCTCTACTCATCCTTTTCACCTTTGCAGTACAAGACTGGCTTTGCTGTGTGCAGGTACACATGGTGTCTTATTAACCAGCCATCCTACAGATCCCTAAAGCTTCCTGCTTCTCCTTGATGCTTCCACTTTCCTGAGCTCCTTCTATGCTGTTCCATTAACACAGCCTTGACACAAAGCTTGCCAAGAAAATCCCATTGCCCTACTGCAGGCCTTTTATTTTGTTTAATCATCCTGTTCAACTTGGCTATAAAAATATTTTGATGTGTGTTGACTGACAAAGCCAGGTTGAAATTTATCCAGGCTAAACACTTATTAGCGAAAACAAATATTGCATTTTCTTTCTTTCCTCGAATTTAATTCTTTCTCACTATTTCCGAGCCAGTGGATATAGAACAGGCTGGATGGGAAGACACAAAACAAGGTATCCAAAATATGAAATATTGCAGGCAGCATGAAACCCTGTCCACATGTTTGTGCATCCATCTTGCTATTCTTTCAAACAAAGCAAACAGTTCTTAAGTGTAAGCAACCAATTTATGGTTATGTTGGTATTTTTTAGGGAAAATGATTGTTGTTGCAGTCACAAGTTTCGTAGGGTGAAGAGGCAGCTTTCGTAGTTTTTAAACTGAGTCCCAAACTAAGTGTACAGCTACTTCTACTCAGCTGGACATGCTTGTGCCTGTGCCTGGCTGGAATCTTCTCTTTCAACTAGGCTGATTTTGCACAAGGCCACCTTGTACTCTTGTGTATGCACTGCAAACTCACTCTTGGTGGTAATTTCACTGCAGGGGATGTTATCAAAGAACAGGAACATTAGCCGTGCTTACATTTGAGAAACACATTTTATACATATCTGTATGTATGGCATTCTTGACCCTTAGTCTTGGCTCCAAGCTTTCCTATGTGTCAAAAACATATACATAACAGATGTTTTTTTGTCTCACACCAGCCACTGTAGACACAGCTGACACTCTTCAGTGGACATGTTTATTGAAATTTCCAGGCAAAATATCTCAGTCGCCTGGTAAGAATTTTAATTTGAAATCTGCCTTTCTTCTGCACACTATGAAGCTTGCCTTTTGCCTTACTCCTTCCCACAGGTTTTGTTGGGTTTTGGGGGTGGGTTTTGCCACTCCAGCCAAGCTTGAACCATGTTTTTCCTGGAGTGTTCTCTTTTCCCCAGTCTGTGAAGCCCAGACATCTAAAGTGCTTTTTTTTAATTATTATTTTTTTTAATTTCACCAAGCAAAATCAAAAGAGAAGTGTCCAGTCCTTAACAGATCTTTATCACAAACCTTAAGAGTTGGAAACTGATGATTTGGGAGACAAGATCAAAAAACCTTTGGCTAGCTGAAAAAGAAGGCCCTAGCCACAGCTCTCTGTATCTTTTTCAGCTTCTTTGACCTCCCTTGTTTTGCCAGCTGGTTTACTGAAGCTGAAACCGTGTGGCCCAAGAGAAAAGTATCTGCTACTCTGACCACTTTGTATGACAGACAACCAGCTTGCAGCTCTTTATTTGTGGAGATGTAAAGTTATATTTAGAGAAACTTATTCTAAAGTCATGCCTTAAAAAGCAGGATTACTTTTCACTAAAGCAGCAGAGTGTGAAACCAAAAGATGGTGTTTTGAACGTCTTTTTTTTTTTTTCCCCAGGGATTTTCTCACTGCTTTGAATGTGCAGAGTTCATGTGCTCGAAGCTGTCCCTCCAAAACCTCTCAGAGGAAAGATACCCTGCCCCCAAAAGTTACAGCTTCAGCAACCTCCAGCTGACTGCCTGAGACATCTTATTGATGCTCTTTTTAATTTAACCCCAAGTTATACATCCAATGTACCACTGAAAAGGTGTGAGAACAGGCTGATTCCCAGCTCATTCAGTAAGTCTTCCAAAGGGTATGGAGGGTGACTGGTGAGAACTCAAACAGGTGACCATATCTTTTATCTTTCTCATTTTAGTTACTTAGGAGTTCAAGAAACACATTGCCTTTGACAAGAATTTACTCTTAAGAGGACTTTTTTTCTTCATATAAATACTTTTCTTTCAGTGCAGGAGCTCTCTATTTATTGTGTGCTAGTGGTTGTACCTAGGACTCTTCAGGGAGAAAGGTTTTCGAGGTTTCAGCCCGCTATTTGATAATCAAGCACCTTCCTGTTATGAAAGCAAGGCACTTTGCAAGGCAAGGCTGCCAATTAAGGATTTTAACTGATAGTATTGCAACTTTGGATGAAATACCAACTCACTCTTTTCAAATAATACTGTCTCTTAAACCTCACTTATACCCCTCAAGTACAGAGAAGTAATTAAAGGTGCATACTTAAAGAAGGAACAGAAAAAAAAAAAAAAGAAGCAAGTCCCATTTTCCAAACATTGTGCCTCACAAAAATTGGAATACATGAGTAATTAACTGAAATTTTAAAGGAAGAGTTACACATATTCAGCTTTTCTTCACATGAAAAAATGCTGGTGAGCTGTCTACAGCAGGTCCTGATCCCAAACGGGAGGGCATGCTAGATTAGAGATGATCTGCATGCCTGGAAAGCAGCCGGATTGCAATAAAATAATGATATGAAGTCACTCTTGAGCCTCCTCACTCCCATCTGTCTTGGATCTGTGGCCAAATGGTTTAGATCTGTGATCTTGACCTGTCTGAACAACCAACAGGCCATTAAAAACAAATACTGAGCATTGAATAATCATCAGTTAATGTTTACATTGCAGAATTTGTTATCATTGTATTTAATGCTGTACAGATGTAAGGTACAATTTACATGTCACCCATCTCAAGGGGTCTACAAGGTAGACACTAAGGTTGCCCATCCACAGAGTTGTCCTGTTTTATCTGGAAACCTATATCTTTTATCTCCATCTGAGCACTTTAAAATGTGATGTTCCTCTGAGTGGGTGGTTTTTCACTGACCTTCACCAGTGTTCATGTTCCCTTATCAGTACAAGTGACACTGGTGTCAGCAGCACCTGGCTTCTATGAAAATGCAGTTTCTACACTCACTGAAATGTGTTGCATTCTTGTGAACACAGAACACTGCCTCTGCATCAGAAAATACAGCATTCAAGTCAAAACAGATGTGGTCCCTTCCCAGCTTTCACAGCACCACAGACTCTGACTGTGTCACTGTGCCTCTGAAAGGAAATGTGGATCACTTTGTAAGAAATGGAGCTGAAAACTGCTCAAGTTACATGCAGGGTACCTCTCTGCTGGGTGTACCTAGAGGAAGAAAGGAAGAAAATCCTGTAAGCTGCACCAAGGAGCAGTTTATTCACAAGGCAACTAGAAAGCCTGTAAATCCCTGGCAGTCGAGACATTGCAAATATCCTGCATATTTATTTTAAGAGAAACCATAAAAAAAAAAAAGAAAAGAAAAGAAAAGAAAAGAGGTTAGTATCACCAAAATACATGTTGCAAAGGAGACCAATTTCAGTGTTCAGCCTGCATTGGAGAGACTTGCCTCAAGGCTCAGTAATTGCTACAGTCTGCTGTGTTGGAAGAATGGCAGTGAAACAGGTAAGTCAAATGGGAGAAACCATCTCCATTCCCTACAAAGAAATTACACTCTTGCACAAAACCAGGGCACTCTTTCTGGACGGTCAATGTATATTCATGTAGAAAGAAAGAACCAAACATAATTACTTGCAGTGCTACCACTCATATAATTACGGTTGTGAAACTATGTGAAATGAGACAAAACATTTGCTGGGCTGTCTTTTTTTTTTTTTTTTTAAGAAGGACCTGGTAAACAGTATAAAAATAAAAATAACCCTAACAGTCTAGAAAAGGGCAACTTCTGCTTTGAGACATGGACATAGCTTTGATGAAATTTTGTCTGTCCTGCCAAATGCAAAGAGACTTAGATTTTTTATGTTCTATGTCCTAGGTTAACACACAGCCTGAGGAATAAAATAATGATTGAATTGTTTCTGAAATACGTTATTAAACTTTGCTTTCTTAACTCTTTGCCTTCTACGTCAGTAGTTTTCAATATCCTTCCAACATATGAATGCCAGAAACATTCCCAGTGGGAAGATGTACCAATTTCCCATACCTCGATTGTTGTAAAGCATTTGCAGATTTTCTTTCTTTTGTCACTTTTCACCGACTGCTTAAAAGCAGGCTCCAGTCCCCCACAGTTTTGCAGTCCACAGCCTGAAAACTGCTATCTAGACACTTTCAGGTTTGATGTGTTGTTGATGTGTTTCCCTGTCATTGCGTTTTTTTTAAGCAGCAGCTGTTCAGAAGTAGGTCAGTATGTGCCAGCAGCTCATGATCTGGAGAAAAGGGGACGCTCTGGATCATGCTTCACCATGTCTGTGGGAGTCCTAATCCCCTGAGGGTCTGTTCCTCGGGTCTCACAGGCTGCAGACACACACGCTAGCAGAGAGCGCTCTTTTGTAACAACCAGCAAGTATCTGCTTCCCATTTGCAGATTTACTAGCTGAGTAAGCCATCAGCGTTGAGCGGATTTTTCCAGAAGAAAGAAAAATTTTTGGAGACAGCGGGATTCAAGCCTCTCTTCTTTAATGAGGACTCCCAGCCTCATCTGCAGTGACCTTCATGGCAGGCCTCCCACGGGCTCCAGTTGGGTCAGGGTTTTGCTTTGAAAGTTGTGTGCTGGAACACAGCTCTTTGCTCAAAGAGTGTTTACAGCTTGAGGGAAATGGAACTTGCCTGTTTAATGTGGAGGGCTTTAAGACCCCCAAGCAGTTCATTTTCCAGTGTTAAGTTCCCCAGCATAATGCACCATATTGTAACCTCAGACCCCTCAGGGGTTCAGCCATCTGTGACCAAGACCCACATTTGCAGAGAGTAACAGGGCTCCAAAATGACATTAAGTTATGCATACTACAGCATTGCAAAGCCCTTGGTTTAAATACGCACTTTTTTTTTCCCCTGGGTGATGGGGAAATGTAGTTTGAGGTTGCCCAATGTTAAGACAAACACAACAGAACAGCAAGCCCATCTCTACAGTTTTTCAACATGTGGTTACTTTCTGTACCCTCAAGGCACTCAGTATCCATATCCTTCCGAGGTCAGCATTAGCCACATGCTTAGGGGATAACTGATTTGATTACTGTAAGCATCTTGCTTAATCTACTAAGTCATGCAGTTCCACCTGGTGGTAAAAATATAAGGATTTTATCCTTGCAGGTTTTTTAAAAAATGTGCCAGATGTTGCAAGTTGCGCCCACTTTGCTCATTGGAGAAGCAACCAACGAGTACAGAGAAACAAACTTCTAATCTTGATGCCAAAACAGGTTTGTTACAACCTATTTAGTTTTCAGCCATGATTAAAAAAGTGTGTAAACACCCTTTTGAACTCTAGAAAAATTAACTGCTCCTGACACCTTTAAAGCATGTCTGTCATCCTCCACCAGCACATAAAAGCATATGAGTTTGTATGACCAGCAAACCAACTATATTTCATTGAAGGGATTCTCAACCAAAAGTGAAAATTTCCTTGCTTTTTGAAAAACTCTGAAAATTAAATTTTATTATTTTCGTTTTCATTCCTCTCCACTAGGATCTTTAATGACATGAATGCCATTATCCCATTTCCTACTGAGTTTGCCTGACACGTTAATAATAGAAATTGCTTGCTCCTGTAGAGCAAAAAAACTATGATAAGCAACATAGTACTATTGTTAGTATGCTGTTCCAGATGCTCAAGTTAATCAAATAAGAAGAAAAGGTGGCTTTTAGAGAAAAATTTACTTGCTATTTTGTCAAAACCTGTGTATTCCATTAGCACCAAGCAGAACTTCAGCAAGTAGCAGTCACAATGCTGTATTTTCACCCCCTAAAGTATGTTCTAAAGTAGTTCTAAAGGTGTGGATTCAAACGCAAGGAAAGATCTCTTGAACAGAACAAAGACTTCATATTTTTTAGAAATACATTACACTTACTAATCATAATTGTAAAGATGAAAAAAACCTTCTTTTTTAGTTATCTTCTATTAAAAATTCTGAGCTTTACTTCTAGACTGAGCATGTCTATCTTAAAATCCAAGCTTTGGTTGGTTGCTTTCTAAGGGCTCTGTCAAAGACAGGTCTGTTCCTGAAAGCTGGGAGTTCCACTCAGCCCCACAGTTACCACATCTCTCTGTTCCTGTCTCACCACAATGACATCTTCTACTTTGCTGGGACAGAGCGAACTTAAAAATTACTTACTCCTTAGTCAGTTTAACACACTGCCTAAGTATGGGTTTTGTACACATTACACCTTTGCCCTCCTGCACTTGAAGACAGCTCTGGTTCCTTGGGAAATCCCAGGGAATGGATAACACTCTTTCCTAGAGTACCGTTGTAGGGACCCTCAGGACACTTGGATATATTCCCAATTGCATCCTCTCAGCAAATTTATCACTTGAAGCTGTTGCAGTGATACGACATCAAAGAGTTTGTGTGATGATTTGGGCATTTTCGTGTAGAGTTGGAGTTTGAATTTCCTGGAAAAGAAGTAAAGGCAGGAATCCACCAAATAGCATCTTCTAACCGTTGAGCTGATCTCTAACAATCTGCCCCATTTGAAGCTGTATTTTAAAAGGATGAATAAATGTCCTGTTCAGTTTGCTGGAGCTCAAACATCTAACTCAGCAAAGACAAAACAAGGTGATTTCATGATGATAGTCTAGCCAAAAGATCACCTTATCTGGGACTATTTGGAGAGGTCACCAGGCATTTCTGAGTTACACAGACACCTTTTTGAAAGCAATCTCTCCTCAGCCGAATGAAAATCAAATACCATGTGTATCTCAAAGGACAAATCAACTACCACAACTACCCTATCTTGACAAATCATGCAAATTATTTAGCAGTGAACACTCTCTTCCTCCATCTTTCATGCATTTCCCTCACAGGTGCAACAGTCTGTTTTCCTCCATCTGTGATTCCTCCTCTGCTTTGACTTTTTCAAATCCTCGGAAAGGGTCTTCAGGATTAAATATGAAAGGTACTGGGGGCTGGTTATCATTCCAAAGAGAAGATTGTGGAGATTAAAATGTAATGTAATAAAACAAGTCTTTTAGAAATATGCACCCATGCATTTAACTATAAGCGGAGGATTTCATGGCTTTTATTACATTGGACTCCTGCCAGTGAATGAAAATCACACAGAACATGCAACTTTAACAGTGAGATTTTTCCCTTATTGCATCTAACTACCAGAGACAGCAGTCACCTCCACTGGTGCTCTGCCTTTGGCCCCCTTCTGAGATTTAGGCCATTAAATTGGTTTCACATGACAGGACTTGGAATGCTGAAAATCAATCCAACTCATGATTCTGAAGTTTAGTTTTGCTTAAGGAGTTGTATTTCAAAACTTTGCAGCTGAACCCCTTTCTCTTCTAGCTTTAAGCCAGGATCATTTAAAACTAATTTAAACATTATGAGAAGATTCTAACATAAGCTCTTTCTCTGCATTCATTTATTTTTCAATGTGAATGAGTCAAGCAAAGAAAAACCTTTTAGAAGGTAAAAAGCACTAATATTAAAGCATTCATTGCAGAGAATATCAGAAGGAATTAATATTGCCTAATTGCTGTTTATTTACACGAGTCATTTACTGTACAATCTTAGAGCTCATTTTCAAGCTTTCCTCTGCCTTACAAGACACACTGATCTAGTTACTGACAAACTGGCACTATACTGAAGGTTGGCTTTTGACATCATTGGCCAGTCTTCCCAAATACTTCAGGGTAAAGAAAACTAACCCTTTTTGTTTATTTGTTTATTCCAGCCTCTCTTGCACCGAAATTTCCTTGCCCAAGAAAAAGATTATATACCAGCATTTAATTCTATTGATACATTTTCCCCAGTGACCATGAACAAGCTGTTTTCATTTTTTTGCTAATTATTTCTATGTGATCATTTCACTGAAAGGAGCCTTACTGTCCATTTTAAAGGTCTTTTCCATAAGATTAAAAACAACATAAGAGATGTATAAATATTTGGATATTCAGTTGTTTGTTAAACAGAATACAAGGCATTTGCTTTTTTTTTTTTTCCCCCTGTCGTCCTCCTTTCCACTATCCAGACTTAATTTATGGCCTGAGGGTTAATATTATACAAACAACCATTTATTTCAGAAGAAATGTGATCGTTACTAAGCTATTCCATTGGTTAAAGAACCTCTGCTTTCTTTCTCCCAGCTGAGTTGAGGTAATTGCTTTAGGCTGCAGGCAGGAGAATGGGAAGCAGATGAAGCATGTTGAAGATTAACCACACAAAGAAACTGCCTAAACAAAGAAAGGGCTCTGAGAGGAGGAGGAGAAGAAGTCTCTCAGCCTAAGCAGGCATGCTGGGAAAGAAACCGCTTGTAGCTGTTCACTACTTTGTGCCCACAAAAAATGAGGAACAGAGTCATCAGCAATTCCTATGGGCTAATCTGTGCATATGTAAGCAAACTGGGCTTGCAGGCACTTTCTGATAAGAAGAAAATGAGACTGTGACAGCCCAGAAGGACACCAGTCATTAAGCCAAATGCTGATAGGAGGAAGGTTGTTTAAAGGTGAAGATCTTCCTCGTCTTTGTCTGTTTACACTCACATTGAAGACCAGAGGAGTCTGCTTAATCATGTTAGAGACCCAAATTAAATCTGCAGAAATCACATTCCACTACCCCACGTCCCAAATGCACTGAGGCTTTTGCCTCCTCTGCCTTATATGGGATTCACTTTATCCAACTAAAGAAATTAAAGTTTCAAAAATTTTAAACTTTGGCGCTGCTCTTCCTGGCTTCTTTTGTAGTCAAATGTGAAAAATGAGAAGTGATTTACACAACTCCATAGAATTATAGAATGGAATCATGGAATGGTGTGGGTTGGAAAGGATCTTACTGATCACCTAGTTTGAATACCCCTGCTATAGGCAGGGACATCTTCCACTATCCCAGGTTGTTTAGAGCTCCATTTAATCTGGCCTTGAACACTCTCAGGGATGGGGCACCCACAACTTCTCTGGTCAGCCTTTTCCAGTGCCTCACCATCCTCACAGTAAAGAATTTCTTCCTAAGTAAAGAATTTCTTCCTAAAGAAGAAAACTTGTCTTAGCCAACTGTCTTGGAAAGAGGTGAGCTACTCTCAGAGACGCTCACTTTTTTCTTCTGACTGTAAAAGAAGACTATTAGTGAGTAGTACGAGCTTCAAATCCTAACCCTGAAGCACTTGACTGAGGGGAGAAGACATCCTGGTGTACAAGCAGGGAGTTCAATTTCTGCTGGAGAAAAGTCTCTCCCATACATTTCCAGGAGAAACACCACAACAGCGTGTTCCCAGATGGCAATCTTAATATTAATAATCACAAGAGTGGTGCTTATTACTATTTTTCCCATGAAAAACCTCAAATGCATTGGCTGATGCTCACTGCCAGTGATACGTAGTCAGACTGAAACCGTGGTCAGTGTTGGCCACAGAGCTGCCTCTAGCAGAAGGTGTCCACTGGCAGATCCAAGGTGACATCTTTGGAAATCCTTTTGGTGGAGGCAAACCTTTGGAAGTCCTCCAGACGTGCTAGAGGCATGCAGACCTGTTCTTTAAACTTCACTGTTCTTGTGGGTTCATTCACTGTCCTTCAATCACAAGCAACAGGAAAGATCTTCGTTTTGAAAATCTTTACTTGCTCCACATTAAAGAAGTTGCATTCAAATTTTTTTAAAGAAAAAAACGTTCCTGGTTTTGCACAGCTTCTAGCTGAAAAGCATGATCCCTCACAGGGCAAAACACCATTCTTAGAAATACAAGTCTGGTTTCACCGTATTACTTCCTTTGCTATTTTTGTGCTTAAATAAATACGAGTTAGGCTGGAATATGAGTAGGAGTGATATTCTAACACTTCATTAGCAAACATACACTGTTCCCTCTTTCTTTCCAAAATTAATTAATTCTTACATCTATTCCTCAGCTACAAAAATAGAAATTTTCACAGGCAACAGAGGCAGACTTTTAGAAGTTAGGCTAAAAGCAGCAAAGAGCACAAGTATCACGAGTTTTTCTATTTTTAACTGATAGTTAAAATAGGAAAGCTCCATCATACCTATGTTAAGAAGGAAAATATGAACAAAGTAGTAGTTCTACTGAAGTCCTGCAAAAGCCACATGAGTCTGTTCATGGACTTTAACTAACTTTGGATCAGGCCATCATTAAACATTTGCCCAGATGTGCTGTTACACACCCTTGACTTCTGACATTATCTCCATTTGGATGACTTCTGTGATATAACTGGGCTGGACTCATCTTTCTTGAGGCTTTAGCCTCGAGGCTAAAGCATGGGATTTAGGCTATCTGTCTAACCATCATCCATCATCTGGATCCCGCATTAGAAGGAAGAATTTTTAGAAACTTTGCCTCAGAACAGGCGCATATCAAAGTCGTGTAATCTGGGGATTTTGGGTGATCCTTATGATACAGCATTCTGCTGAGACAGTGAGTAGTCTGAAATACGCTGTGGTCTGGCAAGAGTGAATAACAAATCTGTTCATAACAGTGGGATCAGAAGCATGTACCTGGATTCATTCCCCTTGGGAAGGGGCTGGTTGCATAATGTTATATCGCTAAACATCTGATGTGTCAGTGAAACGTTTTCTGCACTCAGGCCCTGTACTGGTGTAAGTTTCCCTTGAGCTTGTTTTAAAATGTGATTTGGAAGTTTCTGTGATCAACACTTCAAAACAAGGATTACCTTGTTCATCTAAAAATCGCATTATCTCAATAATCTCTTTTGATACACTGATTAATTATGTCGAGGCATATAACAGCTTTCTCCTCTTTTGTTGCTTAAGATTTATTCCTGACTTTTATCCAAGAAAGGTCTAAGGCAAATCTAAGCAGTCAGCTGACTTTTTATTAGATCAGTGCAGTACATTGCTTCCTGAGTTTTTCTGAGTGCAAGACCTCAAATATTTGAAATCACAAATCCTGCCATCTAGTAGCAATACACATTTATATGATTTATAAAAAACAGTTTTATCTGTTAGGAATGCCAGAGGTGTATCCAGCACTTGGTTACTACTAGTAGTATCATGAAAGTTGATGGTTTGTCTGTCAGAGGTGATTATGTCACTTTGGAGTGCAAGTGCTCATTTGCTTTTTTAGTAAGTGTCATAACTGTTAATATTAAATGTTAATATTAAATACAAAAAAGAAATTTTATTTTTGTTCTCAAAGGCATCCTCTATCCATTGGCATGCCTTTCCGGTCTCATAGGGGTCTTTTAGGTCACACTAAACTGTAGACTTATCTCTTGGCAGGACCGAAAAATCTCGTTCATCTGTGGAATATCACATAAATGCTGAAATGCATTTGACCTGTAATACCCGAAACGTAAGATCTGGGTGGCTGAAATTCTTCTTTTATTAAATTGCTCATGCCAAAATATGCAGTTCTCCAGGGGTTTGTCTGTCTCACTGGTGTCTACTAGTTGCAGAAGAACTCTTCTGTGGCCCACCTTTTTATAGTTCTCCATGATTATGAGTCCTCTCTTTCTTGCCACAGTGATGTTTTAAAATCCAAAATCTGTTTCTGTCGCACATTTCCTTGCTGTGTACCTTTATTACTGTCTAAGATCAGCCACTAAAGATGACATGTTTTTGATTCTGATCTGAGGACATAGGGTATCTATTGCATCACTGTTTTGCCTGGGGCATTCAGAGTGCCCTAGCAGATGAGGGCATGCGTGCTTCTGACTCCTGGGTGTGAGGAGAGCTGTTTGAACAGCTACAGCCAGCTCTATTGTATTCACAGCAAACTCTGCGAAGTTCCTTTCAGCTACATGTCACTTCCAGTTTGTGTTGTCTGAAACTTTAACAGCGATAGATGGTAATAAGCTCTTTTCAAAATTCTTGCTCAGTCAGAAGCTGGTGTCCAAGGCTGGCTGCACACAATTTTTTAAGTACGATGGCTTTTTCAGTAAGTGTGAAAGAATTTTCATGGGCAGAGTCAGACAGTTTTTGGACATTCCGAATTTTTATTCTACACTGTATATTTGTCACTACTATTCACCTATGTGAAAAAAAAGTGTGATCTAGATGAATCTGACGTATGAAGAAGAAGACACAAATGAGAGATGCCCAGTGCTTTGCTTACAGAGAATAATGCTGCTCTGTTTCATACCAGTGTCAGTTTGACTGTTCTTTACAGAGGCTGGGAGTGCTTGCTTTACCAGAGAAGCTGACCTAACTGTTCTGCAATAACTCCCCCATGTGGGCATTCCAATTTACTCTATATTTCATTTTCAAAACAGGAAAGCTGACTCAAATATTAATCTTCCTTTCAATTATAGTGGCTTTTGTACATACGTAAAGTTTTCTGGCACACTCATGGTGTATGGAAATCTTGGTTACTCTCCCTGTGTCAATAAAATCCAGAGCATGCAACCTGTGCTAATACCAGCATGAGCAGACTGTTTTGGAGGGTGATTCCACTGTGTGAGAACAAGCTGAATTGCCCCTACTGGCAAAAGAAGGCCAAAAAGTAATCTTCTCCTCTGATTTAGCTGGTTGACTGAGTCCTCTGGAAGCTCCAGTTGACCAGGCCATCATTACCACTGTTTACTGAAGTTGGGCAAAGCCTGTTTGGTGTCAACAGCTCCAAACATGTCTTAATCAGCTCGATCTTTGTAGTACTGGTTAGAGCTGATACCCATCCCTTGCCCATGCTGCCAGCATTGCTCATACCCATGCAGATGAACTGGTAGTGTAAACTACTTAGAGGGCATATATGACTTTAGAGCTTTGCAGGATGGCAGACCCTCCAAAACTCTGTTTAGTCAGTACAGCCACGAAACTTCGTACCAAAAGCTCAATGGAGTTAATTAATAGTTTCTGAGCAGCTCAGCCACAATAATTCTGATTGCTTCCCTGCTTCTGTTCTAGAAACAAAAATGGTCATCTGATGTTTTTTCTTCGCTTCAGCAAAGCCTAATCTCTAACTGATAGATTACCAAAGTGTGAAAGACTATGCCATGTTTCTGCTGGCTCTAAATGTGAGTTGGCCTGAAGAGGGAAAGTGATCCTCCAGTTTGTTTCCCTCTTTCGAGCTGTTTGATTAACAATGGGCTAGAGGTAGATGTTGGGAGAGAGATCATTGTCAGGCTGAGTAAACACGGCAATTTCTCACCCAGAAATCTCCCCTGTGGCAGCTGTTTGATCTATAAGGAACTTGTCCCTTGTATAATCAGTCAGCAAGTTGTGAAACAGCTCTTCTCAGATGTTTTCTTTTCCCTTAAACTTATTTCATCTGGGAGCTAAGGTACCCAGATACCACAATAAAGGCAGTTTACATCCTCTTCTCAGATGGACCAGTCCCCTGAAGTCCTGCCAGCTCCGTAGGACAGTTTTTTTCATGTGATTCTAGACCATATGCAAATGTCAATAATTTGTGTTTTCTGTTCAGGGGAAAGCAAATGAACATCACCCTTTCCCCATTCCTAATATTTGTCCAAACTCATTCCCTAGATTTGGCCTTGGATGTGTCTATATTAGTTGTTAAATATGCACATTTTTTTTGCTGTCATTTGAGTATGCATACATATCTGTCAACACATAATTTCCCTAACACAATTTTATATGTACAACTTTTCCAAAATGTGCAGCTTCTCTTAAATGAAACGGACTCTTCATAAGTCCTTGTGGAAGTGAATGGAGTTTTTTTCAGAAATGTTGAAAATGGAATTTTTTTTAGTTCTTAAGGTTTTATTCACTTGCTAAATCCAGGGCAAGCATTTTTCAGAGCAACTACTCTGGTGCATTTACAAGTATACCAACACTAGAATTTTCCAGTAAGGTCATGAAAAGGTTGCAACTCCCCTTCCAGGGACTAAGAGAGTGTCTGAAATATCAAACTGAATGTCAGGGCCAGCCCCCCATGTTTGGATGTTCAGTGATGTGAAGAAATGTGAATAATGTATCATAATCTGGGGATAAAAAGGTGAACAAATTCTTGGTTTCCTAATTAGCAGGTGCATGCAGAAGCTGTCCTTTCATCTGAGCTGGATGTATACTGTCACTGGCTGAAGGACGAACACTGAAGTTTAGGGCTGATACTTAATGTGAACTTCAGCAGTATTACTGTGTTTCAAGTGACAGCCAAATTGCTAAGTATACCTGAATCATCACTTCTTAATTGCTGTAATTAAATAAATAATACCCACTGCATCTTTCTGTCATCTGTCCTTTTAGGATATTGAAGTATTTGCTAAAAATTCAGGGAATTCTTTAATGTGGAAGTGAAATAACAGCCTAAGACAGTAGAATTTGTGAATATATTGAAGTTGGTAGGGGATATGTATTCACACTAGTCTCTCAAGGAGTAAAAAAGGTTCAGAGGTGAAGCTCCCTAAGAGTCCTGTGGAGTAAGTGAAGACATGCATGCCTCTGAGGTCTGATTCAAAGCACTTAATTTAGACCCCTGTGCATGTAAATCCCCCACAACCTTCATTTTGCGTTGTACTGACGGGCCTGCTGTTGCACAAGCAAGAAAATATTCTTAAATGAGTTCTATTTCCCACTCATTTAATTTGTTTTTCCACTGCCATCTGAATTTTCTTCTCTTAACATTCAAAATAATTCAGCCTAGTAAGGTTTTTAATTGATTCTTATACTTTAACATGATCTTAGTAGAAATGTTTATTGTGTGTCCTTATCTTTGCTTCTATTGTACCCAGAATGCTGGACTTTATACTTAGAGTTATACTAAATGGCTCATATATATATATATATATATATGAAATACATATTTCTAAATAAAATTTATTAGATATATAAATGTATATTTACAAAGACAATATATATTTATACATCATTATATATTTATAACTAAAATTATAAATATATAAATATATATTTATGTATATATTATATATATATATATAATACAACAAAAGTTTCAGTTATGCTACCCAGAAATGCACCAGGATGCTTGAGATGCTACAGAAAGATATGATGCTTGGGGAGAGTGACGAGGTTAAAGTCTGGGGAGCGTGACAGATTTCTGAGAACCACGAATTAGAAAATAGGAGAGGAAGCATTTTGTGCTGCTTCCTACGCTGTCAGGGGGAGGTCTCTGCATCCTGCAGAACAAGGCACTGACTTTCTCCTCTCAAATTCCGGGAATTTTAATTCCCTCTCTTTAAGTTTGACTGTCAAATCCAAGTAAAACCAGGCACTTGTGTCGTTTTAGTGTCATTTTTCTCAGTAATTTTATTTATCAATGTCATCCATGAGCAACCCAGTAGGAGTCAAGATTTCAAACTGAGAGGGTAGTACCCCAAACATTTACTCTGCTCTCTTTAGTAACACAACTGCCAAATTTTATTCAGTGAACTGCAAACCAAGAACTTCAAACCGAGAACTTTTTCACAAAGCTTGGGGTTTTTTGTGCTAGCTGGTGTGATGTTTGACAAGACAAATGCTGTGAATGGCAATATTAATGACAACCAGATTTTACTTACAGGTACCTATTTCACAGCTAAAACAAGCAGCCAGAAATAGTTAAATATATACCTAGACAAGTATCACTTATTTTGTAAAGAAGATATTGATCTGATGGCCAGACAGGTGCAGAAATAAATTTAAAAGTGTCAGGAGGGAAAATAAACGGACTAATCAGCACACATGAAATGGGACAGAAGGTAGATGAATACAACTTGGTCACCACTCTAATTTTGACACCAACTATCACAAACATTTTCTACTTAAAAAAAAAAAAAATCCCATTGATGTTAATGCAGTACTTTATCATCACCACAAAAAGAAATTCTGCATGACCTTAAAGACAATTTTACTGACAGAAAAGCATCGGTATTTTTTTTGTTTTGCTGCAAGCCACCTACTCTGTGGTGGACTTGGATAATCAGATTTCAGTGGGTTTGTGTCAGTGTGAAGGAATAGCTCACAACTCCTGCTGTTTCACAGTACCTTATTTTCCTTTGCTGTTCTGAAGTCCTTGGTTGAGATGAACTTCACTGAAGAATAACATAGCTAAAACCAGCAAGAACAATCTATGACAGTGCATCTTAACCACAAACCACAAACTTCATGCCAAAATCTCCTTACTGTCACGGTAGGAAAAGATGGTTTAGAATATGTTGATGATCTGGTATACCATAAAAAGAACAGCTGTCCCTCCATCTGGTGGGAGACTTGCTGTGCTGCCATGCTCCATACATGGATGACAAAGATTAAATTATTTGAAAAATAAATACAGGAGATATTAACTTATATTTTTCATGTGTGTTTGTCTGAAAAGAACCAGCTGAAGTGCCAAACATCAGTACTTTGCAATTCCTCCCTTCCAAATAGGTATTGTGTCTGTAGGCAGAGACAAACCAGTCCGGAAGAAACTGAAGAATACAATAATTTATTTAACCAGGTTGTGCTAATAACAGCTCCATCAGTTACTAAGTACCTTTCATTGCCTCAGTAAATTTCATTTTATTTTTGAAACTTCTGCAGTTTTTCATAAAGATCTGTTCCACAACCAGAAGTTCTTATTATGTTGCCCTTGGTGTGGATCAGGAAGTGATAACTAAATAATTCTATATTATACATCAAATTATTCACCTTATTGAAAATGTGTCTGGCAACATGCTTTGGAAGAACTGGACACGGCCAAATTTTCAATAATTGGGTTTTCACCTTCTAGGCCTGAAAGTGCAAACACTGTTGGCTATCTTGACAAAGGATCTAAGCATGTAAAAGGCATTCTTAAAAGCAGTGACATCAACCAAAAGCAGTCACAGAACCTTCTGTGGCGGTGGCTTGTCCTCCCAGGTTGATGAGTCACAGTTGTCTTACTTTTTCTGAGAGTCTGCCAGAAAACACTCCCAGTGTTGTTTGGTGCCACTGTTACCATATTTTTTCTTACCTCTTTATTCTTCATGTTTCTCCCACACAGCTGTATTGATTATCATCATATGATTATTTCCAATGAATAGTTAGTTATTCACAAACATACAAAGCAAAACTTGGGGTCACTATTTTTTTCATAGATAGTGGGTTGTCTGTTGCTTGCCAATGAACTCAAGTGCCTAATAAAGTGTGCAGTTTTTATAATGATTTCAATTTGGTGAATTATATTCTAAGCTAGAAATAATGGCATAAATTGTTCATGATAAATAGGCCAAAGTGAAAAAAAAAACAAAACAAAAAACCCCAAAAAACCAACACAAACCTCTGCTCCCACTTTCAGATAGTTTTATAGCTCAGTGACTACAGAGCTCCCTCAATTACTTAAAAAAGACCTGATTATATTTTCTGAATATATAGAGTTTATTTTTGTGCTTTCAAAATTCACTTCTCTGCTATCTCTTGATTCTACCACAAAGAAATAAATCAGTTGCCTCATCATCCCTATAGTCATCTGTTTGGAAGAATTCTTACAACTGTCATTAAAATGACAATATTCAGCAGCCATCATTTCAAAGCACTGTTGTGCTGGGACAAAACCAGAATTTCTCATTTATTCTTAGCCTTCAGCAGTGGTGTGACACTCTTAAGCTTTTTCTGTGGTCAACAGAGAGGGTCAAGAGCTTTTCATAGCTACAAATAAAAGGTTTAACACCTAACTTTTGGTTATCCACTGATGCCCATATGACAAATGCCACCCATAATATGGAGTTTGTTTAAGGGAGTTCTCATTGGTTTGTGAAACAGTCTGAAAGCAATTAAAAAACAATTTTATGCTTGTTCATACTAACAGTCTCTCTCACCTTTTTGAAATACCTGTGGAAAACAAAATAATTTTTTTCACGTTTTTCCTCTCACTACCACATTTGTATGATGAGACAAATTTTAAGCTTCCTGTAACATGACCTTACATTTTTTACTGCCATAGTTGTGTTGTGAGAACATTTTGTTTTATGCTAAGTGCAGCAGGGGCCATATGTTGCACAAACTTTTTTGCCCCTTCCCTCTGAACCAGCTATTATGGTGCTTGAAGCATCTGATTTAGTTGCTGGAACTCTCTTGGATTCCCAAATCTTATCTTTGCCCTCAGCTTCCTCTTTTCCTGAAATAGGATTTTTTTAAGGCATATAAATATCTGTGAAGAGTATGGTGTTTGAATGAATTTCAGAGTGTGGGATTTCGTGTATTTTCAGAAATGGAGAGCAAGGAATGAAATAACTCACATATGTTACAGCTCCCAACAGATGCAACAGGCATGTCCATCATCTGGTGGTTCACAGATACATACACCTCTCTAGCTAAGTGCAATAATAACATTATGATACAAGTTCTGGCTTGCTTTTCTGTTCTTGGTTTTGTGCTCTTGGCAGCACCATGCTCCAGCATCATCCACAGGCTTGGTTGGTGCACAGTCTGCTAATTATAGCACTCGTTTTTCTAGGAGTACAAAAATATTAATTCAAATCCCTTTGGCTGGAAAGAGTTTGCAGTTCAGCTTTGCTGCTGCTGAGTGAGTGTTCCTGCAACTGCATAAGTGAATGAGAGGTGAGAGCTTTAAGCTCCATTTAAAACCCCCAAGGTACCTTTGCAATTCTTCCATAGTTCTGATGAAGCTGTAATAATTCATAATTAAAAATGCTGAATAATGTGACTATTTTCCTTTTCTTTTTTGATATTTCTTTTCATTTGTGGTGGAAAATACACGTTCGTCAAGTCTCCAAACATACAAAGCTGACACAGGTTTTTAAAATCACTTGTTAAAATCTGCTTGTGAATTTCAAAACTGCTAATCTTTTCTCCCTAAACACTTAACCATACTCCTCAGAGACTATAAACCATGGTCAGCATGAAGCTGTGTGCTAAAAAACAAAGATTTCTGGTTTTTTTTATGAACGCTGCTATGATTTAGCTTTTCCTTTGGCATAAATAATATCATATGGTTTAAATAGAGCAAAGTGGGTTTGAATCTTCATTACACTGGTTTTATTTTGTTCTTCAGGCCAGGTTCTAAAGCCAGGGCAGGATCATAGTGAAGAGTTACTTGTGCAAGAAAAGACCTAATTGGCCAATTTTTTTCAAACAGTTGATACTGCATCGTAACAATCTCCCCTCTCCCAGATGTGCGACTTAAAGAGCTAATTGAAAAATTTGGTCTGTTTTTTACTGTTAAAATAGTCAAAAAAATTACCCTTTAAGGAATCTTAACCTAAAAAAAAAAAATAAATAGAGGAGCGAGCACTTTCTGACTAAATAACTAAATGGAGATGTCTGCGTCTGCCAAGGTCTGAGTTCCCCTTTGTACAGAGGAATATAGGACCTCGTGGGATATGATTCCTCTCATCCTCAAGCAGACACTAAAGCAGTACTGATAGCCATGTTCTGTTTTCCCCTGACTGGTGTGACTTAATAGATGCTTATATAAAAATGTTTAAAATTAGGTGAGACGAAATCTAACATCTGCCTTTCCAAATAAATCCCATGGGATGGATCCATAGTCCACCAAGGTCCATGCAAGGCTGTTTTTTCAGCTCTCTGGGTCAGAGATCATTCCTGCCTTAATGAAATATATAATGTAATAAAGAATAAGTGTTGGATTTCTTGAGCTCAGCTGCCAGAACTTTCTCAGAATTGTGGCACAGCTATGGGAATACATTAGGGATGTAAAAAAAGTGTTTTCTCACATTAGTCATTCAGTGTACGTTTGGTTATTGGCCATTTTCATTTCAGTCCTTGATTTAGTAAGAGAAAACTGACTAAATCAATCTTTTTTTTTTATTATTATTTAGTTAGGGAAAACACTGTTTTAGCATATGGAAGCCTTGGAAACATTCCAAGAAAGGAAAAGGTTTGGCTGAAGTCAGGCATATACAGGCTATGCTGCCAAAGTATGGTTTGGGCAGGGCTGTGCCACTCTGACTTCTCAAAAAAAAAAAAAAAGTACCAACCCATGTGAAAAAGCAGTGCTCGCTTGTGCTATCAACAGTGTTAAAAATGACTTTGTGTAAACATTATCCATATGGCTCTTGGGTCACACAGAGCACACAAGGTCCAGGTTTCCATGGACAGCAGCAGATGTTCTGTGTCACCCAGAGAGATCTGAGAACCTGGCATGGCCAGGGCTTTATGGAGAGATCAAGAAAATATGTGCTGGTACCAGCAAAAAAAAAAAAAAAAAAAATTTCTTCTGTTCCAAACCAAGCCCATGTTTTTGATGTCAAATGTTATATGCACAAATCAAATTGTTGAGGATTTCTACACATTTCAGCTGTAGGATGTTGTACCACCTGAAAGAAATACTGCAAACTTGTAGAGTATTGAGGGAATATGATTAAAACAGTCCAGTTCACACTTCTAGCTGCTGCTTCAGCATTTAATTACCAAAGCATCTTGATCTGGATCTGGAGAAATGAGAGGTTGTTCATACAGAACTAAAATCATGTTCTAGCTTAACACTGCTTTATCCTTCTGGGACCTGGAGGGTATATCATTAAAGAGGATCTTCTTATGTTAGTTACAGAATTGTTTTGAGCTCCAGGCAGGGATAACATTGCACTGGTTGTAACAGATCCCTGAAGCCTTAAACTGAGATACTGTGTCTGATGGGAAAAAAAGAACGCAAACCTGTTTTATTTTGCTAACTGAAGATCATGCATGATACAATAGCTATTAACCATAAAAAAAACCTCTTTATGGCATTTTCCATACCTGATAATAGAACTACTACACCCAATATGTAGCAAGAAAATGCTGTCTCTATATGAATAATTATTGCTTATTACTGAATGTCACAGGTCATATTTTCAGCTGTCCGACTAGAAATGTGTAAACATGTGGCTCCAATTTTAGTAAAAAATCATGGAGGCTGCATAGAATTTCTGTTCATCATGAAATGTGTTTTTATTAGATAATGTTGCTGCAGTGTTTAGAGAATATTTATGTGGAACGATATGACAAAACGTCACATATCGGCTACAAATATAGACTAATAAATCATCAGTTGTCTCAGCTGTGGGATCAGCAACACTGAAGAATCTTAATGTGAAAAAAATGAAAATCTCGTATACTAAAAAATGCTAACAGCAGAAAAAAAAAAGCACTGGAAAGTGTGCTTTCCCGGAATAGCCCAGAACAGCATAAAACATGGTCAATAGAGTAACAGAGTAACATGCTTCGTTTGCTTTCTTCCTTTTTGAGATCAACAGGGCCCCCAAAATGCGAGATACGGGGCAAATTGCTCTGCTGAAACTCTTTTGACTATCACTTAAAACATTGTCTGGATATCGAGTCAACATTTAAAAGACACAACAACAACAACTGAAAACTCAGGGAAAAAAAATTATAAATTTTCAAGAAATCCTAACTTTGCATCTTCATAGCCTAAACTAAGTCTTTTTCTGCTTTTTTACTCATTATGGAGAATTATGTACTGCAATCACAACCAGGCAAACTGTTTTTCATTATTTTTCAGACTAATTTCATTTTCTGGACAATTTAACAGCAGAATGATGTAAATCTTCCTTAAATATCCAGTAGTGGCATGATCTTACAAATTCCAGTAGAGTTTAACCATAACCAGAAGAAACAAGCAATAAAGATAGTTAACACTGTCAAAGAAATGGTGCAAACTTTTTCCTCACGACTGACAGTGACTGAATTTTAAAATATTTTTTACAGGGTCCAAAGAATAGCACGAGCTGAAAAGAAGAAAACTGCAAATAATGACTGGCATTGCCCCTTTTGAGGCAGCTGAGTTAAAACTCTGTGTCTTGTAGATTACTCTGCGTAGGAGGAAATGTAAGTGATGAGGATCTTAGACAGAAATCTGTCTGTACAGGAGAATGCACAAAATCAAATTTTCCTGAGCACGGGATGTGTTAAAATCTCCAGTTTCTCCACTCTCCAGACCTCTCTCAGTCATCCAGAGCTGACTCCAACGAGACTGAGATTTCACCCGAAGAAGAGAGGGCCACAGAAGTGCTGATGTATTAACCCCTTGACAATCCGAGTGGTTCAAAATAGTTGCTCCCCTTGTTCAAAAGTAAAAGACAGTGAAGTGTACTTTGTAAAAAGTCCATTAGAAGGAGCAACCGATGGCTGTTACCCCCCTAAACGTTTAATTATTCATGCAAATATACAATCAGCATTATGTTGGTCATGGGAACCAAGGGGGTGGTTTGAATGAGCAAGTGAGACCCTGAAATATCTCAACTTCTGTGTGCACAGCCTGAGAAACCTCACAGGACCTTGGTGTCACAGGTGATGTGTTCAGCCCTCTCTGAGCACCAGGCACAACCAGAGCTCGATGGCTCTGTTCCATCCCTGTGAGCCACAATCTTGGCTACTCAGGTCAGTGATGTCTTTTTCAGGGAATCTGATCTTCTCTGCTGGACAGAATTCCACTGCAGGCTGTACCAAACAGCATTCATCAGCTTATTATCTCTTCCAAGTTGGTCACTTTTTGTGGCAAAAAGAGAGGATGAAACTCGTGGCTTAACACTGTTTGGCCTTCTGATTCTGTGAGCTTATATTAGAAACACTGAAGAGCACTGAGAGCCTGCATGTAACACTTGACATCCTGTTTGAAATTCTGTAGGTATTATTCTTTGAGAAACATGAAACTCCTAGGACAGTCAGGGCATTTCTGGTCTCATACCAATAATACCTCCAGCTGAGGCACAGGAAATCCAAATTGCTCTTCAAATTAAATCACAGGAAACCTTGATTCCTTGCTTGTCTAAAGCAAAGTTAATGGGAAACAGATGCACATTCCTGTCAGAACACCAAGTTGTATGTTTATCTACTGCTGGCTTATCTTTCAGCATACTGGGTTAAAATTATAATAGTTAGAATTGTATTTGGTTGGTATGCTTTTGCAAAATATTAATGAAAATAAATTATCAATTTCGGTTAATGTTGATAACTGTGATCATTACTGGCAAATCTAAACCATTAATTTGATCAAAAATTAAACTTGTGTTCTCCGGAAAACACAGTAGCAAAAGTAGCAAATTCATGATATAAATTGTTACAAAATTATGAATACCATAATCATCCAATGTAACAAAACAGTCAATTCAGACTCAAACACAGTAATTTGTTTTGACTCCAGCCAAAAACATTCTGCTGAAAAGAAATCTCCCCTGACACAAAATGAAGGTCTATTTTTGCTTTTAACACTATACCCACCCTCCCTCCCCCCTCTAATATCAAGCTATGCCATCCATCCATTGGAACCATCGCTTCAGTTGCAATGAAAGAGGCTCCTGGGTATCCTCTGTCAAAATTCCCAAGACAGTGTTTCGGGCTCATCAGTTAGATGGTTACATGCTGTACAACACGTGAGCGGCTGCCAGGGACAATATCAGGAAAAAGTGCTGCTTTCAAGCTGTTTTATATCCTTGTGCCCAATGATTCTGTTTCTCCTTTGCATTTCTCAGCACCATGAATGGACAAGATTAACATCTTTCTCCTTCTCTCTGAGCAAGAGTGCATTAAAAAAACAGTCTTGCAACGTAACAAGCATTTTGCAAGAATTTCACTGATGATTGCTCTGCTTAGGGCATAGTAGATCGAGCAATGATCAGGCACATGCTGGAGAGGAAATGCAAGATGGGAAAAACCCCATTCCTTTTTAGTAAACAAAGCTAGGGTTTTTTTTAATTTCAAAGTCTTTGCGTGATTCAGAAATATGGACAGAAATTACCTGTAGTTGAAAACAGAGAGAAATCTGTATGCCCGGGTTAACTCTATATTTTATAAGTATAATGCATATTATCCAGGTCAGCTTCCAAACATAAACAACCAATGTCCTGAATTCAGTGAGATTGTCCTCACCTGCNGATTAATCAGGCCTTTTCAGATCGCCTGAAAGGGTAAATCAGGAACTGTTTACAACACTGAACATCTCAGTGCTGTCCCTAAATGTATTTTTACTGTGATACAAAAAAGCCAGTGTTTAAAATCTGTCATTTCTATAAACCTGATATTCACCCAGCTGTTTCAACTCATGATGTGTTGGTTTATGCTTCTCCTCTCATCACTCCCCCATTTCTGTCTCCCACATCCCCAGTGCCTTTGGAGTTGGTGAGTTTACAATTTACCTGTCACTTACCAATGAAGAAGCCCCTGGGCAAATGATCAACCCTATCTTCCATCTTTGAAAGTGATATACTCATCCTCAAGTCCTTGTAATTCCCTGAAAATTTGTCACATCTTAGAAGAATGGTGCTGGTCTGGAGCCCATGTGCTGGTTTCAACAGAGTCCAGCCCGTGGTCACTCTTGCATTCTCCCATGCTCTGACTGCAGTAACTCTGAGTTTGTATCTATTTTACTTCTTTGATTTCTTGAAAACACCGGCTTAGCCATCCCATGAGACCTCATGTTTTGCAGGATGGGGAGGAGGAAATAGACTAGTAAAGCTACAACTCCCTTGCAAAGGTGGAAGTGACTCCACGTCCTTGTTTCTTTGAGGGCATCTTGATGAGGAAGGAATGAAGACAAAAGGCACAGCAAGGAATATTTTTGCAGTGTGGTATCCCTCTCCTACCACCAATCTGCACAGGCTGGCAGTCAGCTCCCCAAGGACACCTCCTCGCCCTTCCCAAGGGCTGTCTCACCCCTGGGCTGGGTGACTGCCTGCTTTGTCCCTCTGTACCATGGTCTTCAAGGCAGTGACAGAGTCAAAAACTGAACACTCTTCTGTATTATTGTTTATATTGTTCTTTCCCTGTCTCCTTCCAGAATGTATTTTTATAATCTTCCTCTATAATAGCCTGGCTTGCTAAATGAAGTTTTTTGCTTTCAGCTACAAAGTAATTCTGCACTTAAGGTAATGAAATAAGAAGCTGCTAAGTTTTATGCCTTCATTGCCTTGCTGGAAATAGGCCTAATCCGTCAAGCAAAACACATGTCACTAGGAAATGCCATGACAGAGGTTTAAGACAACCCCTTACACATCGTGTCACCAAGGGTAAGAACTGCACAAGAGAGGACTGCAGTCATCATCTCATTAATTGCTCTCCCTCAGAGAGAAAAAGGAGGTACACATCAGCACAGAGGATCTCCCACCATCAAGAGCACAGCATTTCAAACCATGCAGGAAAAATAGGGAGACGGAGAGGCAGGCAACAGGAGCAAAGGAACCATAAGAAGTGCCAGGCGTCATGATTTGGGAAGGAGTAGGAATGCCAGGAATGCACAGCATTGGGAAGTAGAGTCAGATATGCAACCATGAAACTGGAGAGAGCTTGTTTGAGGGAGGGGAATAAAAATGGGACTGGTTTTGATTGTATTTGTTTTCATGCCCTGTGCAGATCAACTGCAAACTCTTTAGGCTGATGGTGGCCGAGGACTTATTGGGTTTTTTTGAGGTGGATGTAGCTTGCCAAAGGAATGTTTCTGGTACAGAGGAGCACACCAGGCTTGGGACTTTCCGTGTGGTATAAAATCATTCACAGGATGGCTTGAACTGAATTTAGACACCTTTTCTCGGGTGTCTGAGTGCTGTCTGGGAGCAAATCTTTGGTGTTTTGCCGAGGTGAGGTAAGAACACATGAGGCACAGGCAGATGTGGCTTGCCCAGAGACAGCCTGCCATGACTAACTCCCAAGCGAGTGTGCAAATTGTTGGTCTATTTTATCCCCAGTTTCAAGTCTGTAGCTGCTCCTTGCCACCAAATAAAGCTGTGATCTGTGCTAATAGCTGCTGAAAGCCGTAACCTCACGGTTAATTTACATCTGCTTAAACAAATGCTGCCTGGGTTAATTTGGCACCGGTGAGTCCCAGCACGCTGAGCTGCATCGCTTCCTGTGCAGTCTTGCCCCGTCCTCGTAAGAGGCATTTTGTAGCTTGTGGCTGAGGGCCAGCTCCTGCACTTGGACACTGCTGGACAGATCTGCTCTGCCCACAGAATTATCCAGTCTGCCTTTTCTTTCCTTGACTAGGCCTTAATTGCTCAGATGGTTTTGTATTTCATACACTGCCGTTCGTTTTATCTCTTTTGTTTTGCTTCAGGCTTTATGAAAAGCTAGGGTGTATTTCAAAAAACAAAAGGAAAAACAACTTTTTTTTTTTTTCCCCCTTCTGTAGGCACACTGTTGGTCTGATGTAACTCTACCAGTATTTCTTCTTGACTACTTCTTGATTAAATCAAGGTCAGAATAAATCATTTCAAGTAGTGTGTGTGCTACAGCAACACACTGAGGCGAGTTTATATATTTTTCATGCCACAACAATCTTTTAACATCTAGCACAAATGACTCATTGCTGTTTCAGTGAGTTATTACTTTCTTGAAATACCAGTAAATTCAGTCCCTCTTCCTCAGTTTGTACATGGCATTCTGTATTTCTGGCTATTTCTCATCATTAAAGAGGAGAAATCTTTAATTTCATTTAAGAAAGAACGCTCACAGTGGCAGGAGTGCTGTTTCATGTCGAGTACCACCCTGCTCCCTCACTGTCCTTTTTTGGTAATGTTTAGGTTAACTTCTGGATGTGAAACAAGCTGTCTGACAGAAAGGTGCCCTGATGCTTGCAATGGTGGAAAATTCCAATTCCTCATTGGTTTCTTTACTGATTTTTACTAGGGACTAACTGCAGGTTTAAATGCCTGAGATTATTTTTAACAATATTAGTAAGAAACAGTCCTGCTCCTTGGAAATTATTATGTTTTTTCAGAAATAAAAAGTACTTTGGAACTTCCAAATCAAAGTCTTAACTGTAAACTAGTCATAATTTGGCAGTCTGTTTTTCTCAGAAGTGCTTCAAGCAGTAATTTACTCCTGATGTCACAACATCTCTTGCAGTTCTTGCTGGAGACCGAATTTTGCTGACACAGACTCTCTATGTCAGACACAAAAGGCTTTATTAATTATTTCAATTTAAATGTCTCTTGGGCCAGGCCTGAGGGAGAGAGAAAAAATAACAGAGGGAAGAGGATTACCATTCTAGCTATGCAATAGAAAACAATCTGACTGTGCAGAGGAAGGGGAAGGACAGAAAAGGAAAAGGAGAATAGCTTCCACTCTCCCAGGGCATCCCAAGAGGGGAAAGGAGAGGGGTGGGAGTGCAAGCTGTTGCTCTATTTTACATATCAAATTGACTTCTTCTTGCTTACATGGAAATTTTATGGGATTCTTCCTGTTCACTTCCATTTTGAGAGCTGCTTGGAGTTTTTAACATTCTCCTTTCTAAATCTAAAAGGCCAACCAGGCCGAGGTAGGGATGGGGTTATAAGATTGCTGTAAGAAAAGTAAATGTAAAATTTCTGTAAGAAATGTAAATGTAAAATTTCTATAAGAAATGTAGTCAAGATGAAGAGGAAACTCAGGCAAGGCTGAGGAGGACATGAAGGACAGGCAGGAGAGTTTTAAAATCTCCTTTTGGAGCTTTTGTGAAGAGAAAAAAAACTTATTTATGCTTTTTCACATCAGGGAAGGGGAAAAAAAAATCAAGACAGAGAGCTGTCTTTGCCCCTAGGTCTCTTACTGAGCAGGATTATGTGTGTTTCTGTCCTTACACATAGTGCTTTATGGAAAAATAATCCAGTTTTGAACAAAATGGATGCCCAGGGATTGTCTCTTACATGTTCCATGCAGCAGCAGTTGACACCCAGGGTGTGTTACAGCACCACTCTGGACACAGAAAGGTAACCCAAAACCCTATAAAAGCTGTGACAAACTCCCCCTCCTCTCCACAGTGACCAGCAGTGGGATTCTGGGACAATCATCCAGTGTGGCAGGTCTGCAGGAAGAGGTGGCTGCCCAGCTGCCTGGCAGACGTGGGCAGCTCCAGACATGCCTGCAGAGATGCACAAGTGTCTGCAGGATGTCTTTTCCTGATATGTAGCTGCTGTAGGACTGCAGGCACCTCAAGAAGTGAGTAGGCAGCAAACAGGGGCAGTCCTGCTCCAAGCGCTGGATTTGGCCAAGTAACCCCAGCTGTCTGTGCTGGTTCAACAGCCTTTGACTGGCTAGGCAGCTTTCAGAGGCTGTGATCAAAAGGTTTGAGTTTGCTGCATCCACAGAGTTTGTACGAGCAGAGACCTCACTTTATACCAGGTTTGCCTTCTGCCATAGTTCTGCTCTGAGCTTCACCATAGGGAACTAGTTAGTGAGGATAGAAGGGGCTCAGAGCATGAATGCAGGATTGATCCTCAGCTGACAGGAGGGCACAGACAGGCTTTTTGCCTGCAGTTCTCAGAAATAATACAGAACCAAGTGGACTTCCTTTTTCAGCTGTTTGTCTGCCTCTGTTGCCTGTCAGATTGGGAGCTTGATGGCAGAGACTAGTTCCTAACACAAACTTCCATGTTTTCTATTGAAAGAAAGTGCAATGCAAAAAAATAGTGGCAGAAATTAAGGCGTTTAGTTCTTATTTTTGCAACAAGCTTGTCTGGAGATGGATTATGACTGGGGGAGCTAGTGTGCACTAAAATCAATGCCACACCGCCTTAGCTGCTCTGAACATGAGTTGTATTGGTCCAAAATGCTTGCACATGGTGCAACAAATCCTACCAGTATGACCAGGGCATGCCCTGTGTCCCTTTGTCTTCTTCACAGAGTATTGCTTCATTATTATGCTAAATTGCATAAACATCATGAGTGTTTCTTCATCATTCTTAACAGCTGATTGGGTGGTTTTATTTTTACATACTCCAACAAGTCCTGCTGAGCAGGGCTGAGTAGCTGATGTAGCTACGTGAGCTTAACTCTTCTAGTGAGAATGGAGCACTTCTGTTATATGGAGATAGTAAATCAGTTTAGAAGTTCCAGCAGAAGATTAGAAGATCCACCTATGCTGTTGACCTGTATCTATCAGGCAACCATAGCTTGTTGTCCAAATCAGGTTTTGTCTCAGTACTGGACTGTTTTGAAGATTCATGGTTAAATACAAACTTCATCACAGAGTTTACATTCTGCAAATGGCTCAAGCAATTTAAAATGAACTTGACCTGACATTTTAACCTCCTTACCCAGTTATGCAGACTGTTTGTACTGGCAGGAGCATCTAATAGTTGGGGTAAAAAAGGGAAAGGAGAGTTAATCACCTTATCTCAGTTGAATCACTGATTCACTGTGTGACCTGTGCAAAGCCCTAAGTCCCTATTGCCTTATAGATGATGTTGTCTTTTTCTTTAAATAAGAGTACTCCAAGAGCCAAACATACCACTTGAGATGTGATTTTTTTGTCAGGTCTATGTATGCTCTCAGAAGAATTATCTAAGCCTGGAACATTTTGTACAATGCTAAAAACTACACAGAAATATCGGAAATAAGTGATTTGCCTATTGTGAGTCATCCAAAACAAGCACAGAGCTATTAGTACACAAACCTTACATGTAGGCTTGCCAGCAATTCTTGAAAGTGACTACAGCTTGCGTGGGTCTGGTTGTGACTTCTATTTTTCTCAGAATTACCTGAATTCTCAAGGATTAGGACTTTCAGCCTGTTTATTTCGACTGAAGCTCTTCTCAGAACTGAATCATAAAAGTTTAGAGACTTGGGACACTTTGAGAGCCCCATCATCCCATCATTCAACAAAGGTATGGCCAGCCCAGTGGCACTTGCACACTATCATTGCTGAGAACTGTCTGTCTCAAAAATCACAGCAAGAAGAAAATGACTGAATCATGCTCTGTATGGTAGAGGAAGTGTCATGGAGATATTATTGATTTATGAATCCTTCAGACTCTTTCAAACAGCAGGTGCCATTTTGTGTGCTGTTTCACACCCAGAACATAAGAGAATGCAGCAGAACCCCTGTGTTTTCTGCGATGTCTTA
The DNA here is from genome assembly GCF_001604755.1 of Lepidothrix coronata. NCBI lineage: Eukaryota > Metazoa > Chordata > Aves > Passeriformes > Pipridae > Lepidothrix > Lepidothrix coronata. Next base: position 2,893,825 of record NW_016690269.1, on the reverse strand, counting down.
TTCTTGTCCATGAATAGATATTGAGGTATAATATGCACTCAGAATGAAAAGGCTGCCACTGAATCTCCTCATCTTGATTTTGCCACAAGCCTAGAGCATTCCCTCAGGCAGTGGTTCAACATGTATGCTACACTGCTTTTAGTCAGAGTACATTTCTTGAAAGTATGGTCCACATCTTGCCTTTGTGTTGTGGTAAAAAAACCTGCCACAGATAATATTAACATATGATAAAAAAGACAAGAAAGGAATGATTGCGATATCAAGCATCACAATTAATGAAATGAATGAAATACTTTCGTTCTGCCTTAAAAAAACTAGCAAGAAATAACATCTTACCCACTTTTTTTTTTTTTTCCCTAAAGCAATACCACGTGGTGCCCAGCCCAGAGCAAGGAAGAAGATTCCCTTCACTTTCTTCATGTCAGTAGTGGTTGGGCTCCAGTGGAGGTATGGCTATGACTGACCATGGAAACAATCTCTGAGAAAAAACATTTACTGCCCAGACTCATCCTCATTTATTTCTAGTTGGAGAGGAGGCAATGAGGTATGAGGTATTATTGAGTGCATTTTGAAACTGTTTTTTCTTATGCCTTTCTTATTTTAATTTTAAACTATGGTACTATGCCACATCTGTTCCAGAAGCTTCAAAACAGGTCTGGGGGAGTGAGAGGAATAAAAGGGGTTAAAGTCTGGTAAACAAAAAGAAGGAAACTCCTCACAACTCTGTTATGAATGTTTAGTAACACAAAACTAAGGGAAAAGGTACTGCCTGCTTCTCCTGCACCTACCTGAGCACAACAGGTCACATTTGTTTCTTGAGATGACTTCTACATTTTTTGGTATTCTCTTATTTCAAGGTATTTTTCAGAGAAAAAAACCTTCATCCACATTTAACCCATGGGAAACAGCAGTTAGAAGGTCTGTTCAAGGTCACAGAGCAAATTAATTTCAGAAACCGGAAAGAAAATAAACCAGTTTGATTCTGGGTACCTTCTGCTGATGACTGGTTTGTGCAGCTTTCCCTTAGGAGACAGTAACTCTCATCATCTCTTCAGTCATAGAACAGATCTGCATATGAAGGATTAATATTTATATATTATATATAATATTTATAATGGAGAACTGTCTTCCATTTTCAAGCTACTTCAGCTATAGCTTTTAAAGCCCTACCTGTTCTTTCCAAGATAATGTTCCTGAGAGTGCCACACAGACTGCAGAACACACAATAGGATGAGTTCATTGCTTATTATAAAAAAAACTCTCTGAGAAAAACAGCATTTTATTGCTATAACAAAGGTCATGACACAGCTTTCTTATATTCACACTATATTTTTAGAGAGCTTTTGCAGCCCGGATCACAAAAATAACAAATCTCCTTGAGAATGCTGAGGCCTCATCTTGCAGGCAGTTTGCATTGTTTAGGTACTCTGAGTCACAGTAATCACAGTCCCAATCAACTGTTGATTTTAATTGTTAAGTGTAATCTGTCTGATCCAAATTCCACGGGCTAGCAATGAAGTTAGGATGGCTCATCACATTGCCTTTGCCACTGCAAGCTCTGAGCAGAGAACTGATCCTTGGGAACACACAACAAAGAGTACTCTCCCAAACACTGCCTTTTTTTAAGAATTGCAGAATGTGGGGTTTTGAGTGCACTCTTCCATACCAACCCTACTACACTGATGTCCTCATAAAAAAAAACCCCTGAAGCACAGAGCTCCTGTACCTTGCCTGGTGTTGCTGGGCTTTGTTTTCCCCAGGAACCTGATGCCTGCTCCCACCATCTACTCACCAAATTCTGATCTCTCTGTAGGGGAACTGCTCTGTTACACTTCACCAACAGGAACATTCATCAGGTGGAGAGCAGAAGAGGAGTAGCCTGTGCTCGTGATTCAATCAAGGCTCCAGCAAATGGTAGAAACTCACAGGGGCCAAGCCACCAAAGTGAAACCTCTGGCAGCACGTGTCAGAAAACCATCCCTGAGGCGACCAAACATCTCCTTGTTACTGTCAATACCAAAGTCATTGGAAATTGCTTTTTAATTTGCACGTACAGGCACTGTCTGTGCTCAGCCCACTTTTGTCCAGTATTGTGCTGTGATTTGTCATCTTGAGGGGTACCACCCTTTCCACCTGACACCAAGCAGAAAGGAAACACTCAGACTTGCACAGTTCCAGCTCCCAGTGAAGCAGGAGGACACTGCCATATCTTCTGCATCACTCCAGAGGTAACCACTTGCCAGTTACCACTGGAGAAGAGCCTCATGAACATATCCTCTAGTGCAGCAACACCCGCCTGTTGTAAGGTGGGGAAGGGGGTAGTGGGCAAAAAAACAATGGGAAGGAACTGTCAGTGGTGTTCTAGGAGATGACATGATAAATAGAAGACAGGCAAGGATGGAATTTGGCAAGAAAAACTTGTCTGTCTTACTTGTCATTAAAGGAAAACAGTGAGTTATGACACTATGACAAGGATTTAATATTTTAGGATGTTGCTTTTGAAGGATAACAGCAGCATTTGTAGGGACCATTGCACCAGTAACAACCAGCAGGTTGTCATGATCTGCTGTACAGATCTTTTGTCTTTTTTACAGCAAATGTGTTAAAGAAATGAAACTTCTTTTATATTCTCTCTTTCTATGCGTAGGTTTTCTGTTTCAAACCCTCAGACAAATACCGACATAATTAAAAGAAACACAGAATTCAAAGGCTTCAGAAACATAGAACTCTAACAGTGTGCTGCATTTGCATTTTGACCTCCTGTCAAAAGCATTTACCTTTTTGATACATATACCTCTCTTTTTAAATCATTATTTTCAAACTGAGTATCTCCCAGGTCAGTATTGTGCTCTGTTTAAAGAACAGAACAAAGTACACATTTGAATTCCTCTGCTGAAATCCATGAAAGACAAAATGAAAACATGTCAGCTTCTATCAGCTGAGTGCAAATAAGAGAGACTGACACCTTTATCTAGATTTCTTTCCTGGCAACAGAGAGGGTAATGATTATAGGATCCAAAAAAAAAAAGTCACCTAATTATTCCAACTGCCTTATTTCAACAAAGTACATTTAGGGTTCATTTCAAAGGGTTCTGTTTCCAAGCATATCCAGGTAGTCTAGAAAAATGATGTAGGCTTAAAAATATTCAAGAAAACCACGGTGTCACTATCTGGAGTAATCATCTGTCTTGTTTAAGTATTTTTCCTGTAGTATAACTTGCCAAATCTAGCTGAGAGGCTCTCATAATCACTTGTGTCATGGTCTATATTTTCATGCCACTGGCAATGCAATCTAACATTTATGAAAACAGAACCATCTAGGGGCAAAAGAAAATCTCACACATCCCAAATCTCTAAGCCAGGGTCCCAAAAACTAAAGTACTGGCTGTGTGAAAACAACTTGCTTTAATCACCAAACATGCGCTTCACAGCTAAAGATTCGAGACTGCAAGGGCGGTGAGTTAAGTCGTGTAAGTGACATGATTCATTTCAGTTGGACAAAGGAATGTGCTGCCTATTCTTTCCCATCAGACTTTCTCCAGATGCAGCACATGAGGGCCAGTGAACCCAGGATGGCATTTGTGCCACAGGTACCCTGCTGCAGCAGAGCTGTGTGCCAGGCAGTACAGCTGAGCTCAGCCCAGTGGCCAGATCACTCACTCCCTCTCTCAGTTTCGCTGTATTCCACAGGCACAGCTGCTGAGAGACTCTTTAGCTTGCTCAGTTAACATTTAATTGCTGCTTTTTTAAGGCTGTACCTCGACAAAATGTGAAACTAATAAGCAGCTGAGGAGCTGCACCTAAGTGGAAAAAAATGACCTTTGCCTTTTCTATTAAATATAACCCTCAAAAGCAAAAAACAAAACAAAACAAAACAAAACAAAACAACAACAAAAAAAACACCAAACAAACAAAGAGAGGGAAAGGAGAAAAAATGACTCTGTAAATATCTTTGGGCTCTTTTACTGTACTAGAGAGTGAAATTAACAATCTCTAGATAAAACAAGAGGGGAGATATGCAGCAATTCTAACATGAACCTTATGGACGTTTATGACCCTCTTCTAACCCTTTTTCATGGTTCAGGTAGCAGAAGAGGCTTTGGGTGGATGTAGATGGATGTTCAAACAATGGAAACCACAAAGCAGCCAAAAGAGACCACAGCATATTTATTGTTCACAGTCAGGCAGCAGTGTTCCTCTTCCATCACACAACAACTGAATGTTTCAGAGAGCATCACCGCTGCAGCACATGAATAATCACACCAGCCAAGACTGCACTGAGTGAACATGATCTGCAGTGGCAGGAGGCATCAAGGAATGCAAAAAAGGCATCTGCTGGGAACACTTTCAAAACACCAGAATTCTGAACTTTTCTGATCCTTGAATTACTAAATCCAAAAAATATCACAGGGAAAAACAAATTATTCCAGTTGTAGTGTTTTCTCTGCTTTGGACAGCTATTTTTGGCTATTAAAAAAAATGTAACTCAATCAGAATAACGAGAATTCTGCAACTCAAACTGGAATGCTTCCCCCCCCACCCCCTCCCCCTTGACATTAGGATTTTAAAACTTTCAGCATGCATGTTTTGAGGAAAGAAAAGTGTTGTGTAAGCTTCAAAAGTTGCAATACTGAAGGCTTACCATCTGGACATGTCCACAGTTTCCTTTCCAAAGGGCTATGTCAAAGCAGAAGGCCTGGAGCCAGGAAGCCCTGATACCTTGCCCTGGACATGACACACACTCCTTTTGGTAATTCATGCAGACTCAGTCCTGAAAGATATCAAAGGCCTCCTGTGAGATGCAGAGATGTGGGCCTGGCACAAGTTTCTGCTGAGGTGTTTCTTCTGGAGCACCACTTATCTTTCCTACTGCTGTGGTGAGGAGAGAATGATGTGGAGGAGTTGGATGTTGCAATATTGTGCTTGCACTGCTGACAGGCCAGATGGTAAAAAACCTGATATCATTAGATTGGATGACGTTGCTATCTTGTCTTGTCTGCCTATAAAGGCAAAAAGAACAAAAACCAGCTGTGAAAACTGTTCTCTTTAACCAGGCAGTTTTGGGGGGGGGGTGTTGTTAGGGCATGATCAACTCAGGTTGGGTTCAGAAAAGCAAACACACAATTTGCTGCTGTTATATCTGAAGAACTCTTATAGCAGAGTAATGAAACACGAGGTTGGTTTACAGGACAACCTCTGTAAGTGTGTACCAGTGCACTGATGTCTTGCCAAATCACTGGACAGTAATTCCCTTTCTCCTCTTTTTGACCTTTTCCCCCGCCCCAGATTCCCATCAGCAAAAAGTATAAGTTGGGCTCATGTTCCTTTCATCTTCTTGATAATTGTGTTGCTTAAATATAGCAGGCCAGTACTAAAGCCTGAAGCTTCTTTCCTCTTATAAAAGTATATGGAAACTAAATTACAAGACTTCAGAGGAGTGCACTAGTTCAGGGCTCACACAGAAGTGGGCAACTTTTGGTCTTACAATGCTTTTGCCAGTGAACAGCCTCTCAGTTACTAATGTTTCAGTACCTTTGCCAAAAAAAATGGTAGATCAGTTATTGAAGATTAATAATCACAACGTTAAATAGATCTATTTATGTGAGAACAACTCGGCAGACAGAGTATGGAACTGTCGGTGGAGGGGACGACGTATAGGGTGTCAAAGCTCTGGATGTGTTCTGCTGCTGAAGGACGGAAAGTAGGGATGACATTGCCCTCTCGTGGGAAAACGCTGAAGTGGAAAGCTGCAAAGCTCCAGCCCTGAAGCCCGCCCGGTTTGTTAATCCTTCGGGTCTCATTACAGCAGGCACTTCAACCTCCTGACATTTTCGTTCCGTGTGCTCAGGACATTCAGAGCTGAGAATTCGTGGCATGCTGCAGGACCGAGATTTAGTCTTTATTAAAAAACGCGGTGTGCTGGCTGGGGCTATACCTCTGAGGCTGTGGCTCCAAAGCATCCCTGTGAATGCCAGATATTTGAGGTCAGGATTCTCTTTACTCGAGGAACATGGGGACAAGCACCACTTTTCAGTGTTTTAGCCTAAGAGCAATGACACAGAGCTATGCCACTGAGAGTCAAATCTGCCCAGGACTGCTTTGCTTTAAAATTGTCCCTTCTGTTCTCTTTGTCATGATGCATTTAACTAAGCAGTTCAGATCATGTCTCCTAAAAGAGGAATTCATACTGCATGGAGTGGTGGGATGGAGGCAAGCTAGGATTAATTTCAGAGGACTTATGAATTATTTATTGACTGTACTGAAAATATATGTTATAGAGTGAGTGACTGGCCTGCCATGATGATTGTAGATATTAAAAATGGGCTGTCCTGAGAAGCTTCATTTTATAAAGAAAACTGATTTTGATTTTTGCCTAGATATTTTCAGAGAACCTTCTATTCAACTATCCAACTTGTAAATGGGGAGTGAAGAAGAGGGACCAAAAAAAAAGGAAGGAGAGGATAGGTTGAGGTCAGGAAGGCTGATGACAACAACAGTAAGCGTGGTTGCCAGGATGTTAACCATTAACAGACAGACTCCTCTCAACACAAGAATGTATTCCCAGCTCTTGCCATTCGCTGTGAAGAGCAGCTGTTAGCAACCACAGCAAAACTACACAAGAATACATTAATCTAGAAATGTTCTGATTTTAGAATGGCTTGTTTTCCTCCTCTTCTCCATATGTGTGTGTGTGTGTGTGTGTGTGTGTGTGTATAAATGCTGGTAGGAAACTGCAGGGGCTAAGTAAAACCTTACTCTATCAAAGTCCTTGCTCGAACCCTCAATTTCAAGTTATTTGGGTTGGAGGACACGTGCTGAGGGAACAAGCCATACAACAAATAGTGCTTTGAAGATTCAAGTGACTGTTGGAAAGGTGAGGTGGGCAATAGGAGGACTCTGACTGATCAGTGCACACAAAAAGAAACCATTCAGTCAGCTTGTCTTTCAGGATAACATGATGGAGGAGAATGCAAGCTCTTTTTAAAAATTGCTAACTTCATTGGGTTTGATGTTGTACATACAAAATGTTAAAGAGAGAAAAAACGTAGCAATCTGTAGGTAAAGCCAGCTCGGTTAAAGTAATGAGCAAAAGACACCGTTTCAGGTCTTTTGCCAGAACTTTTTCAGGTCTTTTGCCAGAGCAACTACCAGAGCTCAGCTGAGAGAATGATGTCAGGCTGAAGAAAGTGAAGCAGTGCCTGGGTTTGGTGTGGTGGACAACAACCAGGACATCACCTGAGTCCCCTGCACACCCTTGCACTGCCCCAGCTCAGCCCTGCAGAGCAGGCAACCAGAGTAGCACCCCAGGTGCCAAACCAGAGTTGCCCTGCAAGCTCTCCAGTGGCCACAGTGTCTCTTCTGGGCAGCAGAATCCTCAGGGTACGTCAGCAACGTGGCAGACAGACAGAAAAATACCCTTCGTGTACTCATTGGCTGTTCCTTGGTGCTTGTGGTTCCTTCCTGACACGTCTGCTGGTGACAAAACAGAGTTTCCAGTATCAAAAAAAGAAATGAAGGTAGTACCTGGCTGCCTGGCTTTACTGGGTGTTTCATAAAGTTATGGGTTTTGTCTCTGGTCCACAAACCTTAGAATGCCTGGTTGTCCGAGTGGGAATAGAGTGGAGCTGTTCCAGTGTAAGCCCGTCCCTCCTGGGCCCTCACATAACACACAGCCCCCAGCCCCTTCTGCTCAGTCCCTGCTTGTCCTGAGACTGCCTGTGTATCCCAACTCAGAATTATATCGCTGCAAGAAAACAACTCAATTTCTCTCACTATGGATCATCCTGTTCCTTTCAAAAGTCTCTCTAGATTCTTCATCCTGAGCTGCCGCTGTCTTCTCACCCCAGCCTGAGCTCTCTGCCCAAAAGCCAGCTGCCTGCTGCTCAGCTCCTCTTGCCCTGCTGGCCCAGGTACTGCTGGTCTCCCTCCCACACAACCACTCTGGCTCCCTTCTTTCACAGAGATTGAGAACCACAGGCACAAACTGCTCTTACCAAAAATCTGCTTGGGCAAGACTCTGAGAGTAAGGGAGGAGAACATGTCCTGGAAAAATAGGTGCATCAGCCACAGCACAAGAGTATTTAACTATGTCATTAAGACAACCGGTCATTATTCCTGTCTCTTTAAATGGTTTTAGGAGGTACTTGTAGTGACTCTGCATCCTTCACATGTTCTACATTATGTCTGGTGCCATGTGTGCAGTGGAACCTCATCATTCTTCTCGGAGCAAATGTTCTTTTCAGATGCCAGAACTATGTAATTTTTCTTGAAGTAAATGTTCTCTCTTCTTGTTTTTTTCAGTGTATGCATACATTTGGTGGTGTGAACATGTAATTAACATGCCTTGCTATAATGGTGGTTTTCGTTCATAATCCTCTGAAGAGAAAACAAGTACAGATGCATGAAGGCACAAACTCATTTAACAATTACAGCTACAGGCCTTTTGGCTCTATTATGTTTCACACTCACAGGAAAAGGCGATGCTTTTCAAATACTTCAGACCAAGAGAGCATAACTTTTCACAGTCCCTTAAATCAATTTTTCCAACTGGCCACATTCTAAAGGCTGTATGGTTTTGTGAATTATGTATAGACTATTTGCCATTACTGTGCAATGCATCCACAGCCATAGTTTGGTGACCATTGGCTTAGGAATCAAATCACACAACAATTTGTGTTCAGGTCCTGGCATTACTACAAATTTCACTTCCATTATATCTCACTTTCTCCCTCAGTAAAATTGATATAGATCATATCAGCTGCTTCCCAGGATTTTGGGATGACTGGTGTTTTGATAATGGTGAAATCTGAGTGGATGCAACCAGAGAGGCACAAAGTGTCATTATTAAACTTTACCATCAAATAAATCCTTCAATAATTTTTTAAAAAAAAAGGTTACAAAATTAAAAAAAACCAAACAGTTAATGACCAAATAGCAAAGAATGCTCACCATTTTTTGTTGAAACAGGTGTTTGAGAAAAAAATTACCTGGTTTAATCATCACAGAAAACAGGTAGATTCATCTACAAGATAAGAAAGTCAAAACAAACAGTCAAGCAGAAGACAATAATTCTGCCTTTAGTTACTGCCTTGCCTTCCCTGAAGCTGGGTAATGACATAATTTACCACAATGCTTTGAAAAACAGAATGCCTGAGCCACTTTTGCTTGGGACAACTTTTAAGCCAGCATTTCCCTGACTAGTTTACAGCTTTACAGATTCCAATATTTGGAAGGAAAGGCTCTTTTGCAAGACTAAATTAAAAAACCTATTGCTTCATTTTTTCTCATAGCAGATTGTTTTTTTCCTAGTGGGCAAATCACATTGTTTAGCTGGAGGCTGGGAAATGGACCTTAAAAATCTGACCTGGAATCTGCTGTTTTTCTTGGGCTTACTAGTTACTATTTGTGAATCTATTTGCTGGTTTCATAGTAAAAAACAATGCCCTTCCATTTATTTTTGCAGTTATGAGTCCCAAGAGAAAAGGTATTCTGTTTTTCAGTATTGCTACTTCCATTGAGCTGCTTTTGCTGTTATTACAGTCTGTGGTTACCCAGCTGAAGAATTCCACCTGATGCAAAATAATGCAAGGATATTGCTGGTCCACACCTGCAGTATTCAATTATAAGAATCGTAATTTCTGAGCATGCTGATCAAAATGCTTAGACTGGTACATTTTACATGGGGAATAATAGTTATTTTGCTGTGTAATAGGATGCATTTTACAATGTATTTTCTTCTAAAACTATGGTTAATATTTACGTAAATTCTGGAAATGTTCTCAGCCAGAAAATGGGCATAAACTGGGAAAACAGCATCCCTGGAGACCATTGTAGTAGTTATGGCGAAATCAGTGGCAGGAGAGAAACATAAATTTCATTGCTATGCTGAAAATCTTTCTTCAGTTATTTCAATCTCACTTGAATCGTCTTTTCAGAATTAAATTTAACTTAAACGGGCAATGGACCCTGTTCCAGCATGAGGGAGAATTTCTCTTCAAGAATCTCTGTGGTCTCATATGGACATTTGTGCATTCCAGGGGTGTTTGTGGTTTACTTTTTCTCTGGAGACTATCACCTGCCTGAGACAGAGTGGTGCTGAGCAAACCCCCTGAGTAGTCTGCAGTTTCACACATGCCTGGAATCAACAGTGTGCTACCTCCACCTCCAAACTCAAAAAGAAAAGAGAGGAGAGACTAAAAAAATATCAAATGTTAAATTAATTTTAAATAGAAACCCTGTTGTGTGGCTGGTTTTGTTTTACACACAGCAATATATTTCCAACCATGATAAACTGCATGGCTGAGACAACACTCGATGTATTCACACCATTACAGTTGCCTTGTAGGGCATTAGGTCAGTGACATTCCCCAAGGATTTATCATCCAGAGACAGAAATGAAAGACTGGCCAGCAATTTTCTTGCAGCAGTTTGTAATAAGATTTAGGAGGGTCAAAGGAATTTGGATCTCCATGCAACTTTTCATGGGATAAAGCAAAATATTTCTTTAAAGAAGTGGTATTTTATGCTGGACAATCACTGGTGGGGAAAAAAAAGGCTTTGTGTTTCAAGGCTGTTAAAAATATGGTGACATAGTTTTCACACCTTTTTAAAATTTCAGAAAGCCATAATAAGGTGCTAGCTTTGTGAGTCCATATTCTCTTTTCAATAATATAGATTATTAAGTAAGAGTTTACTTTTTCAAGTCAAGCTCGAAGATAGAGGGATTCCTAGTGTGGTGTGTGTCAGGAATAAAACCAGTAAGAGTGGGACTTTGCTAATAAAAACGTAATAAACATGGAGTCATGGATGCACCACTAAATCAGCATGAGAGAGAGATGATAAATTTTTTTAATTTATTTTTTTTTAATTTTGTATTTGTTAGCTACTGTCCCATCCTGGGTAACTGAAATGAACTAGAAATGCCTACCTGTCTGATTAATAGGCCTCTTTGCTTTCTTAGAGTTCTTAGTTCTTAAGTATCCAGTTGCTTCATGTTTATTTTCAAGGTCCTATAACAGCAATTTAAGTCTTAAAGAAATTCCCTGAAGTATTACAAAAGTAAAATGAGGAATACCTTCATGCAGTAGTATACTGTCGGATAGCTTAGTTTTTGTGTGCTTTAAGATGATCTCTTTCTGGGGAGGTCACTTTACATCAAGTGATATGTCACAGTTCTGCATATTTAGATCAGATATATGTACACAGATATTAAATTTTTAACCTAATCTTTCATCTTAACTTCCAGACTGTAACTCACGGGTCCAATTTGTATGTTCATTGAAAAAAAAAATAAAATCAATTTTTCTTCTAACCTGTATTGTAACTTACTCCAAATACAATTAAAGTATGTCTGCTTGAAGATTTTCTCTTACTAATGCATGAAAATTTAGGAGCTAGTGTCCTTCAGTACAAAATGGTAAATAGAAGAGTGATAAATACAGGTGACAAAAATTGGAGAGACAAGTGGAAAAGTAAAAGTTATGTGCTGAAAACCAGCAGGTGACCACTGCTCCAGGCCTAACCCCTGCATAAACTGATCCTGTGTTCGGTGAGCTGTGACACTTGGTGAGATTAAAATAGCCCTTCTCCTGAGTCCTTAGGAGCTGAGAATCCTTTCCTTAGATAAAACATTTAAGGGTTTGGAGAGGAACCTGAACATCTTATGGCAACTGAGCAGATAGGATCTCCCAACACGGGCATAGCAGGGAGCAAGGAGAGGGAGGATGTAACAAATACAGTTTACAATTTCTTTGCTCCCTCACCTTACCTTTATTACCCAAGCCTTTCCCTTTATTACCCTTCCGTGAGGACCCCAGTTTGGATTCTATTGCTGGATCTTGGCTTTGCTATTCCACACAGAAAGCACAGCCCAAACAGAGGGGTATGACTGTTCTGTCCATTCTTGGGCCTCATCCTCAGACTGAGCTACTCTTGAGCTACTCTTGGCCTTGGGTCTACAGCAATAGACACCAGCCTGAGGCCGGGCTAATAGCAACTCCAGGTTAACACACATTCCTCCTTTCCTCTCTTCCTGCTAGTCAGGAGCAGCTGCAGATGGCTGTGTCTCTTGTGTAACTCTCAAACACCCACTCCCTTGCTATTCTAAGTAGAAGAGACCCACCCATGTCCCACTTCAATAATCACCCGGGCTCTACCCAGCATGATAATTACAACACCCTTCTGAAAGCCACAGGAACACTCCTGAAAGCCCAGTGCCCCTGGATTACCTACATGAAGTGCAGTTGGAGTGTAGCAACAAATTATTTGTCAACAAGTAGAGTTTGTCAACAAATACAGCTGGGAATACACTGTGGCATAACCAGGCTGTACTTGATGGTCCCATCAAGTTCTTTCCTTTAAGGTCGAACAGGTCAAATGCTTCTAACATAGCTTCTAGAGCTTTCTGATCTTATATTGCATATTCTGTTTTGGCATCTGGCCCTTAGACAAGATACTTCTACGATGAGGTTGAAAATAAATACTTCAAACTAATAGTCTTCCTTCGAAGGTCAAAACAAAGGTTTAATCCAAATCTGCTAAGCAGATTACAAAGCACAGCTCGATTTTTGAGCAAGAGGCATTCTGTGTGGATTCACAGGGTTGCATTCATCTGGTTAGAAATTCCCAGGCTTGAAGTACAACGGAACACATGTTGCTAAGAAGTGGTCTAAGCTATTACATTTTTGTGCATTCTTACACAAAATACCTGTCATTGGTGCAAACACACGGTCTGCTTCACAGATTCAGGTCAGGCAGAAGGTTATTCCTGCAGTCACAGGACAGAAGGGAGAGAGAAAGAGGTTCAGCCCTCTATCAACACAAACCATCAGTACAGCACTACTAGGCTTTATATGCATTTACAGCAGATATAAATTGGTCTGTGAAGGGGTTTGACATGTCTGGGCAGCAGCATCTGTGTGGAAGGGAGCTGTGTTTCAGCAGATGTACGCATTTCTTCCTGACAACCCAGAAACCTCAGCTGTGCAAACTCACATGCCTCTGTCCGGCTTCTCCACCTCTCACTTGTGATGCTGCTGTGTCCTAGAAATGGTTTTGCTCACAGCAAGGCCTGCTTCCATAGACCTGCCATAAAGTTGATTATAGTTTTGGACATTTGCTAGCAGATTCAGACAAAGTTGGTGCTTACTACCTAAGCCTGGGGGGAAACTTAAAGGTTTGGAGTTTTGTAATGTACTACCATCTAATTGAAGGGTTTGGAGGGGTTTTTTGGCCAATCTTGTTCATTTGCAGAAAAAGCCATGCTGTCTCAAACGCAAGATGACTCAAACAAATGCAGTAGAATTTTGCTGTCACAACCCCACACCTGTTTCAGCCCAGAATCCCACCACCTTCACAAGCTTCTTTCACGGCAGTTGCAGATACTTCTATAACAAGCAGTTAGTTCTGTCTTTCTTCTTTCCACGTGTGGGACACTTCTGCCTTGGTGTCTGCACCTGATCTCTCCTCCTGCACTGTGCACAGCAAACCCCTCCATGCCCTCAAACTCTTCCGTGACCTTTAAATGTGCAATTGTTTAAATCTCAAAACAGGTTTAGAAAGGGACCATCTCTTCTCTTGCAGGAGTGTGACAATGTGTCAACTTCAAATCTAAATTGAGATAATGTGAATACTATGCTGGAGACAGGTGCTAATTAAGGTATCAGTGAAAACAGCACTCTTCACAACCACAAACTAGCTGCAGCACCTAACATGGACCCAGGGAATAGAGTTTTTCAGTGTTGATAAGCCAGACAGGACTGAGACACCAGGATACAATCAACTTCTCAACTCATTCTTGTTGCCTGCCCTTCAGTCTCTCTTCACCACATAGGACTACATGTGGTAGAAGCTTTAGGACGTTGTAGAAAGAAGGTACCAAGGTGTAAATGATGGAATTTTGCTTTGGTGATGCCAGCAAGATACAGCTGCATGCTAGCATATATAAACTATAATGCATTACCATACCTGGAGCTCCAGGGAACCCTTCAAACATCTCAGTCCTCAGAGATGGCATGCATTATGGTATTATACATTATACTGGGAGAAATTAGGAGCAAAGTGACAGTCGCTTGCACAATGAAGTAGAGATTATAAGCCCCAATGTACTATTTGAGGCTCACAATATTGTTTTTAATTTCAAAGTTGGAAATAAACATAACCAGTAGATGGCTGCAAAAATAAAACATGGCTAAAAATATCCTCTTGTATGTTTAAGAGAGCTGTTAAAGAGAGCTTGGGCCCCTGGCTGTCGTACCAGAAACTTGACGCCTTTGAAAACCAAACTGGAACTACCAAAGCACATAATCTTGCTAAACAGCCTTGTCTGGGGACAAAGCCTTACTTACTCAAGTAAAATAATTTCCTTTGGAAACATTTTTTTTTATCCAAGCACAGCAATGCTGATAAATTTCATGTTTGCATGGGAAATGTGACCTCATGTTACGCTCAGAAAAACAGCAATCTCTGGAAAACATGTTCTTTGAAGCCCTGTGCATGCTCCGAAGGTTATTAGTGTAAGAAGGATTGAGGATGTTTAGCTACTGCCTATGCAAAATGGTTGTTTATTGTTCCAAGTATCTATTGATTTATCAATGTCCTGAAAATCTAAGTAGGCAGAGTTACTGGAATAGTGTAGCACAAACATTTCCAGGACAGCACTTGTGTCTATTTACAGCCTCCTGCACACATTTATCTATCTATCTGAATTGTTAGGGCTTGGCATCTCAGTTCCTATCCAGAGAGTAAGAAGGAGTCTAGGAAAACGCCTGTGCTGAGTGACTTCAAGTTCTGCTTGAAGTATTTCTTTGGGACTGTGCCCCTGTGCTTAAATGCAGGTTTTGATAGAAACGGCACTTTTCATAGTGATTTTTTCAGCTGGCACTGACAGCATTTCTTAATATCAGAAAGGTATGTTTTGAACATGATCTAGAGATATTCAAATGAAATTGAGGAGGTAGAGGGCTTAAATCCATTTCTCTTTGGATTTACTCATTTCTGTGTCCATCTTCATGGAAACTGACAGAAGAAAATTTAGGGTTGCCCATTTAGGTACATTGTCTGCACAGAGAACACATAACAGTTAGAACTGACTCTCACCTGTGTTTGGTCTTAACAAATAAATCAGCTGTACAAAAGGCAAAACCAGATTGTGCACAGGATGGAAATGGTATGAAAAGCGAAAAAAAAATGCTGTCATGTATGAATCAACTATTACTTATGCTCTGAAGAAGACCCATTTGCAGCCTAGTTTTTACTCTTACTGCAAGAAGAGCTGCTGATATCTCATTTTGTATGTACCCTCAGTTGAGATGCAAAGTGTAAGATTAAGTTAGTATTAAAAATGCATATCAAGATATCATTACAGCATTTCAAGAAATTTCCAAATACCTAGTTTAGATCTTTATTCTTCAGCCCAAATCTCAAAATTAAACAGGTTGGGTGTGACAAAAACTTCAGTAATTTCCATTTTTCTGTTTCCAGAGAAAATGTAGGAGTTTTGACAGTCATAACTGGGTCTACAGCACAGGTATTTATCATGGTCACATCACATTCTGCCATAAGACTTGTAGTTTTCTCAACAGAGCTTGCAGAAGAATCTTGTATGTAACAGATCCAAAGGCTGAAATGTGTGAGCATGAAAGCTCCTTTCATTGCAAGTTCTCAAAAAAATTGTGTTAATATGTGAAGTTAAACACAGATTAAGAAAAAAAATCACATTTATGCACATGTATTTTAATACATTCTTTAGATCCTGTCTCTTTAAGGAAGGTTTTGTGTGAGACAACTAATGACAGACCATTACTGTTGTATTTACCAGCTAAATGTTTAGCACAGCTGAGGATGACCTGAAATCCTGTAACTGGATCAATGAACTTCTTTTCCTACATAACGCACAGAAAAGATGATCTTGGCCTTTTCTACTTGGTTCACTGTTTTATCCATAACAAGAAGTTGTTAAACTTAGGGGAACTGTAGTCACAGGCACGTTTAACTTCACGAGGAAAGGACTGGAATATAACCTTCAGGCATGCACGTGTGCGTGGTACTAGTTTTAACTCAAGGTAGATGCTGGACTGACTCAGCACCTCTGCCTGGTCTGTGTTCTTCCACAAGCCAGTCAGCAGCAGCAGGGCAAGAGAGCTGCTGCCAAACCACATCCAAGCAACAGCAGGCAGACAATGACAATTTTTTCGAGTTAGTTTTGGTTTAGAGACCTCTTCTGCAAACTACAGGAACCCATGCTTAAATTCCAGTGGCCATTGCCATGAGATGAAGGTAAACTTAAGTGGGTCCCAAATCCCTTCATTTCAACTATCCCATTTTCTTGGTTTTGAGGGTCTCTGTAGCTGCAAAGGCCACTGCTTAAGATAATTTTGTGTTTATTTTTGATTAGTGTCAGATGTTGATTTTGATATTTTAACCAATAGTCTTACAATGACACTGTAAGACAAACACAAGACAGAAATAAGAATTCATTTGGTACAGCTAATTTGCTAATTAGAAGACATATGCATAAAATATATGTCAGAGAAAGTCAAGAGTTTGTTGTTGGCAGATTAAAAATATTCCCTCAGTAGAGAGTATTCAGCAGGGAGATGTCTGTGGTGACTGAGGCTGAAAGGCTTCTTGTGACCCTAACTCAGAAAGAATCAAAAAAAGCAGAATTAAAAATTAATCCATAATGCCAACAGAGACAAGGTGCTTGGGGTCTTTTATTTCAGAGACAAATAATGAAAACAATTATCCTTGAAAGTTTAAATCTTAAATATGTGGCACTATTCTTCCTTTTAAAACACATAGCACTAATAAGAAATCCAGTTTTTAAAAATTCTACTAATAAATTTTACTTATTTGACAATATTGAACGGGAAAAGGACTATTAAATTTTGCAAACAGCAGTTCTGCAGGAGGAAGAAGGAATGCCTTGTGGGTAGCAGGGCTGTATATGGATGAAGAGTCACAGAAATAAAAGATTAACAAAGAGAGGTGTTCATAGCCTTTCTGATGATAATGTTTATTTCATGTCTGAATCTGCCACCAGCCTGCTTTGGCTCTTCCCAGGTGATATGTTCTGTAGTCAAGGAGATCCTGCAGCAAGTCAGTCCCACAGAAGTCAGCGGATCCCAATGGACCAATTCACAAAGCATCAACTCACAATCCTTGCCACATTTTTTTAGTAAAGCAAATCTCTATAAATTTTAACAAAAAAAAAAAAATCAACACCATAGTTTCTTAAGTAATCTTATCATGCGTTGATCCATAAATCATTTACTAATAATGAGCAATATCTTGTCCAGTGAAATAAGGAAGATGCTCCTCCTCTTAACCTTACCTGGTTTCCAGTTGATTCCCTTATGAGTGTGCAGCATCAATCAATATCATGGTGCTACTGTCTACTGTTGTATTTTAAAAAAATGCATTTTTCTTCCCTACATTGAAAAAAGTACTAGTATTCATTGATAATCATCCATGTCACACGTAAATTTTTCCAGCACTGACTAGAAAAACAAATTTCCTGAGCTTCCAAACACCGGTGTGCAGAAGCACCACTCCCTGATTCAGGGCAAACCAAGCATTTTGTGCAGTGCATGTCTTTGTTGCATCACTACGAATTTCCCAGTTGAATTTTACTTCGGATCCATGTTACTGAATTAGTGTCAATTATTCAGAGTCCATCTCAGTAGTGAAATACTGATTCTTTCCACATATGTGCATATAGACAAACAGTGAAACAAGTTAACTTGGCTGAAGTAATGCCTGATGCCTGGTAATAGGTCACAGTGGATACTTTTGCTGTATAATTTATTCCACATTCAGGCAGCATATTTTAAAACTTTTGGAAGCACTTTTATTATTCTTACGTTTGAAATATATTTGCCATGACCTGGTCTCAGAACACCAGGCAGTGCCTACATATCACTGGCACAAAAAATCCACTAAGGACCTAAGCATTCATTGGAAAAGAACACAAATATTTTTACATGGCTAGATGGCAAAAATCAGAAATTGTCTGTGGTATGCCCAGATGCAATTTTAAGAACAGCTATAAGATGCTCAGAACTCACAACTCTGCTGAACACTTTCTAGAGCTATAATTTTTCATTTTAAATTCAGTTTCTCTGGCCTTTGACATACTGCTCTTTGATATACTGTGAAGTGCACATGACTTTTTGCAAATATTCCCTCTCACTCTTCAGGGAAGATTTTTTTTCCCCTCCATTACAAGAAAATGACACAATTGTGTTATTAAGTGGTAAAATTATTCACACACATTAAACTTCAGACCTTCTTGGTTGAGATTTCTCATGATGAGGCAAATGTTCCTCAACAAACAAGGGAGACAGCTGTGGGTGGGATCAGTAAGCCAATGACTGCAGAAGAGACATGGCAATCAATAAAATGAGGGTGAAGTGGAAACCCTTCAACCCAAGGCATGAAAAACAGTGCCTGCAGAAAAAACACTTCTGTTGTTCTGAGGAATCAGGACTCCTGTGTTGGAAGGGACCCTAAAGGTCACCTTGTTCCAATCCCAAATTTAGCTTATTAGGGGACAAGATTTAAAATCCAGGGATAAAGAAAACTAAGCAGAACTATTAAGCGGAACTATAAATAAATATAAATAAATCCCACAAAAAAAAGTAAAATAAAAGAATATTTTTTAATTACTGACAAACGTGTTCTGTTTAAAAATCATGACATTTTCTGATTATTTTCTTAAGATGAATAAGGAAGACACAAGAGACATTTCATAAACAGTTATTTATTAAAGCAAACAATTTCATTTTCTTAATAAAATGAAATTAATAAAATCACCTAAAAAAACTGTCATCAACAAAACAGGTCTTTCTGCATTTATTTTTACTGTACTGACTTTGCAAAAGAAGTGTTTGCATAGATTGTACAGTTTTCCATTATTACCATCTAAAACAGCTTATTCTTTTGAAGTTCTTCAGTATTATAAGGAATGCTTTGGTTCATATTGAATACAGTAGATAGATAGAACAAATAAAACAATAATAGCATTTTATGACTTACTGGAGTAGCTGATCTTCAAGTCAAACCCAAAATTTATTTACAAGCAAAGACAAATAAGCCTTACCCTTCTTATTCTGAACAAGGCAACAGCCCTTTCAGAGCTCTACCAAGTTTTCCATGATGCCTTTTCTTGTTTCCATTTGCCATTTTTAGCTAGAAAAATTCTGAAAGATATCTGCACTCTCAAGCCAGTTCCGAAAACAGGATCGCCCTTTGTCTCTGATCTGTTTTCTTCCCTTGTCAGTAATGACTTCTCCAGTCTGTTTCACAATCACCAGTTTAGGAATTGCTGTTATGTTGTATTTCTTCTTCAGATCACTGAGGGGGGAAAAAAAAACAAATTAAAAATAAAACACACCATTGGGAGCATTTTAAGAAAAGTCCTAATCTCTTATGAAGGCTGCTCCACTCAGGAACCACGGGAGAGCAGAAGTGGTGAGTCTGGGACAGAGCAGCATCCTTCCTGTGACTGCTCTTCCCTGCTGCCTGCAGTCTCCACAGGAGCAGAGCCTTTCAGAGACTTAAAGCCACATGGAAAACAGGCTATTAATGCAGGAAACAAAAATAACATTTGTGAGGACACAAAACATGCAAAGAGAAACAAGAACACTTGCTGACACCAGCACACAGAAAATAACAAGGCGTGACTAGTAATTCAACAAGACAGAGAAGGCTGATATTTGTGCAATATCAGCCACGTGACATAGTAAAACAGAATTCACTGTACTTCATATAGATGAGTTGGAAGATATCAGTAAGATGCAAACTAAAGAAACTAAAAACTGAAGTGGAAAACGGGAGAAAGAATCAGAGAACACAGCATAGGAAGCCACCTCAGTTGAGCATGATACAGGCCAGGGAAATGGCAAGATGAAAAACACCCCAAGGAAAACAGTTTAACACTAGTTTGTTTGTTACAGGACAAAATAAAGAAGAGGCAAAGAGCAAGGCACAAGGGTCTATCTTTATAGAATGATCGTATCTCCTGTGCAAGGAATTCACCTTGCTTGAAAGGCTGACATTTCAGTGCAAATGAGAAGGTAAAATTCAGGACAAAAATTTTTGAAACTAAAGCTTCGTCACTAGGACTGAATAACTTTTTGGCATGAATTTTGTTTAACCACAGCTGCAGCAGTTACAAGACTGTAGGTGAGCTCCGAGTTCATTAAACTTCTCAGTGGACTTCAGACAAAAGCAGAGTTAGTTGCTGAGAGTGCAGGTCAATTAGAAGAGTTAGTTTCAAGCATTTCCAGGAACTCCAGACCCAGCTCATGGCCCCAGCTCCAACTCAGAAAGAAAAGCAGATAATGAGTGTCTGAAGCTTCCTTCCACGTTTTTCAGGACATTGCAAAACCAAATCCTTTCCAAACACACAGCAACAGCAAAGCCACTACTTTCACTAACACTGAATGTCCAAAGAAGAAAAGTAAACCTTTATTGAATACAAATCATCAGGCAGAGAAACAGGTTGATGGTCAAAGAGTCAGAACCACGCCAGAGTGGTTTCCTCACCCTTTTCAAAGTAAGCTAAAAGGCAGAAAAACTATTACCCACCTCCTTGGCACATCTACTCATTGTAGTAGATGTTCACATGAGAGAGCCGTGAATGAAACAACATTGATTCTAATAAAATCCTAATGTTTCATTTTAGAAGTTAAAGAAAACACCTTCCAGCACATAGTCCTCACAAGCAATATCCCACAGTTTTAGTGGCAGGAATGCAAGCTACGGTGACAGACATCTAACAGGAAAAGTGAGGAACATAAAATCTACATCTGAGGCATAAGGGGTGTGCAGTCTAAATTGTTTCCAGCAAAAAATGTAATCAGCTTTTGAGGAAGAAGTCACATGTTTCAGAAGGGGTGTAAGAAATAGGTTAAGTGAACTACAAGAGATCAGCTAAAAGTAAAAACCTTGCCAAAACAAATATGACCTGTTTTGTGGAAAATCACCTTCCTGCATTGTTTTATATCAATAAAAGTGAACAGAAATTAAGCACCTTTAGAAGAACCAGAGGACAGACACAAACAATAACAGAAGAGCCAAATTCCAAAATATGAACATCTCTTTCAAAACAAAATGTAAATACTAAAAGAAAATGTAGTGCCTGAGCACCATCACCACAAGCAAGAACATTTGCTAGGTGAGGTTCAAAACTCAAAGAACTTTGAGTAGAAAAAAAAAATATAGACATTGTTAAAAAACACGTGGCACTGATATAGACATTCTCCATGATTTCCTGGGGGCAAAAAAAAAAAAAGACAAAATACAGAAAATAAGAGTGAAGTGAAATACTGGCCCAGGCAAGGCATTCCTGAAACATTACTTCCCTTCTGTATTTTTGTTTAAGAGAATTAAAATCAACAGGTGAAGGAGTCTGCTCTGCCATTACATTGGCTGTACAATAATGCAGGAAATAATACAGAAGCAGCAATAATAAGTTATAGAAATAGGTTTGCTTCCTCAGTGTGAATTCTGAAATAAAAGCAATCAACCAAGAATCTCCATAGAACCTTTCCCGAACCTGCTAAAATGGGAGGAAAAACACCAACAACATTCCAAAGCAAGTTCATGTAGAAGCTGTGTAAAATCCCATCACCCCATACCACTTGAATGACAAACAAGGGGGTGGGGTGGAAGATGCTTTCTGTTGGTTCAGTGGACAATAAATTAGCTTGGGATGCCCAACACAGTTGTAGCAGAGACAGAAGAGTAGGAAGCTGAAGGTGATTTGCTATGGAGACTGGAAACTTACACTTTGCTTTCCTGAGGGAATGCATAGATGGATGATCCACTCCAGCACAGCATCTTGTTTACACAGCCTCTTGGCTGAAGGCTGCTTGCATCAAATCAGACCAAAGAATGCACAGATTTTGCTTACATTTGCAACCTACAAGAGAGTGGACCTGAAGGTGGCTCAGGAACAGTTCTGCAAGCAATGCTTCTTAACCACTGTGTACTTGTGCTTACAAAAATTGCTTTTTAAAACTTGTTAAGATCACCCTCTCCTACAGGGATCTAAAATCCCATGACTCACTCACCTGCACAAGTGACACATGTGCCATGGGACTAACTGCAAAGATAACCTATGAAATCATTAAACATAAATGGAAATATCATGAGCTACAAAGGCATACTCAACTCAGAGTAAAATACAGTGATGTAAATGATGACATTCTTACTCAGTTGTCTCAGTGTCCCCAGTTAAGAGTAAAGCTATACTGTGTCTTACTGACTAGAAAAATCTTAAGACCCAAACAGACAAAGCAGAAGGAAAGCTATTAAAAAAATAGCTATGGAAGACTGAGTGAGTAACCTTTGGACAGTCACAGGGAATCTTTCAGTCAAATCCTTTGTCAGAACTTGGCCATGAAGGTTTGAACGTGAAAGGGCAACCTTCATTTCGCAGAATCACAGAATATGCTGAGTTGAAAGGGACCCACAAGGATCATCAAGCCCAGCTCCTAGCCCCACACCTGACACTGAGATTGAGACAAACTGGAAGTCATAGCAATTGTTAGGTCTTTTGATCCTTGTGAGAAGGCTGGATGAAAATTTCGGAGAGCGTGGATTTTATATTTCTAGATAATACTGACATTGGCTGGGACAGGGCTAATTTTCTTCACAGCAGCTTGCAGGGTGCTATGTTACCAAAATAACTTTGTTTTAGCTATTGCTGAGCAGTGCTTACACAGCACCAGGGCCTTTTCTGTTTCTCATGCTGCCATGTCAGCGAGTAGACTGGGGATGCACAAGAAGTTGGGAGGAAACACATCTGGGACAGTTGATCCCAACTGGCCAAAGAATATTCCATATCATATAACTCTATGATTCCTGAAGAAAGGAGGGGGCTGATCCATGGCATAAGTGAGCACTTTCATGTAAAAGTTTAAGCATCACAAGAGGGTTTTTAGGATGTAAAAAACATGGGGCAAATTTACTGCAATCTTGGGAACGTACATATTACACTTATGTGTAATGTGATGTCTGATATTTGAATTTTAACAGCTTTCACTCGGAAGTGATGGCCACCTTGCTAATCTGCTTCTAGCAGTACACCCTCTAATGCACAGCTGTAAGTATTTTCTTTTACTTCTGAAATTTCTACATGAAGTGAATGAAGTAAAATTTCTCCACTGTTAAAGGTTAGACGCATAAGCACGCACGTCACACGGTTGGGATTCAATTTTAAAGTGTTTGTTGAGATTCTGGGAGAGGAGTCTAAAAAGATTAAGAACTGCTAAGACACTTAATGTTATTCTTCTGCCTCTGTTTTTGGCAACTGACCCCCTCCCAGTATTCCTGCAGGTGTCAATACACCCTCATACCTAAAGCTTCCTAACATAAAATGTGCCTACAACCTTTTATTTTCCTTTTACGTGAATTATGTGATTCTAAGTCTCACTGAGGTGCACAGGTCATGGTCTCGGGAAATACCTGCTGTCTATCTGGAAGCCTGCAAGACCTCCTGCACGTGCTAGGCACCCTCACAGGGAAGGGTGCCTTTGACAACAGGGTTCAGTGCAAACACAGCAGCGTGTCTGACAATTAAAATGTCAGCACCATTTACTGGCACTTCTTGTTGGCATGTTCTGTCCTACACCTGCTTTTCCTCTCTGCTGTTTCCTTTCTCCTCCTAGTGCCCACTACCTCCTACTAGACTGTCTTCACACTCCCCTTCAGGGATCAAAATCCTGTGCCTCAGGCAGCAAAAAAATTTACATTAACGTGCAGACAAAGCATCAGAACAGTATTTCCTATTAGTCATGCCACAGACCACATGAAGTAGTAAAGGTGGAGTCCCATCTCAGGGAAATAGTCAGGACTGACAGCATGGAAGAGTCTTGAAATCTTGCTCTGAATTCAGCATTTTGCTTCTCTGAAGGTAGTCTTAACACTGCAGTGTTATTATGAGTCGAAATGCTGGCTATTTCTTAACAAGACAAAATTCATCACCAAAAGAAACTCCCCACTTCTGTCTGAAATGTATTTTAGATGGCAGACTTAAAATTGGCTCTATCGTGTCTAGAAGAGACATCAATCTCTGCTGCAGTTATGTATCTTAAACACTGGAGTAACCAGTTAGGATATTCTAACCCCACTGAAGATACTGAAATGCTTTTTTCACACACTCAACAAAATAACCTATTCAAATTATTTTCAATGGAACTTTAAAAATATTAATTAATAAGTTAATAAATATTATTAATAAAACAATTATGTTAGTCAATTTTAAAATTATATTCTTGCTTAGAATTAGTACCTAGGCAGAATTATAGTTTGGTTTAATGAATACACATCCATCTGCCCTAAGTCTACAATGTTTTACCAGTATCCCTCACACTAAATTAGCAGTTAATCCAACCTAAGCACCCTGAGCACCTCCACAAAGATCTTTGTTGGTACATGCAAGAAACACAACTTTAAAAACATTGCCGTTTCTAACCCTCTGCACTTTGTTCTTCAGTAAACCACTACGATCTCTCAGTTATCTGTCGGGAAAAGCCATGTTTCTCTGCAGGATTCTGAAGGACATTGTGGATTTCCAGAGAAAAGCCAATTAATCAATCTCTGTACCTCCATTCCACGTGACTTGAGCAAGAGCAGTCAGAAATAAACCTCTAATCCACAGAGGCTGAAGCTGTAAACCCATTCTCACACAGGCTATGCTGAACAGCTTGCTGGGTGCAGGGACTTCAAGTGCTACATTTCCATCAGGTAACTTGCCTGTGTTCTGTTATGATTAGTAGATATCAAAGTCAATTACTGCCTAGGAGGGCTTTGGAGTATTATGGAAAATAACACTGCCATTTCAATCTATTTTAAAGTCAGCGGAAACTGTTATTAAAAGGCCTAACATCAACTGGCAGCTGGCATCCAGGAATGAGGCAAGGAAGGTTGTCAAAGTGCACCGACAAAACGAGATTAGTAAACCCTCTTCCCAGTTAGTTTTAGCTGGGGTGTTACACAGCTCTATCCCAGGTAGCACACGGGGGTGGATCTAGAGTTAAATGAAAGCTAGAAGTTACTAGAAGCACTAAAATAGAGTTCTTTATTAGAAGAGTAAATTTGGCTGGGAGTTTCATTAACCAATCTATATTTAATGAAGATAAAATTCACATTAAGTTATGAAGATATATCCCTGATTTTGATGTCATCTGCAACAATGTTTTCCACAATCTATTTATTTTGGAGGGGGTGGAACACAGAATCCCTTAGCCAGTATTTACATTTATTTTAATTCTCCAGTTACACACATTTCAGTGTCGTTAAATATTTTACCTCTGCCCCCGTAATCCCAATCTGTACTTCCCGGTGGGAGCTAAATCAGATTTCTCAAAGTCATTCAAATGAGTCTCCACCCTTGACCTGGGTCATCAAAACAGTTCTTGGTATTATGCTTCACCCCGTTACTTACACACAGTCACTTACACACAGTCACGTCCTTTTCTTTTGTAGTTTTCATGAGCAAGCTACTTACAGGAAGGTCTCTTTAGAAATCTATCAGCACAGGAATTTTACATCCGAGTCACCACGTGCAACGTGCCACCGCTAAACTCAGCTGACACCGTATCCGCCTGCAATATTTCAGTTTGCTCTGCTCTCGTCCGAGTCGTTCAGCTACGAGTTTTGCTGCTTCTTCATTTGCCTTTTCCCCAGAGCGCTAATCTAAACAACGCAGAACGACCTTAGTAACAACTCTACTGCCGCGCTGAAAAACAGCCACCTGATCCTCATTTGCCACTGGTTTCTTTCTAACTCACTAGTCATGTCGTCTCGTTAATACCTGGGGGCTTTACTTAACTCTTCCCCGAAGATGTTTTGGATCCTAAATTGAGCAGGCAAAACCGCGCTCTTTACAGACGGGACGGGCTAAAGCCGAGTTACTCCCCTGCAGAGAGCAGAGGCTGTCACAGTGTGTGCCAGCGGGCGGCACGGTCCGGGGAGCGCAGGGACAGCCCGGGACAGCCCGGCACGGCCGAGATACCCTGGGCTCCGGGGACACGGGCGGCAGGGCAGGCGAGGGTCGGCGGGGCAGAGCTGGCGGCCTCTGTGTCAGAGACTGCCCTGTCGGATGCCGTGCCCACCCCCGCCCTCTCCCGGCCCTCGGGGCAGCGCTGCCGGCACAGATGCTGTCGGAGAGCACCGGCCCGCCCCGCCGGTACTCACTGCTTGTAGGGGTCGTGGAAGGGCAGGGCCAGCCAGTCGCCGTGCATGGCGTGCATGTAGCCCACCATCTCCTCGGCGCTGTGGTCGGAGGAGATGAAGACGACCTCGAAGGGGGCGGGGGGCTCGGTCTCCTCCAGCAGCTCCGTGTAGAAGTCGCAGAGCACGGGGGTGAAGTCGCGGCACGGCGAGCACCACCCGGCCGAGAAGTACAAGCCCACGACCTTGTTCTGCAGGGCCTCCTCGGGGTCCACGCTGCGGCCGTCCCTGCTGACCAGGAGCCTCCCGCTGAACACATCCACCATCCTGTCCCTCCCGGACCCGCCGGGGCTGCGGGACCCGCACCGGGACCGACGCTCCTGCCGCGGCCCGCCCAGGACAGCGGTCAGCGGACACTGTCCCCAGCCCAGCCACACTCCCACCTCATCCCCCCACGGCCGCCGGCGCTGCCTTTTTATACCCGCCCGGCAGCCAAGGGGGCGCGGCCCCGCCCCGGCCCCTGCCCCTCGCTCCTGCAAGGGCCAAATCGGCTTTCTGAGGACGCACGGACAGCTCAAGCCATGCTGAAGACGTCGAACTTTAGATAAGTTTGAGCAGTAATCGCCTGCGCACCAGCATCGGGCCCCTTCAGCTCACCGTGGTCTCCACCGTCTCTCCCCTGAATATCTCACCACAAGGCTTGGCCAGCTTTGGCACCAAACTTCTTTATTGTCGGGTGTCCAGCACTGAATTTTTTCACAGCATGGAAAATCATCTGAATTCTGGCTATAAAAGGGGGCTGTCTATTCTCTGTCCAAGCAGATGACAGGAATTCTCGTTTTATTTCAGCGCATTTATTGTGTGCTTGGGTTGAATAATGCTTTTCTCCTCCAGCTCATACTGAGTTAGAAATTAATAAAAATGACATTGTATTACAAATACGCAATCTCTTTTTTGCCTAAAGCAACCTGCAATAAGGAAATTAAAGATGATTTGGCCATAGAGGTATTAAATTGCAGTTTAATTAAAGGATTGGGGTAGGGTGATAACCCCACATTGTCTCCTTTTCATTGCACAATACCCAATTAGAAGAGAATTTATCTTTAAAAAAATTATCAGAACCTCCCAGAACCAATTCTAGTGTTTATAATGGATACTCAAAGTGTCTAATGGAACTAGCAAAAGAATAGTTCACACTAAAACTGTGTGTACAGTGAACCTTATTGCTTCAGTTCATAATATCTGAGAAAATATACTTTCACTGGCTGAAGAAGAAATTGGTAGGAATATCAACAGTGAAGCTGTGGTAGCCTGAACTTGCATGGAAACTTTTTTCTGCTTTTTGGTGATTCTACAGGTTTCAAAGGCTTCGGCTCCATCCTTCCACAAGCAGTCTCACAGAGGCAGGCGATGGCAAATCAAAGACTCTGATGAGCCTAATTTCTCATTTGTGCTGTTTTAAGAAGTGCAACATTCACAGCACCTCTTTCTTCTGCTTCTGACATCAGGTTGAAGTCTGAAGGGAGGAACAGCACAACACAGCACTCAAAAGTTGGAGAAAGGATTGATGAGAGATGTGAAAGACGGGAGGATTATGTTGTTTAAAATATCATTCCTGTAATGGAAGGAGATACTTTGGTTTGAAAATGACATAGCCCAATAGTCCACGAAAATGGAGAAAGGCTACATTTGAATAAAAACCACTTTTCAAACACCTAAGCAATTCTTCTTGTTTTTCCACTAGAATTTATACATGGACATAAATAAAAAGGCCTAATTTGTAATGATTAATTTGCATATAAAATATCTCTTAGAAAATAATGATGAACTATTTTCTTTTAAACATTCTTTTTAAATATTTCCTTTAAACTATTTTCTTTCGCAGAAGAAGAAAACGGTTTTTAATTAGCAATATCTGCACAATAAAAGGAAAAACGGGTAAGAGAAGGGCAGATGAAGGCATCTCCCAATTCAAGCTGACCCTACAGCCAGGTGGTTAGTTTTGATGAACGCTACCAAAAGACCCACAACATTGCTATGTTACTTCTGGGGTTCTTCCTTGGGCTCTCTCTCACATTTTCAAGTATTTAAAATGATACCTTGTTCCTTTCAATCAGGACAGAAAGTGACAGCGGATAAACAAAAATCTTGGGTCAAGTGGATAGAAGAAAAACACGTTCCAAAAAGAAGACCTCAAAAGGAAAGGTGTGTGTGCAGGAGGTGACGTGTGCTCAGTTTATTCCTGTACAAAATCAAACTGGAATTTTTGACTTCAAGTATTGCTATTCTTACATACCAGTGGATTGAGGACTTAAATATGTAGCAGTCATTGATACAACAAGGAAAAACAACTGGGTTTTTAAATTCACTTTCATAATACATAACAACATGCTTTACAGCAGAGGGTTATTATAATCGGAGTTATCAATGAGAAAACAGGTAAAGCCACTTTCCACAGTGGGAAAAGAGCAAAACAAGCTTCTTTGTATCAATCAAACATTTTAACCAATGGGCTGTGGAAAAAAGCCAGTACACAAAGAATTACTGAGCCAAAAAAATTTAAATTTTACCATGCACAAGATGCCAACTAAAGCAGTTATTAGATACTGAAAGCATTCCTCAGAGCTGACACATTTGGAACACTTTTACCTCAGCTGGGTTCACGAGACCCAAACACATGGGTCATTATTACACAGTCAGCAGTGGTACAGATATTTAGTGAAGGTTCATCCACAGCTCTTCTTGGATCTACTTCCCCTACATAACCTCCAAACACAAAAGAAAAAACGCTGTCACTTTTTCAAGTAGGAAAACTTAACAAATAAGCAGCACATGTGTTTTTTTAAATTACAATTATATTAATGTTATTCAAACTGTCTAGTACCTAATGACATGCTGCAGCAGACACCAAAGGCTAGCTGTGAGGTAAGTAATCTTACTTTTCCTGAATAAGAGAGATACTGGGACAAAGTTTGTCATTCTTACCTGACAGAGCTCAAGAAGCATTTGGACAACATCTAAGGTACATGGGTGTGATTCTTGTGGGTGTCCTGTGCAGGGCCAGCAGTTGGAATTAGATGGTGCTCGTGGGTCTTTTCCAAATCAGTATGTCCTATGACTCTATAATTCTATGACAACAATTTTTAAACAAACATTTGGAACATAGCCCTGGGTCCCACTTTAACATGAGTTACTGGTGTAAATAAACAATAGCACATACAGCAAGGATGAAAGAATGCCCTTACAAATACTTCTATATTAGCTGGATTTGAGAGTTTACAAGGAATATTATTCCTTTTAATCAGGAAATACTGAAATCTATTAGTAGATTCTAGCTATGTCAAAAGTCTGTTACAGGAAGTGCAGCAACTAGGGGGATATTCTTTTCATTTTCTCTATTTAAAAATTAGCAGTGCTGAACATTGGGAAAATAGCAAAGGTGTACGAATTTCTCCTTGCAGTATGAGAAGCCTGATTCAACCATCCTTTGCATCTAACTTTATCCTGATCAGTGCATGTCAAATTGCCAAATAGTGCCATATAGTCTAAATACCAGTGCTGTAGTGTTTCTGACTCCCAAGCAGGTACAACAGGGAAGCAAAGCAGAGTCATCTAATACAGCAGCAGCTGCATGGCAACAGGGAACAGCATTTGTACCTGCAGAAGTGGAAGAACACTGTAGTAAAACTCCGCTCTAGTTTCATTTGAGTTCAGACTGTTATTCAAGCAGCCTCTCTTCCAGCTAGATTGACTGAGTGATTTAATCAAACCAGTGATTTCAGGAGAACATTCACAATATTAGTTTTCATGGAGAGGTCTATATTTTAAAGCACAAAAGGATTATATTATTTTTATTTACAGAAAAGGAAAGGACACTACTAAAAGGCTTGTCATGTATAATGGCATCATTTCAGCCTAATAATACATTTTCAAGCTTCATCTTTAAAAGATACACTTGAAATGACCTATTGTTTTGTTAGATTATTATGTTCATTACACACTCAGAATGTGACACCAATACAACCAGAGCATACTTTGAGTATTCAGCTTTGGTTTTGTGTTGCCCCCATTCCCATTTCACCCTCTGTATCTTCCTTCATTAGCAAAAAAAGGAACAGGTCCTGGGGAAGCCAATGTAAGTTTGTATGAAGGGAATGTTATTTTAAGGCTGGGATTGCCATTTAAATTGCTCGTGCTTTATCTAGCCACTATAAAATCCCAAAGACCTTCCCTTTGCACAGACATTCCCAGAATACATAATATTTCCTAGCCTATAGTATCACATGCTCTAATTTTAAAACCATTAGAAGCAGAGAAGTAATTGGGAGAGCAATGTCACTAGAAGACTATCACAGGTTAAAAACTCCACTACCAAAAACCAAAACCAAAACCTAAGAATATAACACCTGTTCCCTTGGTTGAAGATCAGTTAAGAAAACAGTGACTGTATTTCAGAGCTCTGAAAGGACATTTAACTTGGGAGACTGAAAGATGTCAAAGACTCAGGTGTTACCTGCTAGCCTGTGCCTCATTAACTTTGATTTTCATATAATCACATAATTTTCATGGGCATCCCTGCCCAAGGCAGGAGGTTGGAACTAGATGGTCTTTAAGGTCTCTTCCAACCTGAGTCATCTTACGAGATTTGGATTTTCAATTCTATAGAAAATCATCTTAGCCAAGGGGAAAAAAAATAATCATACACGTGGGTGCTGAGTAGAATGAATCCTTATGCTAGTGTGGTGGGTTAACCTCGCATGACTGCCAGAAAACACCCAGCTACTCTCTCAGTCCCCTGCCCCAACAGAACAGGGAGAGAAAAAACGTGCTGAGAAAGTTCATCAGTTGAGATAAAAACAGGGACATTGTTTACTGAGCATCATCACAGGCAGGACTGACTTGACCTAGGGAAAACTAATTTATTGCCAATTACAAATAGGGAAGGATGGTAACAAATAAAGACCAACCCAAATATAGCTTCCCTCCCTCTTCTTCCCAGGCTCAATTTCACTACGGAATTTTCTACCTCCTCCTTCCCAGCTGGTGCAGGGAGCTGGAAAATGGGGGTTGTGATCAGTTCATAACACTTCATCTTTGCTGCTCCTTCATGGAATCAGAATTGTTGGCGTCGGAAGGGACCTCTGGAGATCAAACAGTCCACTCCCCCTGCCAAGGCATGGTCACCTCGAGCAGGTGACACAGGAGCTTGTCCAGGCAGGTTTTGAATGTCTCCGGAGAGGGACATTCCATGACCTTCCAGGGCAACCTGTTCCAGTGCTCTGCCAGCCTCAACGTACAGAAGTTCTTCATGAGCTGGAACTTCTTGTGTTTCAGTCGCTCCTCATTCCTCTTCACGCTTTTTCACTTTTCCTCCCTGCTCCAACGTGGGTCCATTCCATGGGCTGCAGTCCTTCAGGAACAGACTGCACCAGTGTGGGTTCCCACTGCGCTGCAGTTCCTGCCAGAAAAACTGCTCCAGCATGGGCTCCTTTCCACAGGGCCACAGGTCCTGCCAGGATCCTGCTCCAGGGTGGACTTCCCGCAGACTGCAGCTTCCTTCAGGGAATGTCCACCTGCTGCAGCATGGGGTCCTGCAGTGACTGCACTTGGATGTTTGCTCTAGTGTTGTCCTCTCGGGGTGGCAGGACAGCCTGCCTCACCATGGGCTTCACCACGAGCTGCACGGGAAGCTGTGCTCTGATGCCTGCAGTGCCTTCTGCCCCTCCTTCTGCACTGACCTTGGTGTCTGCAGGGCTGTTGCTCTCACATAATGTCACATTTCTCTCACAGCTGTCTTGCAGCATTCTGTACCCCTTCTCTATTACTCTTTCCAGAGGTGCCATTAGCTTGGCTGATGGGCTCAGCCATGTCCTGCAGTGGGACTGTTGGGGTTGGCTGTGTCCCCATCTATTTTCTCACAGAGGCCACCCCTACAACCTTTCTGCTGCCAGCATTTGGCATTTATACTATTACAGTTTACACCTATTTTGAGTTCTTGCATTCCGACAATAACTTCAACTCAAAACTTGTGCTACGGTTGAAACAATTCAGAAGAGGAATCACTGTAGCTCAATCATCTCCTTCAAGAGATTGTTAAGGCTGCTAACTCTGAGAAATGGCTGCTCCAGGGAGGGCTGTGGGGCTAAGCCACAGGAACAGACCACTGCAAATGGGACATGGTAAAGAGGCAGGAAGTTGGGTTTGGGATGCAAGGACCTGGAAGCTCTACATGTTGTCTCCATAAACAAACAGCTAAGTCTTAAAGAAGCCTCAAAGCATAAGTCTTTGGTATTCGCAGTAAGACCACATTTCATTCTGCACCTCCAGTTGGCTGGGGCACAAATTCTTTCTGAATTTGGATCTTGAAAACAAGTAACAGACCTGGAGTGTGACAGGACACCCCCAGTACCAGAGCGCCAAGACAGAGCCCTCCTTACCTGTTGTGAATCACATTGCAAAGACAGCACTACACAGTGGGATAACCTTAACCTGGCCCAGTGCATAAGAGATTACTGCTTCAGAACTATTTATATCCTTACAGCTCTGGTAGAAAGGCTAGTAAACAGAAGGTTCAGTCGCTGCCATACCGTGCAGGAGCCTGCTGTCTCACTGCCATCCTCAAAGGCAGTTCAGGTTTCAGTCCCAGGTGACTTCACTCCATGGCACCCTTTTCTCTGGTGGTTACCCTGCACCTTTACTCTGCCAGGCAGCCATTCAAGGTTGGTGACTAATCCCAGTGAGAAAACCCAAACAAACATTGAAATGGCATTAGTTATTTCTAAAATGCTTGCAGTGATAGTTTACCAAAAAGCAAAGGTCTACAGAATTCAAATTTGTCTTAACAGCACAGTGCATATTTTCTTTGTTATTAATTGACTCAAAAAGACATACTCATCAGCATCACTTATCTTTGCACTCCGGAACCTATGCTGAGTGCAAAAAAATGTTTATATTCCACGAAGGAGCATCTCAAAACAAAGCATGAAGTGCATCACTGGCTTTCTGCGGTGAAGTTTTCAGCACTCTTCAAGTATTTCCTTCCTGAATACATGATCGTATTCTTTAAAAATCTGAAGCAATTCAGATCTTCCTTTTCAAACTTTCAGATTATCTGTAGGAGTATGATTACATAGTAACAATTAGTAGCAATTTTAGGTAGTTGTAATTTTGTAATCCGCAAGAGTGGTATTCGTTGGAAGTAAAAATTCAGAATTTGGAGCACATATGATGTTAATTTGGGCCATTTGCCTGCATAGTTTATTTTAAATATGAGAATTTCCATGTAGTAGACTAAATCTGTGGAAGTCAAAATGCTATGCATCTTCTAGTCTTGCAATATGAAGTCAAAGGCCAGGATGTTTGTATCTACAGTGTTAGAAAGCACTGCCCCTTGTGAGCAATAATTAATCTTTATTATCTTCAGTAAAACAATAAATTTCTTACACACTATAAGCATCCTTTTGTTTAGTCTTACTTTCAATTCTTTTAGAATGAACTCTTATTTGCAGCTCATGATCATTAGATAATGGGTCCTTTCGTTATTTTCTGTTTGTTTTTTTTTTCCCCTACCATCAGAAGTTCTGAATCAGAGTAGTTAGCTTTTTTACCTCATTGTTTCATAAAGCTGCACTGTAACTTGCCCTTTCATTTTACTTCTTGTCTGCCAGCTTCTGAGTAGACAATACTCTGAGCCACACTAACAATAGGAGGGAATTTTGTGCCAGGCAGGACTGATATCCTTTTAAGGCAGAGAACCCAATGAGTGAACAATGCTGGGAAATACTGAGGATTCCCAGCAGGACTCAGTTTCAACTTTCATGATGAAATGTGTGGCAATGTAGCAAAAAGTTGCTTGCAAAAATTGCTATCCTTTCTACACTTTAGGTATAACCTTAGAATCGTTTTATCTTCTCTAGTGCTTCTGCTATTAGTGTTGATTTATTTTGCTCTTACAGATTGAAAGGTTAATTTTGTTTTGACTCATTAAATTAATGAGAGCTTAAGTTAGACAAATATAAGTTAAAAATGGCTAGAAGTTAGTAAACAGTGTTGTAAAATCAAATTAATGACAGCTTTTATGGAAAGTATGACAGTGTTCCCAGTGCATGGCTCCAGTGGTAAAGGTCTTTATGAACATAATTTAAGCAGACATCCCACAGTCCATTTCAAAGCTGAATACACCACATGTAGCTAGTTAGTGCAGTAGGACTAAGAAGCATCAGCCCAAAACCCAGAAGAATGCTGCCCTGTCACTGAACAATCTCTGAAAAAAGGAAGAAAAAAAACTCTTCTCCCCTCCCAAAATAGTGTCAGTTTATCTGAAACCACTTTGATCAACATGAATGAGTGTTTAAAGTAGTGTTAAGTTGTGCTGATTTTTTTAGTTGACAAAAATACGCCTCTCACATGTGAGGTCACGGTGGAACATCCTTACAAAGTAACGAGATTATGCAAATCAAAGTAAATGTGCAGATGTCCATTTTCAATACCAAAGTCAGCTTTGAACAGATCAGTCTTTTAGACCTGAGGAACAACACGGCATCAAAATAGTCAAAAAGGACCTGTAAATGTCAGACCCCATTGAATACAAGGAAATTTAAGGATTAATTGCATGGGCGTGGGTGGAACCAGTGCCAAAGCAGAGGGGTTTTTAAACTGTCAGGCTGAAAAACCATTTACACAAGTTGTGTACAAGTGAGTTATGCAAATCATATATGATTCCAGAAGGATACTGTGCAGAAATTTGTAATTAACATCCAAGTAGAACAGGGGAGTGCTGACACCACCTTACACTGCTGAGACCTCAGCTGCTTTCTGTTGTGCATACACAGGTGTGTATTGTGCATATGCAGCTCTACACTCAGAGTTTGGAAATCAGGAAACTCACAAGGCAGTGGGAAGAGCAGAAAAAATGCTCACTACTAGCTTGATAACTTTCTCAGGCTGCCAATTCTGAAATAAATTAAACCAGTGTGGTATTGATATTGGCAGAGTTAAGTGCTGTAACGTTCCAAGGCAGGAACTTACTGAAAAAGAAACAAGAGTTGGATTGAAAAAAAATGCTTCTAACTGTGTAAAAACAGTGGAAATCTATTATCCAGTGGTTGAGAATGAAAGAACATACCTGTAAGTTTCTTTGATCTGTTCTTACTTCTTCTTTTAGACCTTAATGTTAAATCCTAAATTGCAGAAACCCAACCTTTTCCAAAACATCCTTACTGAAGTTTATCCTTTGCAGAAAACAACGGAATTCCCTGATGTCATCAACTGCTTACAGCATGAATATAAAAAAAAAAAATAAAATTCATGTAAAAATAAATAACTCACTGAACAAAGAGCAGCTTTTGTTATTCCTCCACCCCCCCCCTCAAAATATAACCTGTTCATACGCCCAAGGAGGAACCTGACAAATGTGAAAACACAGTACAGTAGTATTATCCTACCCATGTAGCTCTGGATAGGACCCCTACTGCCACCACCCTCCATCTGTGGAACACTACTGTCTTCAAAGCATTGGCAAAAGAGCTGCTTCTAAGTGAGCTCATAAGTAACCAAGCTTTCAGGAGCATTTTCATTCCTACAGTAATAGAGAACAAAAAACACCTCTGCTTTTATAAGGCTCCTCTTTTTTTTGTTATAGTGGAAGATGCCACCAAACTGAAGTTGGTTTATCAGAAATTGGTAATACAGAACACGTTCAGGCATTAGTCATAAAACGTCAGCACATCTAATTATTGTAGCCAGCTCACAGAGATAAGCACCTGGTTTTTGGAGGTGATACTCCTGCTAAAGTCTTAGACTCTCCCTAATCACAGACGTACACAATATAAACCCTCACTGGGACCAGTGTCTCAGGCAACCAGACAGTATCAATGGGACAGGGAACTAGGGGAACTGAAGAGGCTTGGATATTGATCCCAACTGCATGCTGGCATGCTCCAGGTTCTCCAGTATACACCTAGAGATCTTGGTGCCTAAAATGTATTCCAGAATCACAGAATCATTTCGGTTGGAAGACACCCTTATGATCATCCAGTCCAGCTGTTAACCTAGCACTACAAAGTCCACGCCTACATCACGTCCCTAAGTGCCACGCACCCTATATTATCAGAAAACAGGTAGTAATAAAGAAAACCTCTTAAACATGGATAGTCTGCCTCAGTAATTTAACTATACAAAGTCTTCACAACAACTTGTAGGACTTTATAAAATATACAACATGCTAATGTTTTCTTCTCTGCTTATCACCTCTAATTTGGATCAACTTTGCATTTTCTCACCAGCAAAATACGCTTAATTGAATTTTGAGTTTTATTAATTCAAAGCAGATGAATGTATCACCAAAACACCGCCAAATGCTTCTGCTGTTTGCCACTGCTGAAATATTTTGTGTCCTCTAGAAATAGACTGCTTCACAGACCTGCACAGTCCCCTGGAGGGGAGTTTTACTGTGTTTAGTGAAATACAGTTTAATATTACGCTTTACCTTAGTCAAATTCCATCCAACCAGCATTTTTACTTCCTTGAAAAAAAGAACAAAGATTTGGCTTTGCAAGCAAACTTAATCATAGGGCAATTATTATACCAGCTTACATGGCTCATCATTAAAATAACAAATCCTTTTAATTACAAAAAATTAAGAAATTGCTTCTTCACAATCGGAAATCACATCACTACATTTTGCTCATGAGAACAAATTTACAGGCTTAAGTTGCACATAAAGGGTTTATTTTAAATGTTTTAAGGATAGAGTTACATCATAATTATAAAAATTACTTACAGAATTAAGTAACATATTTAAAGTGTTTATACTTCTAAATGCAGAGAACAGGGAACTGTCTACATTGTTCAAAATAAAATAAAAATAATGAAACCAAGCTCTAAAGATGAATTCACTACCTAATTTGAAAATGTGAACACGAAGACCTCTGAACTATACACATACCAAGAACCATCCTAACTGCACTAATGATGTAAAATACAAAATGCACAGCATTTTCAAGGAACCAGAAACTGTTTTTATTGTAATTAATTTCCCTGACGCAACTAGTTATTTCTCTCTGACGATAAAAGCCCCCATGTTTAAACAATCCATTTAGAGAAGGCTTCCACCTATTGCAATAAAAAGGGTTTTCCCCATGTTTACTCCAACATAGTTTATAGGGTTTGGCACTCAAAAGAAAGAAGAAGAATGTAATGCTTTGCTATTCAAGTGAGATTTTATTTTTTCTTTAACAGAATACATGGTCCCTTCAAACGCTGTATGACACATACAACTGGAAAATTACCTTCCGTTGGCACTATGCTCGTCTCACCGGTGCATTTAATCCTACTAACAACCATTAAACCACACAATAAGCAAATTCACAAAAAACTGAACACAAAATAAAAACAGAACAAAACAAAAACCTAAACATTTTAACATGCAACTTTAGTTCATTACATTGAATGTTCTAACCCTCTAAGCATGCAAAAAAGGATGGTCTGCATTTAAGTTGTGTTTTTTTCCCTTTTTAGAAAGTTTTACATGGCAGCCTGACATCACACACACGCACACACACAATATACAACAATACTACAGCAGGTAAATGTGAAAGATGAATAACTTTTATACAAAGATCCATGGCTTGTGCCATCACAAGCCCTATGTGATTTTGGAAAGTAATGTTGAACCCCTATAACAAGGAACCAACATTTAGTTACCAGGGTAACGCAAGCACTGCATGCAGATCTGAAACATGAGCCTAAAACAAAGCCCAAAGCAGATGGGCAGGGAGTGGAATTAGTCTCAAGCCTCAAAAAGGTGGTTTAAGCTATCAAAAAAAAAAAAAAAAAAAAAAAAGAAAAAAAGGTGAAAAGAAAATATCCACACAACAGACAATGGGGACACTGAAAAACAACCATTAAATTTAACAGTTTGTAGATTATACTCTAATTGGCAGAATACATGGTGTATTCAAGAGGCTTGCAGAAAACCCACAAATGCAAGCCTAATGCTAAAACTGTTCCAGTAGACCTAAACCTCAGATATTTCAAAACAAACCTTATTTTCCTCAGATATATAGCCCAAAGTTCAGTGTACTAGGTAATTCATGTATCTTGTGTATAGTCAATACACTCACTCATTCCTGTGCCACAAATATCGACTTGGGCTCATGGAGCCAGGCTCAGCTTTGAGATTTACATGCAGGACTCTTAAGAGTCAATAGAAAACACAACAGATCTGCAGGATGAAAACACTGTGTTGCAAATCTGCTCACTTTGTTCAAACACAAGAAACGTTTACGACTCAGGTACTTACTGCATAAGGACTGCATCAAGAAGCTATTCACTGAAAGACAATAGCCTGCCTTTGGTTGCCCATGATGAAATACTGGACATACTGCAATATAGTAGCGATGGACAAAGAATTAAGGTATCATATTTATACGGAGAGTATTTATTACCATTCAACAGCATAATGAGGCACAAGCCTTAAGGCTAAAATATGAAATCAGGCAAAAAAAATGGACAGAAAGGGGCTTAAACCACTGAGTCTTCAATATCAAGAATACCCACAACAGAGGTCATCCAGACCTCTGTCCTCTGATTAACAGCACTTCTCCTGCATCCTTCCACTAATGGCATATGGTTGGATATCAGAGTATTTGTTCCTTCCACCAAGTGTTGTCTCTCTTCATGTACTGTATTCCTGTGAAGCAGTTCTTTGAAACCTGCGGAGCTCTGCCTCAATGTAACATGACAATTTTGCTGCTGTACTGGATCGTTGTTGCGTTTCTGATACTTTTAAAAGCTGCCACACTTAAGAAACCCTAAGTTTCATTTACAACTATCTTGCAAGATCAAAACCGTGAAAGGATTTTGCAGTTGTGGGCTGCTATTTACATCCACAATCTAATGCAGATGACTGAACCACTGAGACTGCCTACAGCTTCCATTAGATAGTACACCACTGGCATGCAGAACTCTAGTGTTCATAGAATGAAGCTCATGTTAACAGCATACCTCAAAGCAAGTACAATGTACACCACAAAAGGCAACAACAGGTTTAAACTGTAGATTTGTCCGGACACTCCTTATGTGGAAAAGCCAGAAAAAGAACAAATTGGGAAGATGCCTTCTTGAACCGAAATGATTAAAAAGCAAACCAACACAAAGGAATGCAACAGACTGAGCAGAAGGCAACAAAAATGCTTCTCCTTCTCCAAAGTTACATTTTCAATGCAAGAGGACACCCCCTCCCACTCCCCTGGCGTGACATTGTACTTATCATGTAAAATATTAACTACTGTTAGGCTTCTAAGTCCACACACAAACATTCAGGTTGCTAGGTTTTGATATTAAATGAGACTACTGATGCCAATGCGTAGTCTAAAGTCTTCTGAAGTAGCATATATACTGTTAAAGTTGTGGCACCAAGCACTTGGGTTTTGCTAAGAAGTGTGTATAACAAAGAAAGAAGTACAACATTTAGGATTGAAGGCAGCCTTGTTGCATGTATTTTACTGGTTCCTACATCTTGTAAATATGGGCCATTAACCTGCATTTTCTAATTAACTGGCTATACAGATTAAATGTATTTTTACAGTTTAAAGCCTTTTCACTGAAAGGTGCATAATTCAAACACTTGATATCCTACTGCCCTGTGACTAGTAAAAAAATGCACAAGTATTTCCACATACTGCAAGTTCTTAAAAAGCTAAATTTGAAACAAAGGGTAGAAACACAGCAGATTGATGTTACTTGAGTTAGGCACTCCTTGACGCTGCACAAACTGTTTAAACCTTTCAGGAAAATCACCTCTGTCCCAACCCTGAAAACAAGGACTGCCAGTATCCAGGAAATTAAATTTAATGTTACAAAAGAAGGCGTATCAAATATCAAACTACACTTTCATGTGGTAGTTGAACAAGTGAGTGCAAGGCTGAAGAAAAAGTAAAAATCTATGAAAAAATTTAGATTAATGATTACAATACTAGATCAACTTTACACAGCTTGAATTTGCAGCTGTTCTTTGCTTTTAACTCCCTCCTGCCCAAACATATTGACTTCCTTCAAGAAAAGGAGTTGTTTTACACAAAATGTGTCATGTTTGTATTACTCAGAACAAAACAGTTTTTTGCTGGCAGAGATTGTGGGTTCGCAGGGACATTTAAGCTTTCATTAAACTGGAAAGCAGTCAAGTCTTTGTGTCTACAAATTTTACATTTAATAGTTCCACAAATTTGGCAAAAGTTCATGATGACGTCTAGGATGTCTTCACCAAATCGTAGACATAAATATGGAAATCATCATCAAACTTGATGAAATAGACAGATGGTTTGGCTTCAACTTGATGAATGACCATGCCAGTCCTTTTTGAGCCATCTTCTTTGGCATATTCCACTTGTTTGCCTACCAGGCTGTCCACAACTTCACCTGGTTCCCGTTCTGCAGGAGGTGAATCATCTGTAACATAAATCCAGCAAGCTTTAGTAGACATTAATAAAATTTGCAACACAGAAGACAACTGCATAGTCTTCTTTAAAACTCATACAAACCAATTAAAAGTTGTAAGTATACGTAGAAAATTAATTTTGTTAAGACAAGCACCTAACAGTTGCCATGTTTCTAGAAAGTAGTTGCAGAAAAAATTCTCAAGCAATACTGCAGGAAGACAAAAAGAGCACTTTGATTGGTAAGAGAAGTAAATCTTTTGACAGGAACACTTATGCACAAGTCATAGAAAATGGCTGTGGATAACTGAATTTAAGCCACTGGCAGGAAAAGACACTGGGCCTCCTTAGCAAAAAGGTAGCCAAACTAAACCTCCCTCTTCCCACAGATATTATTCAAACTTTCAGTGCATGCATGCCACTGCAACAAAACCATCTCTTCTGAAATGGTGGTAGGTGCAAACTCCTTACTAAAAGGGGCTTTAGACTCCATATTTGAACAATGCTGTTGGTAAAGCCTATTTTCCTCTGTAGCAAAACCTAACCAGAAATATCCTTGTATTTTAGATGAACCCTATGGTAAATTTGGATACCAGAACGTGTGATTTGTAACAGGCCAATTGCCAAGGGACTGGCTACAAGCAAATCACAGAAAAAGTATGAAATAAGGTAAAAAAAATTACTGTATGGAGAACCAGAAGGTAACCACACCTTCCTTCTCAGCTCCTCTTATCTTGTTCCCTATTTAGACAAACTTGTGGTTTGTATTCCAGTGAGAAACGTTCCAAAGCAGTTGTCAAATCTGATGTGGCTTTTATTCTGGAAATGAGCTTTAAAATTAATAATTTTGCTCCAAGTTCAAATTAAGAATCCCTTACAGACTCCACCCATTTTATTTTCACTTCTGAGAGCTGGGAAAGAATTCTCAAAAGACAAAAAACCACCACCAAGGGATGAATAGATTGCCTTGTATTTACACTGAAAATTCTTCCACAAACTTGAGAAGTTTCTCTTCCATTTTTTTTTTCAGTCCCACTGTCACACAGTTATTTTCCTCTTAATATCAGTTTTATGGGAAGAGTCTTTCTCGGCAAAGATGTCAGCTCAACTCATATACTTTCACTTAGAAGTGCAGACAAAGTTTTAGTATCAGATCCAGTGATACATTTTTCCCTTACCAAAAAAAAAAAAAAAAGCTTAAAAGAAATGTTCTACAATTTGGTCTCCTAACATATGCAAAGCCTATATTTGAGAAGAGACAGTACCCTGGAAATTTTAGTTATAGTATTATGGCAAGTTCCAACAAATTTATAGAACTACTTCCAGGTATTCTAAAATCTGATTTGAGAAATACTACTCCGAAATACTAACATCCAATCATTGACTCAAGGACACAATTCAAAATATCTGGGAAGCATTCACATTCAGGGAAGGAAGCAAATATTCAGAATTGTTTAGAAAACAGGTAAGCATCAACAGTCAATAGTCTTGTGGAGAGCACAGAGGGAAAAGTACACTAAAAGCCATTAGTACTGAAATGGTAAGAAAGCATATAAGCTTTCCCTGCCCTCACCCCCAAAAGTGGAAGAAACCAAAGCAGACTTAAAATACATTTCAAGTCCTTTTTAATAGTTAAGACAAAGAATAAGTTGTGATACTTAAAAAGAATAAAATTGAAGGGAGCAACAGAAAAGGTGTTTGTTTGTCAGCTCTCCTGTCCATAAATACACACAGACAAATGTTTAGTACAAAAAGCTGCCAGAATAAAACAGTAACTGGCCTACTTACTTGAATCAGGCATAATGCGAAGGTCACCTTCTTTATAATCATCTAAGAGTTGGTACATGTACAAGACGGGATCTTTCTCGTAGGTAATATAAAACCACGTGTTCATAATAGGAGCTCGAGCCAAAACCATCCCCCTCCATTCATCTTTTGAGCCATCCTCTGTCTCAAACATATGTTCCACAGCTTTACCAATCATTGTGTCTGCCAGGTGGGCATCACTAATTCGAGATGAAGCTGAAACGACAGCATTTCACAAGTTCATTCAAAAGCACAGATATGTATCTTCGTGAAAAATAATCTTTACCCTTATTCATACATAAATCATCCGATGGGAAGTTAGTTAATTCATACACAAAACGAACACTGTCCATTCCAGAGAGTTTACTACTGAAGACTTACAAAACTTCAGAATGTAGTTAAAATATCAATGTATTACTGTGCTCCCCCTATGACGAAACAATCATAATGCAAGGTAAAGGGAGATCAACCGAGGCCACAGCAGCAAAGACTCTCTGTATTTTAACTAGACATTGCAGAGGCAGATGGGACAAGAGAAAGAAAGGCCATCCACAGAACAATTCTATGATGTTATTAACGGAACTCTGAGGTTTGGTTCCTCCCAATTCCACTCTACAGACTGCTACCTATTGCTTTGCATTTAGAAGAAGGAACAGCTTATTCTGTTTATAAACTAGTATTTACTTGAGTAAATATCAAACCTGGTGGTTTGAAAAACTGTCGTTTAACAATCCAGTGCGAATTCTGAACATCAAAAAGCATTATTACTAATCAAGTTATTTCATTTAGAAAATGCCTTCCCCACATTATTCAAAGTACTTGGGGGAAGTACATGAGGTTTCCCTCATGAGGTTTTCCTCATGTACTTATGTGACATTATTACTGTTAGACACACACGAATACACACCACAGCCAAGATGTCTTACAGTTGAAATTTCAACAGAAAGATCAACGTTAATCAAAAAAACCCCCCTACAGAATATACTGCACACTACTTGAAAACAGCAATTGCACTCACTAGTATCATCAAAACTTCGTGGAATCAAAAATAATTAAGGGCATTTTAGATTACATGTCATGAGACAAAAATGAAATTGACTAGTAACCTTCAAGCGTTCAGGTGTTATCTTGGGGGAAGTTTGCAGAGATTAGTGGAGAACATTTAATAATGAATGTCAGCCTATACGCATACGAATTTAGGAGAAAAAACCTAAAATGCTTACCAACTCTGTCTGGAAGAACTTCAAGTGCTGAAACTCTTTCATCTTTGTGAAGTTCTAGTCCATACACACAGTCAAATCCATCATACTTGATGAGATAGAGAGAGGGATTTACAGGAACTTGATCAAGAACTGTGCCCTTCCATTGCGTTACAGGTCCACTCCCTTCCTTCCATCCATGCTGTATCCTGCAGCCTACAATGTTTCTTCGTGGCTGAGAAATAGGTTTGCTGGGTCCCACATTGTTTCTATGTTTTCTGTGCACAGAAACAAACATTAATATTAAACAAGTACATACAAATTCTACTTCAGAAACTAGTTGTCTGCTTTTACATCACAATATATTTTACAGCTTAGCGCACCTTTATTCAAATTAGGGCATAAAGCATAGCCCACTGTATCAGAAAAAAGAAAAATACACTAAAAAGTAGTGAAACATTTTTTATGTGCTTCAAACTGTCAGTTTCCTAACAGCAAATTCTAAAACTAGTCTGCTTAAGCCAAAAGAACTATTCTGCTCCTTGCTACACTGAATGTCCAAAGTAAAACTCACCTGATCAGGTCTCACAGCACAAGGTTACCTGGCAGTATTACTACTTTACTAGCTTGTTGTTCTCTGTAGAACAGTAAACAACTCCTGTCCCAGGAGGCAAAAGTCAGTGCAAACATTACCAGTGGCTGACTAAAATTCTTCCAAGCTGTTGTTTTTTCCCTAAAACAAACCTGTTTTCAATTGAAGGAAATTTAGCCTCCTTCATTTACAGATATTTTTGACTCAGAGTATTTTTAAAGACACATGGTAGTAACAACACTTCTGCATCACTCCTTTTAATATGGGAAATGAAAAACTGCATGTGATGGAAATGGCCACAAAAGAGATACTCCTTTATGTGGAAAATAATTAAATATATTTTTTTATCCTTCTGCTATTTTCATGGAATTGGCATGGAAATGCCCTCTGGTGAATAGCAGTTGCTGTTCTGATCAACCATGATGTAAGCTATTTGACAGTTTCAAATCACTGAAACTGTTGTAAAAGTTTTGTTTTATCCAGTTAT
Organism: Lepidothrix coronata; assembly: GCF_001604755.1. NCBI lineage: Eukaryota > Metazoa > Chordata > Aves > Passeriformes > Pipridae > Lepidothrix > Lepidothrix coronata. The sequence goes on along the minus strand of NW_016690269.1, from coordinate 2,849,125 downwards.
TAAAAACACGAATTGGCAATTTTGAATCCAAATGGAAGAAACTAAGGGACATTATGACAGTATACAAAATTCTCCTGAATGTCAACTGGTTGTAAAATCAATTTTTGGGCTACTACTTGTAGCACACATCCTTTCAATGGCAGTAATCTATGCACACAACTAGCATGCCTAAAAGCAACATCCAGAAGAGTATCAGCTGCAGAAGACAACACTCTTCCTTAGATTAGAAGTAGTGATCAAAGAAAAATATCTCCAGGAACAATGAATGCTCTCTCAGAACTCTCTACATGATCCAAAAAAAGAAGGCAACAACCATACCACTGAAACCCTGGAAACGCTCTTTCGGAATAATGCACTCACTATGTGGTATTGGAATGCTTAATGCTAAAGATATAATCATAACTATAAAAAGCAAGACACACGATTCCTTCAGCAGCTTGTACCACCTCCAGGCTTTAATTCACCATGAAGATCTTAGCACGGGGTTTGTCAAATTTCACTTTTGCGATCATTTGAGCTTTTCGAAGATCAAACTTTGATAGCACAGACAACTGGAACAGGTGGGAGTTCCTGTAAAGAGAGACTCTCCCACAAATCTGGTTCTAATTTTATGCAAAAACTAAAGCACGTTTTCAAATTCCAATTCTGTTCAAGTTTACATATATATGCATTTCTAATTGTAAGTGTCAGTAATATTTTACTTCTACAAAATGAGAACAGAGAGCTGGTTCTTGGCACAGTAAAATTGAGTTTGTGTTGTATGTAATTCATTCATGTAGTTCTTATGAATCACTGCTCCATTTTAAAGGGAATAAAAACAACTAAAGATAAGAGTTAAAACTGACATTGCTTTATCTAGTTTAAGCAGTTTATGCTGCTAATCATCTCACCTTTGAAAAAGATTATAATACTATTCACTCAACTTCATAGTCAATTTTACTTTCTGCCTACAAAGCATAATCCACTTTGAGTTGGAACAATAAGGTGAAAAGTTTCACACCCATTCTAAAAAAAATTATGGAAAAAGAGAACTTAACTGAGTTCAAATGGGTAACTATGTTTAAAATGCCTCATAGAGCAAAATGCATTACAAATTTAATTACAAGTCAAGTACCCGCCAGGTGTACCTGCAGTTCAAATTTTTGTTTGAAGGCTGTATTACTGAACAGCTGCTCACTCTCTTTTGCAGCAGTTCATTCTGTAAGAAATGAGGCAGTCAAACCAGTAAACTGCTAAGGAAAGCCTACTTCTTGCATCCTGAACATGTGGTAAGAAAGCAAGCATAAGTTGTTAAATATTAATAAATAATATAGAATGTACTTCCATGTAAGACAAACAAGTAACCAACACTCTTTTCCTAGCAGTGTGTTATTTTTGTGATACATCAAGTAACACAAATATTCATAACTTTCTATGATGCTATAACCAGAAGATCCAATGCAATTTTTCCCCTTCTCTTTCATTAGCATTATCTTTAAAATTCCATGGAGATTTGCTCTTGAAGACTAGAGAACATTTAGACATGGAAAACATGGAGCCAGAGAAACAGAAATGAGCAAGTCCTGGAAATAGCTCGACACATCAGACACATCCTCATTGTAAACGGCCTTTTGATTCCCAAAAGTTTCAGATCCTCTTCTTTATCTTGCAGGCTGTAAGCTGTTAAGTAAAACCTAGTTACGTGGAAATGTTTCATTATCAGAGCCAGATACTATAGACTGCACAGGCTGAAAGAAACCTCTCCAAGTTTTAAAGCTGTGTTTATATGGTCCTCACACAAACTTTTATTTGGCAGCTGCTACCAGGGAAACCAACATTGTGCAGAACTGCACAGGACTGGCAGCAGAAAAATCAACCATTACCAGAGAGTTGTGCTTTAAAAAGGAGAATGGAAATTCCCAATAACCTATAAAGTCATCCACTTAGGGTCGATTGATGGTTTGGTTTTTTTTTCCTGATCATCTCACCTCAGAAAAACACCACAAGGAAAAAAAAAAAAAACAAACCCAGAAGGGTGAAAGAAAACCACACCCCTCAGATATGCCAAAAATGCACAACTGTGAAAAACTGAGAGGAAAACTGTAAGACATTATAAAGGCAGTACAGCAGCAGTGGTCAGGACACTTTCAAGTCTTTCACAGTGCTAAGTAGAAAAGTTATTAAAAATAGGACCCAAAACTTAATGCAGTTGTGATCTTATTACAGCCTATCATTAATAGCAGAATGCTGATGAGAGACTGTTATTAACTACTTTTCATAATATTCATACTATGAGCCACATTAGGTTAAGACAGAAGTTTTAAAGAACTTTCTGTACTCCCTCAAAAGCCATCATTTAGTTGTGAATCTCAGCTCCACATGTTGCAGAAACCAAGAACTACTTTAGCATAAAGTGAGATCAAAATCTCAAAATGTTTAAGTTCACTTGTAGTTAAATTGCAGCAGGTATAACCTGAACCTCAAAGTCTTTGAATTGCCAACTACATGAAATCTGGAGAGCCTATAAAGAAAGGACTTTCATAGTTGTACTATTTCCTGTATTCTTTCCTCATACACCAAGGGTGGAAAGGATGAGATCCTGGAGTTTACTGACTGATCTGATGCCAGTGAGGTCAGCTTCATTATTAGCAGAGATCACCACTACCCACTGACAGAGCACTTGGAAGAACTGCCCTATACCCACAGGAACCATCTCCAAAAGGCTCAACAGTTCACTACCATTTAGGAAAGAAGAGTTCAGAAGGCTCATCCACACTGCTCATTCTATCACATCCTCAGTTACTGAGTCTTGCCTTGTTCCTTCCTCTGCTGCAACCCTTCTGAAGCTGATTCAAAATCTCAATGGCCTTTGAGTGCCAGTAGGCTTCTTCCTCTTTTTCTTTAAATGAGAGCAACTAAATTAATAACTAAATCAGTGACAAAGTGTGCATTACTAACTCATGGTCTTTCGTATTGGCTCAGAGTAGTATCAGCATATAGTATTACATCATCATTCATAACCTACTGATTTGTGTTAAACTGTAAATATAAACAATTCTCTACTACTCTGCCTCATTCTCAGACAAGTCAGAGAGAAGCACACAATAAATCATCTTGGCTTCATACAAAAAACCTTTACTAAATAATAAACAATTGAACTAGGCTAAATTAACATAAAACTTAGCTGGATGCTCAAGTTAAATGCCTCAAAATTATAACACTTAGGATCAAAACTTCTCATGTCCCACAAAAGCCTTTATGCTACGAAATTTACAGCCTATTTATTTAAATAACTGTATATTAACACAACAGTAAAGACAAATCTAGCCACCCTCAAGTACGAAAGGCAACCCACCTCTGATAGTCTTCCCATCATACACTCCTTTCTCTGAGCGGTTGAAAGAGAACAAGAGAAATTAAATTTTAACCAACTCTACCTGTCCCTAGACAAATAAATGTTTCTCTTTGCCTTCTATGAAGATAGACAAGAATGGATAATGATGAGCTGGTGGAAGGGATTAGAGTAGTTTTACATCAGGTGGTGTTTCTGGGAAACAGTTAACACCGTTTAGCAGTGATTAACTACGTTAATCATAGAAAATACACCTGCTGAACAAATTGCTTTTGATTGATATACCACTACATGACTTTATACTTAAAATGCAGCTAGTAACATTTTAGTAAGTTTCACACTTACCCAACTTAGATTTCTTCCACCAGATATACAGCCAGATATGACATCTAAGACCAATCATACCCAGAAGATTACCTCTATTTTCACACAGCTACTCACCAATGTTCAGCTGCTACTATTTAAAAATGTTGTAGATGGAAAAATACATGCCATGAAAGTGTAGCACAAGCAGGTATCCTTCCTTCTCACACAGATAGCAGCCTCCTTACAGAAGTATTTCAGTATATTCTTTATTTAGAAAAAAAAAAAGAAAAATCTTTTCCAAAACTACAGTTATAGTGCATACTTGATTAGATTTGTCTAAGACTACACTGAGAGTGGGTTATCAATAAGCATGATTTGCAGTTTCTATTGACCTGGTGACAATGCACGAACTCTGTGCCAGAGAAAAGACATCCTACAGTACACATGGATGATTTGGGGCTTGCATATCCTTCTCTATGGATTCCAGAAAGAATTGCAAAATTGTATTAAAGACAAATACCACATTAACAGTCAAAACAATGTTTTAAGTCTTTATCTGTGGGGCTTTCTTTCCTACCACCCTCCTGAAAGAATTAAAAGTCTGACTCTACACACATATATAGACTGAATATTATTCCACATGATTTTCAAGAACAAAGTGAGTGGAACAATACAGATATATTTCTAGAACATACTTGCAGTTACTGAGAGCTATACTTTAGCAAAAATATTAACAACTTACTTGTGGGAAGTCCTCTTCTTCATCATGCTGGCAGACACTCCTGCATGACCTACATACAAAAGATGCTGGAATTACTGAAAAATAATTTTAAAACTTACATAAAAGTCTTTGTTTTGCATGTCAAAATGTAAAGAATACAAACACTTCATGTTATGATTGCTCAGTGACCTACTACCATGGGAGAAAGCTCTGCAGAGACAAACATGGGCAACATGTTCATGAAGCTGTGGTGGGTTGACCCTGGCTGGATGGCAGGTGCCCACCAAAGCTGCACTATCCCTCCTCTCCTGAGCTGGACAGGGGAGAGAAAATACAACTAAAGGTTCCTGCATCCACCTACCTGCTCCAGCATGGGCTCCTCCACGGGCTGCAGGGGCACAGCAGGGGAACCTGAGCTGCCCCACCCTGCTCTGCACCACGGGCTGCAGTGGAACCTCAGCTCTGGCTCCTGGAGCACCTCCTACCCCTCCTTCCGCATTGACCTTGGTGCCTACATTGTTGTTCCCATATTCTCACTCCACTCTTCTCTGGCTGGAATTCTTTCTGTGCCACAATCTTCTGTGTCAAACATGTTATCCCAGAGGTGTTACTGTTGCTCCTGACTGGCTCGGCCTTGGCCAGAGGCAGGAAGTCTGTCCTGGAGCCAGCTGGCGTTGGCTCCGCAGGAAAGGGGAAGCTTCTGGCAGCTTATAAAAGAAGCTACTCCTGTAGCCTCCCACTACCAAAATCCAGCCACAGAAACCCACTACAGCTGCCAATTACTGCAGTAAGGATTCTACTTGCAACTTTTGACTGTTACAAGACCAAATAATTAAACTGCGTGTTGGTAAGACCTTAGTTGGAAAACAAAAAAAGTATCGCAGAAAGTTTGATTAGAAACCCACAAAACTTTTGGACTTTACTACGACCTCTAGAAAAAGCTTTCTCCCTCTTCTGTATATGAGGTGGCTGCGTTCTACTAATACACAATATAATAAAACATGTTTTGATAAAAATATGGTGATGTTTTATTTAAAAAAACTGTTAGAAAAAGAGAACTGTTCTTATGAAACAGAGACACTGCAACACCAGAATGCGAGCACAGGCATGTTATGTTTTACATTACTGGCTAATGAGAGAAAAGTAAGATATTGGCTAAACTAGCTCAAGTAATTAAAAACACCACAAAATAATAGAATGGTTCAGCATAAGAACTTGCTTTCTGTCCTCTGCTCAAGGACTCTTGACACCTGTGCATAAGCAGGGAGGTAAAAAGCATTTCTCTTCCAAAGTGAAGAACAGGAACACTAGACCCACACAGAAAGAAGATTTTACTGCAGCATCTGCAATAAATACACAGTAGAAGCTATGCAGACCCCTGGGAAGGGGAATTTGCCTTGTTTGCTCACTTCTTCCCTTGGGAACCTCATATTTTTGATACGATTCAACTTTTTCATTGATGTAGTGAGCACTAAACCAAAGGCAACAAAGACAACTAAGCACTACTCATCATCTCAAGTCAGGCTACCTTAAGATAGCTTCCAGTTTAATACATGAAGCTGTGGCATTTTGATGTTTAATATAAATATCAAGAGCAAATATTTGAAGATGCAATGTGAAACTCACCCTCGTACCGACCAAATGCCTATTTGCTACAACTCAACCTCCTATTCTGCACTGTCTGAATTCAGCAAAGTCTCGAGGAGATGTGTAAACTCCTTTTAAAGACATCTCAGGTTATACCACTGAATTGCTTGGCTAGAAAGTTGGAAAAATTGGAAGAAGAGCTTCTGTCCTCTACAGCAGCTCCAGATAAGGGGATGGAACAGCACAGAATCCTTATGTTTAGCATATTCTAATAAGAAGACCAAAAGCAGAATTATCTGCCTGCAGAATCTTTCTTGGTCCAGAAGAATTCCTTTAACATTAGTTTTTCTATTATTACTAGAAATCTGCAAAAAATCTATGAGCTACTTGTTGGGCCAAAGTTCAATGACATCCACATTTGGAGCTGTACATAACCTTCGAGAAGGGAGGAGGAAGATGCCTGCATGAACACTGCTAGAACTACACAGGACACTGCATGAAATTTCTTATTTTAGACAGCAATTACAATGGTCTCTACAACGAAATTACCCTGAACATAAAACCACAAACAAATTAATAGTCAAGAAAAACCAAAGTAAATGGATCAGTTTGAGTCTTCTTTGTAGTAAGCAGGGAAGACTCAAACTTTGATGCATCTGACAAAAGATTTATGCTTCAGTCACTTATATGCAGATAACATCAAGCTGAGTGGTGTAGCTGACTCACTTGAAGGACGAGATGCCATCCAGAGGGACCTGGACAACCTTGAGCAGTGGGCCCATGGGAACCTCATGAAGTTCAACAAAGGCAAGTGCAAGGTGCCGTATCTGCATAGGGGTAACCCTGGTATCAATACAGACTGGGGGATAAAGGGATTGAAAGCAGCCCTGCCGAGAAGGACTCGGGGGTGCTGGTGGGTGAGAGGCTGGACATGACCCAGCAATGTGCACTCACAGCCCAGAAAGCCAGTTGTGTCCTGGGCTGCATCCAAAGCAGCATGACCAGTGGGGTGAGGGAGGGGATTCTGCCCCTCTGATTTGCTCTTGTTAGACCCCACCTGGAACACTGCATCCAGCTCTGGGGTGTTCAGAACAGGCACAGACTTGTTGGAGTGAGTCCAGAGGAGGGCCACAAAGACAAATGGAGGGCTGGAGCACATCTCATGAAAGGAGAGGCTGAGAGAGCCAGGATTGTTCAGCCTGAAGAAGAGAAGGTTTTATTAAAGGAAACTCTATTACAGCCTAGAGTACGTGAAGGGGGGCTATAAGAAAAACGGGGATAGACTTTCCAGCAGGACCTGTTGTGACAGTTTTAAACTGCAAAAGGGTCGACTTAGATTAGATACAAGAAAGAAGTTTTTTTACAATGAGTGTGGTAAACCACTGGCACAGGTTACCCAGAGGAGCTGGATGTGTTCAAGTGTTCAAGTCCAGGTCGGATGGGCCTCTGAGTAACCTGATCTGGCTGAAGATGACCCTGCTAACTGCAGGAGAGTTAGGCTAGGTTACCTTCAAAATGTCCATTCAATCTCAAACTATTCTATTATTTTACAATGTAAGAGCAGAGAAACATATTTTTTGTAACAGAAAGTGAATATAAACTCCATTAAGAATTAAGCATTTAATTGTCATGTGGTCTGCGTGGATTTTGAGGCCCAAAACATTTCCCTCTGGGGAATCAACTGCACCTCCCCTGTTGTAATCTGCAAACTTGCTGAGGGTGCATGTGAGGAACCTCGGCTGGACTGAGGGCCTGACATGGAATGAGTACGTGCTTGAGAATGAAGGCATTAACCCTGACAACATATTGATGTACCCTGGAACAACGGAAAAGTACCAGGAGGAAAGTTGCCTTTGAGAAACAAGAACTTGTTGTGGATAAAGGGACTGAGTAAGACATAAACATACAAGATAAAGGAACAGATGTGCTGAGAAAGAGTGGGAAAGTAAGACTGAAAGAGTTACCCTATCAGCTGTAAGATTATGTTGCTGTGTTTGAAATTAACCTATAAGTAGAGAACACATATGCCTAAGAAATGTATAAAAGGAGCTGTAAAAGTGCAAAGTCATTCCTATTTCTATTCCTATTCTCTTCAATAAAATCTTTCCAGTGAACTTTCAGTGTTGTGTCCGTTCCAATAGCGACAGGTGCACTCAATCCCACTGTCTATGTCATTCATGAAGATGCTAAATAGTACTGGGCCCAGGACAGACCCTTGATGGACACTACTCATTACTGGTTTCCAGTTAGATATTGGGCTGTTGACTGTAACTGTTTACATGCAGCCATCCAGTGAATATATCAAATCCCTACCTCTCTAAACACCACATAAAACAATGCTTTGAGGTCAAAAGTACCTTTTAAAGATCACCTCACTCCCCCCCTTCCATGGACAGGGACACTAGACCAGGATGCTCAAAGCCCTATCCAGCCTGACCTTCAACACTTCCAGGGATGGGGCATCCACAACTTCTCTGGACAACTTGTTCCAGTGCCTCATCACCTGTACAGTAAAGAATTTCTTCCCAATACTTAATCTAAACCCATCCTCTTTCAGTTTAAAGCCATTCCCACTTGTCCTGTCACTACGTGCTCTTGTAAATAGTCCCTCTCCAGCTCTCTTTTAGGTCCCCTTCAGGTACTGGAAGGGCACAATTGGGTCAACCCAAAGCCTTCTCTTCTCCAGGCTGAACAACCACAGCTCCTGCAGCCTGCCCTTGTAGGGGGTACCCCAGCCCTGGGATCATCTTTGTGGTCCTCCTTTGGACTTGTTCCAAAGATCCACATCATTCTTACGTTGGGGGCCCGAGAGCTGATGCAGTACTCCATGTGGAGTCTCACTGGAATGGACTGGAGAGGCAATACCACTCCCCTCACCCTGCTGGTCATGCTGTTTTTCATGCATCCCAAAATGTGTTTGGCCTTCTGGGCAGCAAGTGTACATTGCCAGGTCACGTTGAGCTTCTCATTCACCAACACCCTTAAGTGTTCCATTCGCTGTCCAGCCCGTATTTGAGCGCAGGACTGCCCTGACCCAGGTACCTTCCACTTGGCCTTGTTGAACATCACAAGGTTTGCACAGGCCCACTTGTCAAGGCTTTTGTCAAGGTCCCCCTGGATGGCATTCCTTCCTTCCTTCCAGCGTGTCGACTGCACCACACACCTTGGTCTTGTTGTCAAACTTGTTGAGAGTGCACCCCATCCCACTGTCCCTGTCACTAAGATGTTAAACAGCACTGGTCGTAATGGGATCACTGAGGAATGCCACCCATCACTGGTCTCCACCTGGAAACTGAGCCAGCTGACTGCAACTCTGAGTGTGACCATCAATTATTTCAAGGAAATATTTTAATATTTTTACATCAGGCAGAGTTTGCCTTTCATGAAGCTGTGTTGGCTGTCACCAAGCATATCCTTATTTACCACGTGCCTTAGCATAGTTTTCAGGAATATCTAAGTCCACGATCTTGCCAGGCACAGAGGAGAGACTGACTGGCCTGTAATTCCCTGCATCTTCCCTTTTTCCCTTTCTAAAAATGGGGATTATGTTTCCCCTTTTCCCAATCAGCAGGAACCTTACTGGACTGCCATGACTTCTCAAATCTGATGGACAGTGTCACTTTCTCTGCTAATTCCACCGGGTCCCATAGACTTGTGTGCCTTCAGGTTTCTTAGACGGTCTTGAATGTGCTCTTCTCTTACAGTGGGCAGTTCTTCATTCTTCCAGTCCCTGCCTTTGCCTTCCGTGACTTAGAAGATGTGGCTGGAGCACTTGCTGGTAAAGACTTGAGATAAAGTCACTGAATACCTCTATCACAGGCAACCAGGTCTCCTGTTTCCCTCCAGAGAGAGCCCACATTTTCCCTGGTCTCCTTGCTCATCCACGCAGGCCTCCTGGGGTTTTTGCCTGACTTCATCCCTGTCAGGATGCATTGCTCCTGAGCTTGGGAAGAGCTGGTCCCTGAAAATTAACCACCTTTCTTGTGCCCCTCCTCCCTCCAGGGTTTTAGCCCATGATAACTCTACCAAGCAGATTCCTGAAGAGACCCAAGTCTGATATCCTGAACCCAGAGCAGTGAGCTTCCTGTGCACCTTCCTGGCTGAAAGCACCCTTTCACGATCACTGAAGCCCAAGTTGCCCATGAGCCTCACATTCCCCATCAGCTCCTCCTTCTTGGTGAGAACCAGGTCCTGCACAGCACCAGTCCTCACTGGCTCCTTTATCAGTTGGAGGATCAGATGGTCATCAGTGCATTCCAAGAATCTTCTGGACTGCTTATGCCATGCTGTAATGTCCCTCCAACAGACACTGGGGTGACTGAAGTACCCCATGAGGGCCAGGGCTTGTGCACATGAGGCAGCCTCTATCTGTCTGACATTTTCCTGAAAAACCTAATGCCAGTTCTCTGAAGTTGGGCACAGTGCCGCATTAATGCTCAGAAGTCAACAAGACTGAGCTTAAGGACCAGGTCCCAAGCCTGTTCTCCCTTCTGTTCTCTTAGAGATACAACTCTACTCCCACAGGCATTCTGACAGGGTCAAAAGGACTCAGCAGTTGAAGGAATGAAAACTCACAGAAAACAAGTGTCCAAGACTTTGTCTTGGGTCTCTCCTTTGAAGCTACTGTAGTTACCTCTGGAATCAGTAAATGTTTCAAATGAGTGACAGCAAATTGTAAGCCAGTCACAGGTAAAATATAGGTTTGAAAGTTCCCAAAGGGTTAGAGAGAAATCTTCCAGTATCAGTTGCTCCAATTCCCAATGGATGAGTACATGAGAGCACCAGAACAGACTATGGCTTGGGTATTTTAAAAGTTAAATGACCTTTGTCAATTAGATATGGCAGTTGGTTGGTTTCTTGACAATTTTATAAAAGCTTCACTTTACAATGGTTGGTGACAACAAATATGCTGCATCGTGTTTCCCTACAGGGGACTGACATGACCCTACAGGTCACTGATCTGTAGGGTGCATTTTGATGCAACACAAAATGAAGGTCGTGTCTGTACTGCTAAATTAAATTTTTGTATGTCTTTTCAATTTATCAGCTTCTAGAACCAAAGTCATTGTTCTTGAAAAACAAGAATAATAACATCTGCATAAAATCATTAACATATTTTAAAGGTCAGTAAAGTAAGATCACTGTTATCCGTTAAAACCAATAAAAACTACCCAGAAAAAATACCTCACCTGCATCAGCTCTGGACCGCTGACCTGGTGATTTTCCAAATGGGGTCTTCATTCATCTGTGTTTAAGTGAGCAGCAAAGCTGCTGGACTAGGGTGAAAATCCAGTTCTTCCCAACTCCCAGGATATCTTCTCACTCTTAGAATTAGACTACTTATTAATCCACCATTCAATCACGAATTTATACTTCTTCAAATGCAGAAGGATGCACTTTCAATTACAGTACTCTGAAAAACAAAACAGGTGAAGTATTTTAGAAGCTTAATTTGAAAAAAAAATATTCTTTTAACCAAGTCTCACTTTAATGCTTGTTTTAACACTCAACAGGATGTTCCACTGCAATGACTGCTCAAGCCACCAGTTTGTCAAGTAAGTTGATTGTTCATAGATCTGATGAAGTTTTTGGCAACTCTCTACAACCAAACTCATCAAATTTCTGGAGTGTTTATTTAGTCATCACATTCCTCTAGATAAGGGAGGTGAGGACAACTTTTTAAAAGTCCCTTCCAGGATTTATTGCCAGAAATTTGTCAGCACCTGAAAAAAATTTTTTTTCAAATAATTACAGTTTAACTTATTTAAGAGTAACATTTCTGGAAATTTATGCAAAATAATTCACTACTTCAGTGTTGCCCACAACTAAGGCAAGTGAGATCAGATCATTTCCTTAAGAGATATCACTGTTGCAATCATGTTCTCTCTTATCTGTGAATCAGTACAGGTCTTCCATCTTCTATTTCAGTTTTGGAAGCTGTTGTCAATTTTCATACAAGGGTTAAAACCAGAAGAATTCCCCTAACTAGTGATCCAATTGAGGGAAAAAGTGTACCTTAAGCTTGTGCCTTACTGCATAAGGGAACACAGCAGGGACATGCCTTGAGGTATGGTAAAGCTGTTAAGCAGAAAAATGCATTTACATCTAACACCTGACAATTCCTTCAAGAATCGCACCCGTTAACTTCTAGGAACAATAAAGCAACACAGAGAAATACCTCTAGGAAGAAACAGCAATAGGGAGACAAACTCTCAGCAAACTGCAGTTTTTAGAAAGAGCTAACTAAAGATATTCACAGCAGCAATTCATAAGAACCGGTGAAATTAAAAAATTATTTACAGGAACTTGCTACTCTCTCCAGATTTCATCTCTTCCTGAAATCTACCAGTGTGTACACAACGATGCTGAAGGATAGCAGGGCAATAATACCCAACTTCTTAAAAGCACTTGAAGATGTAATAGGAAGCAATTAGCCTGCTTAACTACTTTCCTGGAAACAGCATAGGGATTGGTTTTGCTACTAAACTCAAAAATATTTTCCTATGGATTAAAACATTTCAGTACAGAAACATCACAGGTTATGAAAAGCCAAACCTGAATTCAGAGCACTGCCATGATACACTACCATATTCAGTCTCACAGGTAAACAAACACAAAAGAGATCCACTTTTTTCCTCCAGAAGAACTGGTAGTTGAGAAACAACTGCAATCTTGTATTATATATTGTATTATATATTGTATTATATATTTTGCTCTAAAAACACCCCACAAAACCAAAAAGCACCCCCCCCAAACATAAACCAAATCATCACCATCTCCACAAATACGCAAAACATGAAAATTCTTCAGATTTAGGAAATAACATACCCTTTTACTCTATTATTCAAGGAAGCTGTAAATATTTTTAACACCTGTATTATATAATTCCCCCTCACATTATTTCCAATTCATGGCAAAAATATAAAGTATTTTGACTGCACTGATTAGATAGCTATGTTTAGAAAGATAACTGTAACACCTCAAAGGATAAGGTCTTCTATCAGTTAAGTTGTTTTTTTTAATGGAATGCCCCCAATCATTACTATGCCACAAGTTTGACATCATACCTCTAAACCGGAAAATTTATTCCTAATCCTTTAAAAGTCACAATTCATATGCTAGCACTTAATACTAAGTGCTTCACTTTGCTCTCTGAACCTATGGATGAACATACGGCTACTGAAGTCAAAATGTAATTCGGCCATTCAAGCTGATTTTCTAGAAACTAAGCTACCAACTAATTCAAAACCTTACTGAAGATGAAACTTAAGCTTAACACTAGCATTCTGAATTAAATTTACATTGCAATTGCACATTGACTGTTCTGAAGATATTATTAAGAAGGCATAAAACCTGATTTTCTGAAAACAAAATTTACTTCGTTTAAGGACAGACACCCATTTCCTCAACACCCAACAGCACAGGTCACCATGGGAGCAGCTGCAGCTTTCACTTAAAAGACAAATTGTTTTGACTTGTGAGCTGCTACTCACCAGCCCAGGTGTGTTGCTCGTTTTTTTACAAACTTTTCTACATCACAGCATACTTTAAAAAAAAACCCATTTGGAAATTAGATGACTACTTTGTCTGATAGTGCTCTAATTATTGTGGAGTATTTCAGAGAATATCAAGTGTTAGCCCTGCAAATTGTCAACCATACAAGTTTTAATGAAAATAGTACAATCATACTATCAGACTAGGCAGGAAGACAGGATATTAAGAGAGAAAAAAATGTAGCCACATAAAAAAATATTTTTTGCAGCATAAAGGGAAATGAAGGAAAATCCAACATGCACAGGCTGCAGTTTTCACTGTGAACCTCTACAGACTTAGTTGTTTGGAAACATTAAAATGTTTACGTGAGCTTTTAACTCCATGAAAATAGTGTAACCACCTAAAATAATTCCCTAGCTAAACTTTTAGTTATCATTCATGCCTGTATTTCCACAAGATTGCATGCATTTCACCGCAACACACAGTACGATGCTGTTTACCCCGCTCTCATGAAAGTTTCATGACCGCACTATCCACTGAAGAGGGATGTTAGTAGTACAAAAGCAGTGATAATTAGTGCTACTGACGCCAAACTCACTAATTTAAGTGCCTCACTCCTAACAGTACACCTAAATTCTACCATCCTGAACACAGAGGGAAACAATTTGCTGAGGAAATGCTTTCCAGGTAAAAACCTGGAAGGAGAGGGATGGTAATAGCACCTGTCGCTTGTATTCAGATTATACAGCCTCTGACAAAAGTGGCAGGCTCACATCTTCTCAGGTCTGTTCCTGCTGCCAGAGCAGTGGAAGCTCTCAGCAGGGAGCTGCACACAGGAGGAATGTTTTAGATAGCCAAGTAAAAACGCTGGAGCCCACCAGGTGGTGCCAGAAGGCACCGTAGTACAGTAACAACTATGACAGGAATTATTTTGAAGAATTATCCCAAAGGTTCAGAATTAAGACAGGTAGCTTTACAAAGGACACTACTCTTTTAGAAGTCTTCTGTCTCAGGCAACAGTTTGAGCAAGTTTTACTTAAACTGTATTTTAACATATGTCCTTACCATTGCTCTACTATAGAGTTAGAAACAGTGATCCAGGTGAAAGGTGGATTAATTAATTATTTTTTTAGTTTATCTTCATTAACTTCAAGCATTAGTACAGTTTTACAAGATCACATGTAAGTGGTAACTCACAAATACTGAATTTTAAAGTTCTTACACACACACACGCACACAAAATAAATGGAAAGAACAGCCAGAGAGAAATCCTGAAAGTGTAATTTCCACTGTCTCGTATTCAGGCTTGGTTTTTTCCTTTTGAATTAGCAAATGCAGCTGTTAAGAGACCACACTATAGTTTGTTCTTTACTTCCACTGTGTTTTCCTCATACCATATCATTAAAGCAGCCTGTCTCACTTAATGCAATTTAGCATTTAAGATTTGCAGTGGCTGTAATTTGAAATAAACTCTGACTGTATAATTGAGCCACTTTGTAAAGGCAGCAGTAAAAACTTCATTAGAGTCAGTATTATGAAACAATATTTTAAACAAACTTGCTTATCTTCTTTAATTTCAGGGACTTAATTAACACATTCCCAGGATCAGAGTATTACCTTGCGAGATTAACTTTCAGAACTCCCTCACTACACTTTTAAATTGCAATAAAAACACCAGCAAAGAGATCAGGAGAGCACAGGACTCTCAGCACCCACGTTAGAATGCAGCCATTTCTGATTTAAAAAAAAATAAAATTGTTACAGTACAAATGTTAAAAAGATGTTACTTCTTCCAAGCGTGTAAATATTTTTCAGCCTCGCCGACATTACCCTTATGGTTACATAAATACATATGCATTGTTTAATATCCCCCATTATTGTGGGAGATTCAAAGCACAGAAATTAAGTGTCCTCTTGTCTGCATTAGAGCACTCATCCATCAGTAGCACGAAAAACAAAAAAACTAAGGAAATAGGACCATTCACTTTCTACAGAGAAACACCAAACAAAACCCCCAAAACACAGAGTAATTACATTCAACATTACCACGCAGGACAACTGCTCTACATTACAGGAAGAACACGCTGTATCACACTGGGACATAATTTGATGGCAGGAGCAGATGCTCTTTGAAAAGCCCTGGATGACTGGGAGAGAGATCAATTTCAAAATTCTAAGCACTATGCAAAGAAGTATATAGGGCATTTGTCTTATTCACATATATGTGCGCTACATACTTAAAATTAATAAAATTCATAGGTGAAAAAGTAACTGTAAAACGTGAGACTTCCCAAATGTATTCCAGCCCAAGATAAGAGTCCATAGATCTAACTCGTGCCACATCACCAAAACTGATTATGGAAGCTCAGCTTTAGGAGGCAAAGGCTCTCCAAAGTGCATTCTTGGAATGTTTAGGCATCTAGAATCCAATGCCTACTCTTTCGAAATACAGCAAGTTGTCACTTTCTAAAGTGCATCTAAATCCTACTGCAATCAAAGGATTATTTCAGACTTTCTGGGCAACTACAAATTCAGGTCACATGATTCTCATCTGACTGGCTTGATATTCTATGCTAGCCTTCAGGATACGGTATGAATTCCACATCCAACACAAATGTGGAATTCTGGCCTCAAGAAGTGACAGTCTTCACAAGTGGCTTACCATAAACACAGTTCCACAGGATACCCCATGACATGCACTGCACTTACACGGACCAAAGACTTTACTCAGCAGGCCACAAGTGCAAGCAGAGCGAACAGTAAACTGCCCCAGACAAAAACTGCCCGGAGATGATTCAAACAGCAGGTCAGCTGCTAGCCTGGCAGAGTCTAATGGCAATCTGAGAAACAGCTCCCTGGACGTCTGTACTGTGAAAGCACAGAAAGGTCTCATGTATAATTCAGCTTATTTTTTTTCCCCCAATCTAGATTAAAACTGCTACAGATTGTTGGCCATAACTGTTGACCACATTAGCAGCACTGTAGTGATGAGTTTCATACTATTTCTTCCCCCTCTCTATTCCTTCACACCAATCTTCATATGATCTTTATCTGTTTGCCCAGTACCAGTGTTTTCGTCTGCTATTTGGGAATTCCTCAGAAATTCCTTGCTTTCTTTGCATAACTTTTCATCTGGATAACAATTTCAGCATATGTGAACACATGACTCAAAACAGTAAGTATGTATGAACATATCATAAGAGAACTGCTTTCTACCTTCAAGGTTATAAAAGCCCAGTCTAGTTTTTGCTCTTTTTGCAGGGCAGAAAAAGAAAAAAAAGGCCTTATTACAAATTGTCCAACAAATCTAAGCAAACAAAAGCAGAAATTGAAGCCTGATCCATCAGAGACCTGGAAGTATCAGTTCACTGCATGCAGGTGAGAGTCTCAACATATCCTGTAAAAAACTCCATTATTAACTTGCCAGTATCTGTCCAAGTACTTCAAGAAATCACTGTGTAGGAAGACTTAATGCGCAGCTATGGTAAGGAAACCATACTCTTGAAGTTCACAAATCTGTAGGATCCATGCACACAAAGTCTTCTCATAAAGAGATTTCTCTTCTAGGGCAAAATTAAGATCATATAAGGATAAACAATTAAGGATAGGATAATCAGAAGTTTCGAAGTGCTAACAAGTGAGCCACATTTGTTTTTTGGCAGACTTCATAAATAGTCAGAGGACTGCTTACAGAAAGAATCATGACAAGACATTAAGAAGAAATTGTTACGCAGTATTAGTAGTTATCATACAGACTGTCACACAAAAGTTATGAAACTGAACTGCACGTCTCTGCCTCCTAATACAGAAAGTCCAATAAATGTTCTCAGAGGTTTGATATTATCCTGAGTGTCATCAATACTTCATGTAGCAGCAAAATGTAATTTCCAAGCGATTAAAAGTGATGATTTTAAAACTGCTTTTATTAAGTAGAAATTTAAAACTGAACTTCATCACTTGGTCTTAAGATCTGCCTGAATTAAGGTGCAAACGAGCCCATATGCTGAAGTCAACAATACAGATTTTATTTAACCATCAGAGCTAGAGAGACAGAAAGAAATAGAAAAGGGGGGGCAGAGGGAAGAGAGATTGATCGATCAAGCAGAAGACAGTCACCACCTGTGGATTCACTGGCATCCCACTGGTCCTTCTTCACCCTGGGCTTCTCAGTGGTGGGGGTCTCTAAATCATTCTTCTGGGAGCACTGCCCTTATTCAGTCCAAGTGCCAGGTATCCACAGAGGCATACTCTCATAACTTGGGGTGATCTTTGTCAGACAAGTATTATTATACCACCCTGTGGCTCAAAGATGGTCCTCTGTGGACTTTTCCTTGGTTCACGGGTTATCCACAGGGGTGATGTGCATGTAGTGGATAGCAGAAGACAAGACAGAAGCAGCAGAAGCAATAAGACAAGTAATCATACAGCGCACAATAGCTATCCAATTACACTCATCAACCCAATTCTTGTTAGCCTCTGCCCCCACCCTGTGAGTCCCAAGGATCAGAGTACTGACATCAGCCAGGAGTTGGGGATAACTCCTGGAAGCCAATCTTGGGGTTGGAGTGATTAGCAGTGATTTCTTTCATGTTGGCTCTGCCTTCTTCAATGGATGCTGCTGCATTGTGAATGGTAACACAGTTTTAGTGAGATTTAACATTCCACATACCCCTTGTTCCTTTAATAACAACGTATCTACTGCCAACTGATTTTGTAAGCCTTTTCGACACTTGTTGGACCTGCAAGTTAAGGTCTCAGAAAGCACATCTAGTCCCATTACTGACGGTATGTTCCTTCAACTAGGCCATCTATGCATAAAAAGTTCTCATGCAAAACACAAAAAAGTTCTCATACAACAGGTTTTCATGCAAACACATCCTTCCACTGGGCCCATACTCTATTGCTCTATTGTGATTTAATCCTGACAAAAAACAAACACTGTGCTTTACTACTGGTCATGACCTTCCTTTAAAATTGCTGCACCCACAACTGAGATGCACATGCAGTACAGAATGTATGTAGTTACCATACTGATTAGCATAAATAAAATAAATGAAGTAAAGATAGAAGTGCTTAGGACACGTAGGAAACCCAACAGAAACCCAATCAGATCTTCAAGTGGGAATACAAATCTCAGAGATCTGGAAAAACCCACCATGGTACTGTCACACAGGGAACAGAAGTGGCATTTTGCAATGTTATGTCGAATGAGTGATAACATTTGGTTCCATAAATGGTTCCAGGAAGAGTTACATGACAGCTAGTATTCCACCCATGTCCCATTTGAGGTCCATGGCTATCCCTCTCTGGTCTAGAGAGGGGGACTCAGCTACTTCCCATGTAACATGTTATTTGTTTTGTCAAGATTATCTAGTTCATTTGTCAATATCTCCTAAAAATTTAGTCAAATCATCATAAATCTAAACCCTTTTGAGGCAAAACTGGGAAGAGTTATACATATTCCCTGATTTGTATGCTTACAAATATGCATAAATCCTTGTACTAACTCCCAGGCTAAATTTGGTTGAATTCCCCAACTTTCAACTATTGAGACAAAGTAAAACATCTGTAAGATAAAAGTAAAAGCTTTTCCCATACTGTTTTATTCCCAGTAAAAAGACAAAATAAGCTTAGCAAAAATCAAACAATACATAAAACCATTTGTCATATATAATCCTATTAATATTTTGTCTCCCAATAAATTGCTTATGATAAAAGCACCAATGAATCACTAGAATTAATAAACTGCAGGCAAGTATGGTGGCAATTAAAACTTCCATCGGTTCCACACAGCTCAATTTCATCTGTTAGCAGGTTCCTATAAAAAGTGAAAATTCGGCCTACTACAGACCAATTATTAAAAAGAAGGAACAACCCACTGAGTGTTAATTCTATTCCTGTGCCTACCACACAAGTAACTAAAAACTTAAAGGGGCCTAGGGGAAAAGTGATTATGGTATCTCCTTGGCTGTTTTCTGTGAGCTTTCTCATATAAATTCACTGTCCAGTCCCCCACTCAAACTGGTTAATCTGCTTTCCAGAAGGACTGAGGGGACCACAGTGTTGTAATTCTGAGAGGAGTCGTCCCTAGTGGGTGACTCATGATCTCCAGTGGGGGTGTGCTGGCAGTATTCCTGGTATCATTTCTGGAAAAATAAAACAATACAAGTCTCAGAGCAATTGGTGTGGACAGGTTATCCCTTAGGGGCTCAAGTTGTTTAACAGCTTGGACTTGGTATTTCTCAGGTGGAATCTCAACTTCTATTTCATGAAGCACTTGCCCCACTGCTGTTGTTGCCTTTGTAATAAGTAAGCAATGATAAAATAATTTGCTCGTCAAAATCTGTATTTTGTACTTTCTGTATATTATAGCTAATGCTTTGTTGGGACTGGGGAGTTGTAAGCTGCGGGATAGTTAACTGCTGTGTTACTATTGTAAGTTGACTATCCCGCAACTGGCAGTTTCCTAGTCAGCAAAGATAAAGTATTTTACTTTACTGAGCACGTATACTATATCCTGTTTTTCTAAAAATATTGTTTAAGTGTACTCATTACAAAAGAAGAAGAGAACAAGGATCAGAGGGTCAAGGATAAAGATGATAAAGAAGAGCCAAGAAGAACACCTGGATCATCTGGATACCATTCCCATACTCAGCTCCAAGGACATTGGGCTAATTAAAACTATTGAATGGAAAGTCCCTGGCAATTAAAATGGGCCTATAACAGAACCAACCAGAATGAAGCCCGCGAACTCAAGCCCAGTCAAGAGCTAACAAATGACTATGGGAGGGGAGTTGAAAAAGTACAAAAGTTACTGTTTGTCTCTATTGACCTTGTGGGCCGGTGGGGAGCAGGGGCCTCTCCAGGCCACCCAGTGCGCTGATTTGCTTATCTGCACTTTATATAAATCTTACAATAAATTTTGCTGCTATATTTTGATTTGGTTTAATTACCTATAACACCTTCCTACTTTGTCAGGGGGATCTGATCAGATTTATTTCATGGCCAGAGGGAGTGAGACTGTAGAATTTTGACAAGCTCAGCCTGTGCAATAGTGGTTGAACACCTACACCCCTGTGGGAATCTTTTAAAGGTGTATTACCTCTCTTCCAGGTAAGTGCCAATTCAGTAGCGGTTCAAGATGCAGTATTAGCATTCAATTCCTGTAATAAACTAAACGACAACTGTCTGCTCAGCTCGTGCACCAGCCAGACAGGAGAAAAGGAAGGGGCGTGTGAAACCACCCCATCAATGCCCAAGCACGCGGGTGCTTGTATTGTATTAGGTTTGCAATACTGGGTACTGCAGCTGTTACTGGAGCCACATCAGCTATAACTTTAGAAATTCCATTTTGTGCTGAAGCAAAAATCTGGCACCGTGATACCCCAGCAATCCTCAAATCAGGGAGTGCAGGTATTGCATGGAGTAAACACATTGTAGTCCCTGGATTTGTTAGGGTTAGCAGACTTCTACTTCTTACCCAGGAGCCATAAATTAACCTTAGCAGCCTGGCAAATAATACTTGCTCCATCTACTCCAGTGATTTTAACTCCTTGCCATCCAGTTTGCACACCCAGCTTCTCAGCATCCCATTGCATTAACACTGAATGTTACACTGCCACATCTATTAGAAATTTTATTGCTGATGAGGAACAACTGCAACACAAATACATGGGATGCATTGACAGGATTCCACTTGTTGGATTTCAGTCTCACCTGATTTATGGCCAGACTGATATCTCAGTAGCTGCATATGGCACCATTTTAACCCATAAAATTCTCTCTTATATGCATCTCAAAGCCATGCCTGAAACTTTCCAATATGATCGTGCTCAGCAGCAAGCAATGGCTCCACCCACAGCCTCTTTTCAAGCTCAGTAACAGGCACTGCCTCTGCCTGAAGCCTCACCATTTTCCTCATTTAGCTAGTAGTTTAATTCTTTCACCAAATCTTGTAAAGATCTTATTTCACTTTCAGATTTCTGAACAGCCAGGACCCCTGTTGTGCTTCTGTAAGGGCAGCACCAAACCAGCACATACAACTGGCCCTTCCTGTGCCCGGTTTTAGTTTATGTTCTTTTGTAAGAACTGTAATTTCATCAGCCAACACTTGTGGATCATGCCAATCGTTATGTGTCCAGATGACACCGTGAGGAGAAGGATTAGCATTATCCCTTTTATTTCATCAGGAGAGGACAACCCCATTTGACTCACCCTTCAAAAGGTCATTCCTTCAAATGACCTTCAAAAGGTCATTCCTTTTGAATCAGTCATTAGCTCACTGAGGGTTAATGTCTTTCTCCCTCTTAACCATCTGAGGGTCAGTCTGACTTTCTCCTAGAGAAAAAAAAAACAGCTCCAGGTCACACCAGAAAACACTGCAATAGCTTTGCACTGCATTGATAACTATCGTATCAAAGGGATCCTGCCCACGACAACAATTTAATGTTAAGATCCAATTAGTGAGAGATGCTTTTGCCCAAAATAAGGTGAAAATGAGATCACATGCCAAAGTCAACAATACAGATTTTATTTAACAATCAATGTGAGGTAGAGAGATAGAAAGAAATAGAAAAGGTAAGAGAATGTGAGAGAGGGTGATCAAGCAGAAGGTACATCAACACCCATGGATCCAGCAGTGTCCCACTGGTCCTTCTTCACCCTGGGCTTCTCGGTAGTGTGTGCCCTTGCATTGCACGGGGGTACCAGCTTTAGAGAATCCAACTTTCGGGTATCCATGGAGGTGTATTCCCATAACTTGAGGTGATATTTGTTTGACTGGTGATACAGGTACAAGCAGTTGCTTCCTTTCATGCAGTTTGCCACAGCAGGAATTTTTGTCTGGATGCATTAACCAGGATGCACTAAACAGACCTCATCTCTGCCAGGCCTGGAAACAGCATCTTCCTGTTGCAAATTCCTCCCTTCTGTGCTTATCTCAAGCTCCCGTTATGGAGATTTATCCTATGGCAAGTTCCTTCTATGGCCCTGACTGTGCCTGAGACAGGCAACTGTGCTCTTTATGTCCTTACACCTGGGTTTTATCAGAATCACTTTGTACATTCAAAATTACCTAAAGCTATGACTTCAGACTCTTTTAAGAGAATAAGAGTTGTTAAATGGAAGAGAAGGTAGGACAAGAACCCCCATAAATGATTTTGATCAAATAGCTGATAAAGAACCTCACTTCACAACACAGATGTTAAAAGCATGAGGCAGTTTTCCATTCATCTTATTTCAGCACATTCTGTACTACTAAGAACACTGTAAATAAAACACAGCCCACAATCAAGTCCTAGATCTGAAGCAGGAACTGCTGTTGCCCAAGCTGTTGAAACTCCAAGATAGCAATGTTAACGTTTTGATTTTACAGTTCTTATTTCAGACCAATACCAAAAAAAAATATCTGCTCAAAGAGTATGCAAACTAAACACAAAACAAAGTACCAGTGTACGATACAGTGCATCCTCAAAACAGTCTAAAATATTTGAACCTTATCTATAAATTACGTTTAATAAAAGATCAAATGTAGAAATAACGAAGTTAAACTCAAGCTTCTGTATACAGACAACTGCTTGATAAGTTAAAGGAGGTTTCTAAATTACTGTTACATTTTTTAAAGACTTGTTCCACAGAACTCGGGGACATTTTTTTATAAAGCATTATTAACCTTTTTCCTAGTAGGACCTTTTGAATTTGCCATGATGCACTGCTATGTAGTAAAAGTTAAACAAATATTAAAGGCAAAGTTGAGCACTCCTTAAACTTGCTTCACTCTAATCACATAGCTTTCCTTATAAAACCACAATTAATTATTTCCACGTTCATTACAGCTCTGCTCTTCTCACATTTCACAGCATTTTAAGTACATGCATAATAACCAGTTATGAGCTGAGAAAAGCCTTACCAGGCACACAACAAAAATGACTAGTGATACCACATACATACACTGAAGTGCTTCTATTGAGGGTATCAGGTTAAGAAGTCTGTGCCACTGGCAGCACCCAGGCTTGCCTGGTTCTCCCCATGTTTATCACACTTCGGTTACCCTTCCAGACTGGCAGAGCCCCTTCACCTGTCAAAACCACTTGCCACTCTATCATAGTTTCTAAAGCTATCTGCCACTCTGAAATATTGAACTAAAGCAAGCCAAGAATTCTTCTTTTAAAAAAAAAACAACTTAGAAATATCTTACTTCTCAAGCACTCCCTTACATTCTTTTTGCGTTATCCTACTCCCTGACTTCAGCCTTCAGTTTTCCTTGCATTTACATAAACCATTTTACCATTGCTTTAAAGAAAAAGTCCTTCAGTCATTTGACTGTGACTAATTCAGTAAGCTGCTCAACCTTTTTTTACATAGTTCCTCATACCAGTAGTCTTGGGACCACTGCAGAGTTTCATTCTGTCCTAGGCCGTCTGCAAAACTAACCACAATACACGCTCCTCTGTGGTTTCTGGTTTCTCACTGAGGGCTACTTGTCGCAAACAAAACTTCTAGCCACCACCTCCAAAAAACTCTGCCCTTCAGTCAGCATCAAAAACTATCTAAAAAAAATCATAAAGCAGACTGCAGAACACAAGCTAAGCAAGTCTCAGTGGTTGTCTTCAGCAGCACAACTAACACACCACCGAATTACGGCTGCAATCCTATCCAGCCCACACAACACTGCACACAAAGAACATGGGCCTGAGAGGTGGGACTGTGAGGAACTCATGACGTTCAAGAGGGCCATGTAAGTGCAGGGTGCTGCACCTGGGCCAGGGCAATCCCAAGCACAAACACAGGCTAGTAAGAGAACGCACTGAAGAGCAGCCCTGCAGAGTGGGACTTGTGTGTGTTGGTGGATGAGAAGTAGCTCAATGTGACTCAGTAACACGCATCATCGTGGCTAGGCTTCGCGAACGAAGATTTACTTGCAGGCGAAAACACCAACTGTGGCCTGGGCTGCACCAAAAGCAGAGTGGCCAGCAGGTCAAGGGAGGAGATACTGCCTCTTTAGTCCACCCTCGTGAGACACCCCTGGTGTCAGGCCCCCAGCACGTGAAAGACATTGACCTGTTGGAATGGGTCCAGAGGAGGGACACAAGGCTGATGGCATGGCTGGAGCACCTCTCCTACAAGGCTAAGTTGAGAAGAGATGGAGTTATGCAGCCTGGAAAACAGGCTTTGGGACAACCTCACAGCAGCCTTCCAGTACCCAAAGGGGACCTACAAGGCTGCAGAAGGACTTTTTACAAGGCATGTAGTGACAGGAAATGGGGGAATGGCTTCCAAGTGAAAGACAGTAGGTTTAGGTTAGGCATTAGGAAGAAATTATTTACTGGTTTATCAGAACTCCTCAGAACATCATGGAACAAGTCATACCTACACAAGCATCTTCTATAGCTTAAAAAATTAATCTTCCTAACAAAAACAAGCTCTCAGTGCATACCTAAAGTTTATTACTTACAAATATAGCTTCAGTAAGTTAAATTATGATGTTTGCATCTGAAGGAGGTTAGATGACTGACAAAAATAATGTCTTTTCTGATACAATTCCCTCAGAGCACTTCACTGTACTTAAGGAAAAAACCTTCTGTTCTAAGAGATTACAGATTTTGTCTCAAGTTACAGATCCTTATGGAGCAAAAGTACAGTGATTTTTTTAAAACCACAATGAATAAGTGAAGTAACAACAAATTTCCAGACAGACAATCCCATATACACAAGCACCTATAAACTCACCACATTTTACCAGTATACCTTGATGCCTCAGAGCTTTTTTTTTATTTTTAACTTTTATAGATTTTAGAAGCAGATGTGTAGTGAATGTAGGTTTTAA
Organism: Lepidothrix coronata; assembly: GCF_001604755.1. Taxonomy (NCBI): domain Eukaryota; kingdom Metazoa; phylum Chordata; class Aves; order Passeriformes; family Pipridae; genus Lepidothrix; species Lepidothrix coronata. Next base: position 2,823,862 of record NW_016690269.1, on the reverse strand, counting down.
TGTAGCTATATTATATCTCTCACCCTGCAGCATAATGTTTACACACACTCAACCCAACTCCCCATTTCGTATCAATCTCTCTAAAATTCCCTTAGCGTGTTTAGTCTTCTTTTCAAGGTAGAATTGTACAAAAACACCCTAAGGCCTGGACCAGAAGATATCACACAGACACAGCGAACTTCAAGCTCAGAACTTTGGAGGGACTCCAAGGACTGTACACGCTGTGAAGAAGATGAAGATGACTAAGAAAGGGTCCCACACACCCCCAGACCCAATTCCTGAAGGGGTGTATTGGGGGCAGAACCGGGGGTGGACAAATTGGGATTGGATGGACCTTATTATAAAATCATAGAACCACTGTCTGAGGGCCCTGCGATGTGTATTCCTCTAGGCCTACACACTCAATAAAGGACCTGCTCTCTTTATCTTATCTCATACACTAAATTGGCCTGGAGTCTTTTTCTCCGAGGTCTTTTAGGCAACACCTCAATACCTGCATCATCAACACAGACAAATATTAACCCAATCATCTTCAACAGCAAGAATTTCTCCATTTTGCCCTCACAAGCTTTTAATAGCAGTGATTGAGTGGACACCTCTCAACCCTCAGGGAAGCACCTATAAACTCACCCCATGCTTCAGTAAAACCTGTGAACATTTAACTGTCCACCGCTCCACAATGATCTTTCGACTCGCAGCCTTATTCAACTACCAGGAGTAGAAGTCACTAGACTGAAAACAATACAAACACAATTGTACTTAGTTTTGTGTTGAATATAACCATCAAATTATTACAGCTCTCTGAACTCAGGAACTGGTATAGCATCTCTAACTACACTAATACACTGAGTAATCCTTGCAGTAACACTGGAAGTGCAGATGCACAGAACTGACCCCCATTCTACCGAATAAGCGACCAGAGGCAGGCTAAAAAGATGGACAAAGAAGGACAAAGTGGATGACTTCACTTTCATCATAAGGTGCACTTTAATCATGCTTTGTCTATTTTTCATCCTTTGTTTTCCATCTAAAAGGCAGCAAGAAGTTTCTCTAGTGAAACTAATGGAACATTCAGTCCAGTATTGCTGTGTGGGAATTAGCCCACCTCTGTCCATAGGTTTTAATCAATCTTCCCTTGCTGAACAGACATTTGCACCTGCAAGAGACGATCATCTCTGTTGATCCAGCTCAACAGTTCACAGATCAAGGTTTCTCCCATTATTTGGGTCTTTGAATCAACTGGAAACAGTTTGGGAACATCTGACCAAAACTTCCTTCATTATATTTAATTATATGCTGCTCTATATTATCCTGGAATTCTTCAGAGGAAGAAAAAGGGCCAGAAAATGTCTAAGAGAACTGACATGTGCTAAATGAGCTTACAACAGCTTCATTAAATAAAAAAAAAACAAACAAAAAACCACCAAAACCAATGTGCTTGTCAACATCAAATTTTAAGTTCCACATTAATCCATGTAGCGGTTTTTAAACAAAAAAGTTTCTAGTTGATTTTCTTTCTAACAGTTAACATTTTATCTACACACATACTCTTAAGTCACTCTTTGGCAGAGCAAAACTAATTTTGAAAAGAAGAAAATAAATTTGCCCACTATTGCAATATTATGCACACCTTAGTATTAAAACAATAAAGACACATACAGTGCATTTTTAAAGACTCGTTTTAGAGCTCTAGTCTACTCTTCTCTCAAGCAGCACAGATATGCACAATCTCTTTTACTAATGAATGACTTGCCTGTGCTAACAGAAGACAGGGTTCAATTTCGGTATTATTTTGCCTTTCTACTATGGAATCATCGTGAACAGCTACACGAATTTAGCTGAAGGCCTTAAAAACCAGTTATTATATACTTAGTAACAAATATTTAATTTCTTTTCACTATACTGCAACAATTCTTCTTGTGACTTTATACATACTATACCACCACTCTAAAGTACAATGATATTTTTTAAAGTATCCCCTTAACAGGCAATGCAAAAATACTTACTTAACCTTGTGTATGTTCTTACTGACTGATCATTTAATACTTACACGGCACTCCACGTTTAAATAAATCTTACAAGACAAGACTTTTATAAAAATCTGAAGAGATTGACTTACTCAAAGTCTTGCATCACTTTATCCAAAGGTAAATTTTAACCCACTCATAATTGTTCAGTCTCCTGCAAATTACCTCGCACTTCAACACAAGGCAAGAACCTGCACAGACACCATGGTAACAAGTTGTCACAGGCTGCTGCAATTGGCTGAAGTCACATGCGTTTGCATCATGGCAAATACAGACCAGGTGAGCCTCTCAGCAGATCCTCAGAGGACTGAACACCTCTCCTACAAGGCCAGGTAGGGAAGAACTGGGGTTGTTCAGCCTGGAAAAGAGAAGGCTTTGGGATAACCTTACAGCAGCCTTCCAGCACCCAAAGGGGACCTACAAGGCTGCAGAAGGACTTTTCACCAAGGTGTGAAGTGACAGGACAAGGGGGAATAGCTTCCAAGTGAAAGCGGGTAGGTTTAGATTAGATATTAGCAGGAAATTCTCTACTCTGAAGGTGGTGAGGCACTGGAACAGACTGCCCAGAGAAGTTGAGGATACCCCACCCCTGGAAATGTTCAAGGTCAGGTTGGATGAGGCTTTGAACAACTTCGTTGAGTGGAAGGTGTCCCTGCCCATGGCTGAGGGGTTGAAACTAGATCACCCTCATGATCCCTTCCAATCCAAATCACTCTATAATTCTGCAACTTTCCTTACTGATAAGTAGCTATCTCCCCCTGAACACAAAAAAATATATGCACAAAAGTAATAGCTGTCCAGGATATGACAGCAGCACCTTACTACTGTACAATAACTATGCTTTCTACCACTCTGTGGTAAATGCAAGTCAACTTCTAAGTCTTACAACAGAGTTATTTTTTTCTTACTCATGCTCTTACAGATGGAGTTGACCCAAATAATTTATAAGAACTTTAAGCAAGTTTACTCAATTTGGTTTGCTAACATTTACAAAATCAAGTCTCTGGAAACTAGAGAAGGAAATGTGTATTTGAAAAAGTCCAGCATTTCCCTGTTGTCTGTTTAAGTTTCTACTCATTGTGCATACTTAGGTCAGCCTTTCTTTGAAGACTAGCTTTAATTTCTATTGTGTTAGTCAAAGAAACAGTGTTCCAAAGACAAAAGGATCACTAAAACATTCTGGAAGAGCAAGCCTAGGGCAAACATACCTAACCCTGCTGTTAGAAGGTAATGGAGTGGTAAGTTATTGCACTTAGCTAAGTCTGCTAGGTTCACTGATCACAGCAAATCAAACTCTTGGGTTTACATTTCTTTTGGGGGCTGGCTGATCTTTCTAAGTGTCATTTTAAGTGTACAACAACCAGTTCTCAACAATCCAGTAGTACTGAGCACACTGCCAAGATGCCACTGCAACGCTACACTGAAATAGGGTCTAATAAAAATATTTTCCTAAGACAAACTTAAGAATTTGTGACATCAGATGGTTTTGCAAGACCAAGAATTTGGATGATATACTATTATTCTTGCCAGTTATGTCCAATTTCTGCAGCTCTTGACATAATCACTATTTGTCTTGAAGATGAGCTGTGGCAGTCCACCAGTTTGGATTAGAGGGCCAGAACACACCAAGTGTGTGTGAAAGTAAGCCAAGTAATTAATGTATCCATACTTAAAACTTGTGCTCCAGCAACCACCTGCAAGTTTTAAAAGCAAACAAACATATAAGCATTCAAAATTCTTCTTAGGACAAGGTATTGATTATTCACAGCACTGATTAGAAAGTCAAAATTTAATTGTTATGAACCCCAAAATAAGTAACCAATAAGGCTATTGGCAAATAAGTAGCAATTCAGTTAAAAAAAACCAAACCAAAACAAAAACAAAAGGCAAGGCCACAAAATACTTAAAAGGGACCAGGTTAGAAAATGTAGTTACCCACATAAGCTCTATACACCACAAAAACTATGACAAGATGTACTATGAGTCAATTTTTTCATGGATTTGAGACACATGTACTTTCCCATAATCAACATCACACTAAGTACAATCATAACAGTGTTTAATGAATCAGAGATATTAACTTGGGTCTCCACTGTACACAAACACTGACTGACTATACTCTGATACAAATGTAGTTCTCTTATTTCTTAAATCAGCTGGGAGTAGGAGGAGGAATTAGAGTGAAATTATTGGTAAGCTAAGGCCTCCTCTAGTCACAACAAAATAGACAACTCTGCTAGGAATTACTGCAATGAAGGAGCAAACAATACCATTCTGGCAACCTGAAGCATGATCACACTGATAAATACTAAGTTCATACTCAAAGCAGAGAAATTTCTAACTACACACCTGGTTTTAAGAAAAGCTTATAAACGGTATCAGACAATTCAAATCACTGCTATTTTTCATCCTGTCTTTGCAACAAACAGAGGAAAAAACCCAACAAAACTGCAAAAAGGATTCAGGGAAAGTGATCTCTTGCCTTTAATCAGCAGTTTGAAAAAGCTGAGCAGCCAGTTACAAACTGAGTTTATCACCCATTTCCTTCACCTTCAACCATTTCAGCTTATATTAAATCAGCTCTCAAATGCATTCATGTAACTGTTTACACTGGAAACACAAATCACTAAAGTGAAAACACCTGCTGTTAAGAATGGCAGGTCTCTTGACATGGCTACCACTAATAATGCAAACTCAGTTTTTCCAGATCAACTGCAGAATATTCACTCAATGTCTACAATGTTAATACAAATCTTAACCTAAAGAGATTATCACCTTTAAATGGTCAATAGCTGCAATAGATGTCAAAGTTGTAATCTGCAGCAACACCAAGGCACTGAAAACAAACTTTGGCACTGTATTATGTGCTCTAGCTACTGCTAACTACACTGGTTTTTATAAATATGGAGGGTCAGTGAAAGAATACTACTTCACACCAAAAACTGTTTCTTTAAAAGAACCGTATAGCTGTACAGAAATTATATCAGATATTTGCACTATTATTAATTTAGATACTGCAGTCAACACTGAAATCACCAGCAAGAACAACCATCGCTTATTAAACTGCCAATCATACATTTTTCTATAAGATGAGAACAACCAGCATTGTGACATTACATGGTATTTTCTTTGCTTGTGTACAGGTCTTTCAGAGTTTTGGTGGAATACACAATATGTCCTGCTTAAAGCATGTGTGTGTGTGTGTGTGTGTGTGTGTGTTGGGGATGAGAAAGAAAAGAAAACAGTGAGAGGAAAAAAATAAGCTCTGAAACCAGTGACTCTCCCTAAAAACAGTGGAGACATCAGAACAGACCAGTCCTCACGTTGCTGGTGCTTTTTAAAAAGCACAGAAGAAAACCACACAAAATATTAATTCTGAAACTAGTATGGTTCTGCATACTCATTAAACTAATGAGAATGACGAATTGCTTCAAGTTGTTCTGAGAAGTTATTTACTGTGAAAAAATGGACTTTAACACAACATCTGCATGCGTTTGAGTATATGAAAACTTTTGCTCAGAAACAGCTGCCTTAAAACACTGTATTCCTCTTGTTCTGTAGTTGCAGAAAGGTGACAAAAATGATGGCAAGAAGGAAGTCAGAACAGCTTTCAGAGTGAGGATTACCTCTGAATAACTTGTTTTCTACCATGCCTTGCTTGATCCACAGTAAATATGTTTTCCTTTCTTCAACTCTGGTCATAAGCTCTATTCAAAAACACTGCTTTGGAATTACTCCACTGTGCATGGAGCACAAATGGAAATGAAATGAGTAAGTAAATTAATCATGATAGGACTTCAGAGCTAGAACTTGCAGCAACAGGTAGAGATAGTCTTTTTTTTTGGCTTAGTAATCTTATTTTCTCTCCAGAAAGCTTTGTATTTCACCTGAACTAGATTCACCAACAAATATTTAACTGTATTTCCTGAGATTCTGCATCAGCCTAGGCATTGCTAATAACACCAACAATCCTCCCAAAAAACCCATACCCCTTTTCCCTTTCAGAAATGCACATACTTATTTGCAGAGAGGACTAAGTTGTCCTGTGGTGCTCCAAACAAGGTTGAGTCTATTTAACTGAGCAGCACAACAGGGGAGAAATGGAAATTTGCAAAGGGAAAAAATGTGGTACCTTCCAGCAAACAGGATCGCAGAAGGCAGGATATCCTTCCCCATAAAAGCAGGTGAGGCCTTTGAGAAGCCTGTCCCACAGATAAGCAGAGCACACACAAGAACAACCCTGCCTCTGCCTTTTATGCCGATGCCTGTTTCTTAATTGCACCCACCCAAATATAAAGCCCTCTAGAAATGTGGTTAGAGGCCTAAGTACGACTGAAAACTAAGATATTTATTCACACCATCACTTTTCCTGCTTCAATTAAAGTACACATAAGATGAAATAAAAAAAAAAAAACAAACCTGCCTCAAACAAATCCATGCAAATTATGTTCTACAATCCTCTAGCCTAAAACTACCTGCAATGCAATGCCTACTGCACCCCGGTTAGCCACCAAGATTACCGTATTTGAACACACACTTTCCATCCACTGCTATGGCTGTTAATACAGCCACATATTCCTAGTGACATGAAGCAACATTAATCTGTCTCATCTATCTCCATACAAGCCACTGGTGTGTACACACAGGTGTAAATGAAGGCAGGAGTGAAATATCCCCCCCAACTTGAACGGGCAGGAAAGTCTGTTTGCCGTCTCTTATCTTGTGCCTGGCACCTAATATAAGTATGCTTTACTGACAAAATGGAGGTGCAGAAGACAGAGATGTACTTTACCTGAGATCTGTGCCTGCAGTCCAGGGACTAAAAAGAGATCTCTATGCTTATTCACTCCTCCCTTCAGTAGTACAGAGAGATGGCCCAGAGGCCAGCCATAAGAGCATCCAACAATCTGTGGCTTCCAAGACTATTAAAAATCTGCATATTCCTTAACCCTAAAAGCACTTAGGGTGAGATTCCTATGAAGTCGCATGAAAGGCAGAATCTACCATTAAGCTACTTTTGAACATATTCTTGTCAGAGGTTTTGGCCTATCACACCTCACAAAATCCCATCATCACAACATTTCATCTGTAGTTTCCTGGACAGCAAAACAACCACTAAAGAATTTGTGGGTCATCTTTCACCATTGAAACAAAGAATTTCTGAGGGGGATTAGTGCAGAAAAAAGTCATTACATCCATTTAACAAAGCTCTCTGCAACTGGAAAGTTTTGAGAAAGGAGTAAATTGATCTCTAACATGTTTGCCCCCATTGTGTTTTCACTGTGATGTTCAGATCATTGTCTAAAATATACATGGTTATGAGACAGGACAGGAAAGCAATTGTCCAGAATGAGACACAGCTAACTCTCTTCCAACTATAATTATATAGTTGAGTTACACAACCTACACATTTGAAGCATTATTTTTATTATTTTTTATCATTCCTAAAAAATTTAATAAAGACAGCCTAATCTGCAGATACTTTTACAGTGCACAGTTAAGACCAGAAATAAGTCACAGATATATGCAGAAGAACAGACAGGATACTTCCCAGTCCATGCTGAGTACTTAACCTTTGCCTACCAGAAGAAGCCTAGGCACTATACCGAATTTCAGCAAACAATACATTTGTCAAGGCATTTTGAAAAGTTTATCAATAAAACTTTGCAGAATTGTCACCGGGGAACTATTCTAGAATATGCCTTCTCCTACGCAACTCAGCTCACAAAACATTATATCCGAATGCCGGAAATTTCCCTTATTTAAAAATCTCAAAAGAAACCACAAGATAATGCACTGAACTTAAGCTGCCTTGGTTCCACACACTAGGAAAGAATTTTGCAAGTGAAACTAATACTAAATTAGTTTTGTGGGGTTTATAAGCTCTGTAGTCTTACCAAAAAGACTACAAAAACCTACTTGCAAGTGATTACAGTAACACTTATTCCGCAAGCAGATCTCAAAAAAATAATCAAAAAATATTTCAAAACATCCCAACCATCTTGCAATAACTGCAACATTTAAATATGGTTAGGTAATAGTTAGGACTAGTAGTCACTACAGGTAATCACAGCTATTTCTATACATTTCAGCATTTTGTGGAACCCTTACAATAGCGAAGTGTCCAAGTCAGTCAGCCATTCAAGACCTCATACAGCATAGATTTACAGCAGTTTCACAACATACATTACAGGAAAGAAACAGAAGAAACAGAAGAAACCTGGATTTGCAGAACCAGACTCCACAACCTGATAGTCAAATCCATTCACCTCCTGAATTCTGTATGACATCAGCAAACTCACATGTTACACTGCAACAGAAAATTAATTGCAACCACCACATGTTGAAAGCAGTTAGTTCCAATTAAATTATTTCACCACTGTTTGACATGGATCAGTGATGAGGCCCCTTTGCCTCTACAGTCAGCTGTTCATAGATAAATACACATCAGTTACCTGCACTGTTTCAAGGATCTCAGTAGGTATTCATGTCTTAGAGATATGGGTGGAAGCAGTCCACACATTCATACAAGAAAAGCTACATTCCCCATTCTTTTAAGGCATGTGGGATGTAGACATCCAGATAGCACCTGGATAGCAAGTGGGACATTTTGATACACAGGAAGTACTCATTACAAAAACCTATGTGAAGAAAGATCAGCATTTGCCTTCAGATCATAAAACGACTGAACTCTGAATGTGGTAAGAGAAGGAAAATGAGAAAAACAGCAAAAGAAAAAATTTTCTCACACTCATCATGAGAAACAAGCTATCTAAGCATACAACAGGAAATAACTTTCTCTCTTTTGGTTCGGCTTCAATGAACAGCTTCCGAAAATGGTTTTTAAACCTCTTTGTTGAATCAGTTTTAGGCACTGACAAAAACATGTTCTCATGCCACACCATCAAGATGTCAAGTTTGATATTTCTATTATCTGGGGAAAGAAAGGAAAAGAGATAAGCAAAACCAAAATGGAAGCATAAGAAGTTTACAGCAACAGGCTTCATTCTCAGAAAGAAATTTAAAAATGGTGTTCTGCTTCAGTAAATAGAATCCTACTAAAAATCTTTCATTTGTCAAATGTTAAGCAAATCATGCACTACATTAAAACGCACTCTAAAACAGCTCTTGCGTCAGCTAGATGTTTACAGCTCTGAAAATGTCAAAGAGTGCAGCCTGGCAATAGATAGCAAGGAAAGATACAGGGTAAGAAGTCAATGGAATACCTGGAAAAAATACAAAGAAAGTACTGAAGAGTAAGATCAATTACAAGTGTTTATTACCTTTAGGACTGTATCTTTTAAATGATAATTTTGTAAATACTTAGAACTAGACTGAGTCATTATATACTTGATAGAAGATGCTTTGAAAAGCATGCCTTCTTAAAAGAGATTAGTTGATTTCTGGCTTCTTCCAGCAAGCTGATCGCTGCAACTGGTTTTCCTGCAGTCTTCTTTTTCCTCAGTCCCATTTGCCAATATGTAAAAGTAAACAGTTTTTGAAAAGAAGATTTTACTAGTATCATGTTTTTTAATTTGTTTAAACATAGCCTAGCATTACTCACAATGGCAAAAACAGTGGAGTGTCTTCACTTAGGCACAAAGATTTGGCAAGTTCTTCAACCATATGTGCTCCTCATGGGCCCACAATATTGATTTTTGACTAAATCAACACAAACAAGACAGAAAGAAAGATCTCCTAGGTGTCACAGAGAAGAACACAATGGCAAGCTAAAGATGCTACAGAAGCTGACGAAGTAGAGCCAAATTTTACAGAATAAAATTCAGTTATAGCAAAAAAACTACAACATACAAGAGTTAAACATGACTACTTTTAAGTGATCAATTATTTAAACAGATGTGTTGGGGATGGCCTATTTTTATTTTGTTTATTTTGCTCTTTGGCCTAAGAATTGGTTTAAGTAAGGCCTATAGTGAGGGAAGAGCTGAATACTTCAGTACATTTCACATTTTCAGTAAGAGAGCAATAATTTCAAAATGTGGTGGCTATCATAATGAACGGCTAATTAACTACAAGTGGTAAGCTATTCTGGTGGCTTTACCAATACTGCCTTCAGGCTGCAAAATGTAAAAAGAAAAAAAAGACCATAAAGGACTGTTACAGGAATCTACCGAGGTTACAGACTTCTGCTCGGACTTTTCCATCTAGGAGTAGCACAGTTGGCTCAGGGCCCATGACGTAGATGCACATTCCAAAACGATCCTGTAACTTGGATGACACCTCTTAAGTTTTACGTTGTTTTAAACTCTCTACATATTATTTCCTCCTCATCTCTGGTTAATCAATGTTTGTTAATGGGGGTGGAAAAAGCAGCGGAAAGAAGTATTAATATATTATATTTAATTCCTATATTGCAGTATTCATTTCTATCTCAGTAAAAGCTGTGTGACTATGTCATATCAGTGCTTCTGCACTAGAAGTTTCTAAAGCAAAGCAGACAAAGACAACACAGTTAGTTAGGACATTTACCACTTTCAGGCATGGCTATCCATGTGTATATGATTCAACAAAGACCACGCCTTTAAATATAATCTTTGAAAAATGGAACGTTTACTATGAATTACAGTAACATGTCTAGAAGGCAATATAAAGCATCACTGTCTTTTCACCTCTAGCATTCACCCTTAGGTTGCAATCTAGAAATAAAACTGTTTAATGGCAGATCACTTTAGATATGCTCAAACTACCTTCAAATGTTGTTTTGGTTTCACGTCACAAGAAGTAAAAAAAAAAACAAACCAAAAAACAACAAACCAAAAACCAACCAAACCAGATTTATCAAAACCAGAAGGGGGTGCTCTGAATAACTGAGGTGGGGGGTACTGAAAGGAGCATTTGCCTTGCACTAGTAGAGAGGTCAACAGCACAGTCTTGTTTTAGTTTGGGAGCTCACTTAAGTTCAGGATGCCATGCCTTTTTTACAAAGAAGGAAAAAGAAAACAAACAAACGAAAAAAAACAGACTGAAAAGCAGGCCTGCTCCTTTTAGCATAAAGGAAATGCTTCGGTTCGTGCTATTGTCATCACAAGGACAAATTAATCTATGACAGAAAACTAGCAACACAAAGACCTGGCAAGTGTTAATTCCAGTTTTGTATCCCATAATTTGCAAGCTGTTCAAGATACTGACAAGGAGGTATAGGGAACGCAAAGAAATCCAAAAAGCCCATGCTACGGGTTTTACCTACACAATGCCTATTCTGACATAACTAGTTCAGGTCTTTTTAATGTGACTGTACCGAGTTGATCCCTTATAGCGAACTATGTCCCGAAATGAAAGAAACGGCCCTAGATCATTCTGCAAGTGTAACACAGTATTTCATCTCTGCCAGCACTCTGGTGCATCAACCTCCCCCCACCCAAAACGAGAAAAAGATACGCACATTCCAATCGAGCCTCTCTCAGCAGGGCTCACCCAGTTCCCCCCTTCCTTCCCTCCCTTCCTCCCTCGCCCCAGGCCTTGCCAGCTTCCCAAATCACCGCTGATTTTAGGCTTCACTCTGCTGTAAACGGCAAAACGAAAGGAGAAAGCTTCCAAAGCGAGGATCCTTACCCTTGAAATCCCGCCATGCGCGCAAATAAGGAGGGTGAATTGTTTTTCCTCCTTTTTTTTTTTTTTTTTGGATGTGCGATGAGGGGGGAGGGGGGGAAGAAACAAAAGCCTGCACGGAGGAGCGGCTAAGCGGCAGAGACTGAGGGAGAAGGCGGAGACCCTGCTGGAGGAGCAGGGCGAGCGTCAGCCATGTTGTGTGTGTGTGCGTGTGAGTGTTGGTCCAGTATTTACAAACCTGCAGCTGCAGCAGCGTTTGGAGCCTGGGAGAGAGAGAGAGACGGGAACGCGGGGAGGGAGAAGGAAGGGAGGGAGGGAGGAAAGGAGCGAGGGAGGAGGGGGAAGCGGCACGGCAGACAAAGGATGGCAGCAGCGCAGGGCGAGCGGGGCGCGCACACCCTCCCGCGGCTCCGCTCCCCCGCCGCCCTCACGGCCCCTCGTCCCGCGTTCCCGCCTCCACCTCCCCCGGGGGCCGCTTATCCGCCGGCAGCCCCTGGCGGGCCCCAGCCCCGGCCCGCACACAATAGCTCCGCAGCGGGGAAAGGGGGAGGGCAGCGCTCCCCTCGGGGTGAATGCGACGCGGGGCCGTGCCGGGGGAGGGCGGCAGAGCCCCGGAGCCCAGAAAGGCGGGGGGGTTGCCAGGCAGCCGGGGCGCTTGCGGGGGAAGGGAGGGCACAGACGGCAACGCCAGACCGGGGCCCCCGCGGCCCCGATGCCGCCCGCGGCTTCCGGGCGGGGAGGGCGGGGGATGAACGATGGAGCCCCGGGAGAGGAGAGGCGAGGCGCGGCCGGGCTGGGAGCGCCGGTCCCCCCACAGCGACTCCCTCCGGCTCTGCCCGGTACTGGGCCGGGCCAGGCCAAGGGCGGCGCGACGGGCTGCGCTCCCCCCGTCCCCTCCCTCGCCCCGCTCGCTCACCTGCCGGCGGGGCGGGCGCCCGGGGGGTGCGGGCGCTGCCGCTCGGCCCCTGCCCGGCCGGGGGCCGCTCAGCTCCTCGGCGGCGGCAGCGGCGGCGCGCGCGGCCGCTCCCCTCGCCTCGCTCGTCCCCCTCCGCCGCCGCTGCCTCCTGCTCGCCTCTGCCACATTTGGATCCCCCTCTCCCTACGCGAGCTCCGACGCCAGGATAGAGGCCTCCTCACCTTCCTGCCAAATAGTGAGCCGCCCGCATCTCGCCGTCACCCTCCGCCCCCGCGCGGCCCCCCCCCCCGCCGCCGCGCAGGCGCACTGCGCCGCCCCGACTGCGGCGAGCGCCGAGCGGCCCCGCCCGCGCCGGGCCCGCTGGGGCCGTGCCCGCCGCCGCCTGAGGGCCGGCGGGGCCGGGCTGCGGGGTCCTGCCGTCCGCACCTCGGAACGGCGCTCGGGGGGCTGCTGGTGGTGTTTGCACAGAGTCGCGGAGTCACGGAATATCCCGAGTTAAAGGGACCCACGAGTGTCACCGCCAATCGGGAACAAAACGCCTTAGGGCCAGTATACACGAAGGAGCGGGCGTTGCTTTATCGCAGCTCCCGGCGCACGGTGGGATGGCTCCGCCCGGCTTGCGTGCCGGGCTCCAGGTGATGCACTCGTGAAGTCACTGGAGACTGCGCAGTTCATCTGAGAGGGTCTTTTGGGGGGTCCTTTATGGACCCCAGGTGGTTGCTGAGCCTCTGAACTTCGGCCGACCCCGCACCGCGATCCTCCCGTGTGGGGCTGGGTTTAGCTCTGGTTATGTAATCTCTTAACAAACTGGACTGGACTGGTTTGACTCGTTACAGAGGCTGTTTCAGGAGCCCTCCAGGTTCCGCTCTCCGTTATTTCTTCCTGAGCTATGTACAGCACAAGGATCATCGAGTCCAGCTCTCGGCGATGCCCCGTGTGCCTCAGAGCTGCCTCTTTTGCCTCATTGTCCAAATGCTCCTGAACCCAGGCAGGCTTGGTGCTGAAGAAGGAGCCCAGGAGTGTAGTGTGGGTGCCAGAAGGCTGACAAGCATTTCACCTGAGCAGGCAGAGTGTTTTGTAAACAGTGCAAGCGACAGCACGTTGCATGCTTGCATGAAATCGTCTTCTCGTTTCAAGAGAGGCAACACCACTAGGATGGAGAAAAGAGTAGTTCCTTCAAAATGTAAAGGGTTCCTTTAAAGACATGTTCTCACCTATGCATTAGGGAAACAGAAAAAAGGAGGTGGGGGATCACTTCACAAATCATGGGCTGTCCTGCAGTGCTCCCAACAAGCTGAGAGGCAGTACCTGAGGGGGCAGTTTATGGAAAACCTGCAAGTAGTCAAGATCTGTTCAGCAACTGACAAACCATAGATAATTGTCATCTTCAGAACCATTAGTGTTAAATGCCAAGACACCTAGGAGAGAAGTAGCAAGCTTCTTGACTCTCGTGGGGAGTTGGACTTGATGATCTCAGAGGTCCTTTCCAACCTGGCTGATTCTATGATTCTGAATATTAACCCATTGAACTTTTTGTTCCATGGGTTTCCCCCACACCTGAGGGATCAACACTGCGACCACCACTTCGATCAGTGGACATCTAAATTGCAACAATCAAGGCTCAGTGCTGCGTTCACAGGTGGATCTACTCTTATCCTTTCCTTCTCTTTCCTTCTTTTCCTTATACGTTTTCTAAGGTGTTATTTTAATGCTTATATAAATGCTTATAGCAGCATTTTTATGCTGCTATATTTAAAATAATAACCAAAATGGCTACATACATGCTTTCCATTGCAATCAAATTGTTCTAAACTAAACCCTACATATATATATATATTTGCAAACACTGATCGTTCAATATCCACTCAATCTAATCCGCTCCAAGGGACCTATTAACAATAACTTCAGTTACCCTCATCTTCTAGTGTGGCATGTTATAGTCAGTAACATCAATCTCTGTAATAATTATTAAGCTAGTTTTGAAATTATTGATTTAACAAATAGTGCACTATACTAGTAGTTGCAATTCTGAATAAAGTCTTTTAGTCTAATAAAGTCTTTTAATCATTATCATCAATTAAAATAAATTATTTACCTCGCATAAATCTATTTGATTTTCAGGGTTGTATTTAATCCTGCAGGACAAAGTCATATAAAGGTTCAATTACACCTATGCAATTCTTTAGACATAAGTTGTTGACTAAGTCTGGGACTAGGATTGGGACAAGACTCATCTCTGAGAAGGAGTTCAGAAAGCAAAGGAGCCTTTTATGACCCCTCTGTCTGTGGGGAGGGTCTCTCTGATAAACTTTGTCTGAAGCTTCCATTCAGTCCATCACGTATAAGAACCAATTCCAGATACACTTCTTGAGTTCAGATGCGTCTAAGTATCCAGGGAGCCAGATCAGTGTGCGGTGCTGGCGTCTGCTGTTACCACCCCGACTCACAAGCCTTCCAACTGAACCACAGGGTTGTCTCTCTGTTTATGGGCCACAGAAAAAAAACGGGATATGGCTGCTTCTTGAATGAAATACTGTTTGATTGCAACCCGGCATTGTCCTGTTGATCCTGAAGTCATCAGACCAAGTGTGAAATCAACACAGACTAATTTCTGGAGAGATACCTGTGTCCTAGGAGCGAGGGCTGCATTCAGTCCTGCACACATTGCTGACACTGTAGTGTCATTGTGTTGTTGGGGGCTGGGGTTAGGGAGGAGGAATTTAAAAGAGAAACTGTAACTGGGAAACTGGTAATCCTGGGCTGTGTCCGGGTGGTCGTAGTTGTTTTCTTCTCTTACGAACAATGGGAGAGCCATTACCTTGGAAAACAGTCATAGAAGGGATCCTCGGATGCTATCCATGGTTTCAAGAGCTACCCACTCTTCCAAGTTCTCTGTGTATACGGGAAATTGTCCACAGGAGACAGCATTTTCATGCCTGGAAGGAGAAAGGCATAATCATGAATTCCCATTGCATGCCCATCAAAGGTGCTATTATCTCCGAGGCATAGGAGACTGATCACTTGATTGAGAAGCATTTGAAATTAACTGCCCATCAAGGCCATGAGTTTTTTCTTCTGAATTGCCAAGAGCGCCTGCCTGACTGTCTGTAGGCGTGGCAGTGCACAACAAACTCTGTAATCCTTGCAGCGTTGGATCTGACCTCCTGCATCTGACCTCCTGCCGCAGCCAGACTGTGTGAATCTGTGGATTGCCAGAGCACGACCTTGGTGCCTGATGTCCGTTCAGGTTATCTGAGGTGGTGGAGGTGGTCATGTCTGTACAGAGAAACTCCAGAGTGCGCAGCTCTCTGACATCTAATTAGCAATTCATATGACATGGCAAAGTGTAAGCAACAGAGGCCCTCAGATGCTGACAAAAGCAAAACCAAATACTACATTTTGCCCTGAATTTTCTTCTTTATGGGAGAGAGACAGCAGTATTTCTTGGAATTGAGGATGAGTAGTTCCTTCAGAAGGATTCCTTTAAAATTGTGGCCTTTTTTGTCATCCATGCAGCAGGGAAACAAAAAAAGAGAGTTGAGGAACATTTCAAAAATCCCTGCTGAAAAAAGCACAGGTTACAAGTTCTTGACACAGTCCTGATGGACATGCTGAACTGTCATTGGTGCTCCTAGCTTTCAGGTTCCATTAGGGTGGAAATCCTTCCATTAGAGCTTGGCATGACATAATGTGACTTTTTTTACTACAACAACATAAGACAAGAAACTTTAATGCATGACAACCCACAAAACACTCTTTATTTGGATTCCTGTACCTTAAGAGTCATGAAAAATTAGATTGGAGACAATCATATTGTGAACTCAGAATGCAATTTAGCTTAATTAATAATATCCTGCAAACTGTCTTCTAACTTAATCAGTGTTTTGTTGTTTGGTTTTTTTTTTTTTTAAATGATGTACAAAGACTTAGAATTTTGAAATGCTTTAAGTGCTGCAGTTTCCCTGGGAGTAGTACGGCTGAAATCCCCCCCAAGCTTTGAAGGCAGTTGGAATGTTTTGGGTAGGAACCAGGTTCCCTCCAGTTCCAGAAAAATTTTCTTTTCTAACAGTTTTCTTTTCCTAGGCTAAGAAGAATCAGCCTTAAGTACTGAAGAAACAGTGCTCTGTTGACTTGATGGTAGAATCAGAAGCCTCTTAACCCAAGTGGGAAAATCTTTACTTGATGTGAATTTGAAGGAGGAATGACATCTTGCCTCCAGGCCTGATTTTCAATCAACATCTTTAAATGCTGGGATCAGCCAGCCTGTTGTTTAAATTATTTTTAAGGTACTAAGCAAGGGAACTTAATTTCTTTATTAAAGGGTAACTTTAAGTGGTGCCCTGGTAAATTTTTCTATTCCAAGAAAGTTTTCATAAAGCTGATGCAGAAGTTATTTAAAATTAAGGGAAACAGAGGCCACCTTCTAGCATGTTTACTGAATGCCATAGTTGCACTTATGTAATGTCCTGTCTACAGAAACCAAACACCTGTCTTTTAACAATTTAAGTAAAACAGCAATAAGCGTCAAATACTGGTGATCTACATTAAAACTTGCCTTTTTTAAAATTAATCTTTGCATACATCAGAAAGCGGTGAATGAAGCTCAGCTTTAAAGGGATTCTCCAACTACTACTGAAATAAGACTCAAGATCTGTCAGAGGTGTCTACCCTCTGCTGACAGACAGGGTGAATTCTGATCAGTGTATTTAATTTATCGGACCTGGCTTACAACGAATTTGCTTAGAATTGAAACATATGTAAAAAGTAAATGAAAAAAAATGTTTAAAATGTTTGCTCGTTTTGAGCAAAATGCGAAAACTAACTGAGGTTTTAGAGGTTTGCTGGGGAAGTCTTTGTGGCAAAATTAATTCTTTTTTCACAGCTCAGTCTCAATTCTATTAGTAGAAGTCTTGATTTGTACCAGTGTAGTTACAACCCTTTTATAAGTGAATGATCTATTACTATGTGTAAAGGAATGATAAACTACTGAAAGAAAAGAATCTAATAAATGGGCCTAATAATAATGTGAGTCTAATAAATGAGAGAAGAGTCACAGATACTAACCCAACATTCTTTTGAAACAGATAAAAATTTCTGTCATGTGAGATGAGACCCTTCTTCAAATACTTGCTTTGGTCAGAGCAAAAGAGAATGCCAAATGGATCGTACTACTATTGCAGAAACTTAAACCCTTCTTCTCTCACTCCTCTATCTTCCCTCCCCTCTTTCACACACACATACACAAAAGCAGTAGTTCTCAGCCTTTTGCTGGACAAAGTATAGCATTTTCCCCTTTATAATATCCATGTAGGTAGAGGAAATCTGTATGACCAACAAGGAAGATACATGCTCCAAAATATACCTTTTCTTCATTATTTCCTTTGTGTGGACTTTGAAACACATAATGATGAACAACTTATTTTGCTTTCAGATAAGATAGGAAGACTGTTTTTTCAAAGACTTAGTAGTGAGAGGAGAGGAAAAAGTATGAAATACTGATCTAGTTTTAAGAAAGGCAAGTGTATTTCTATACAAGAGGGAAAACACTATGTAGATAATCTTGTGTGATTTTTCTCGCAGTAGTGTTGGTTTAATTAGCAAATCTTACAAGGTATTTTCAAGTTACATTATGAGCATAGTGCCTCATTCTGTTTCAATTTTCCACGGTATTTGCATAACTTGTAGTTTGTATTTATTATTTTTCTTTGTTCGTTCACTTTTCATCTAATATCTCCATTACTTCTTTTTTATTTTCTTTTTTATTTTAATTACAGTCATGTCACTTCCAGGTCACATGCATTTGCTAGTTCTTTTGCATGGGTTGTGTAAAAAGGAAATTAGGCCTTACTCTGTTCTGTGCTGATACTGGAGTCTGTACAAAACTAGGCAGAATGATTTATGGTATTTTAGTGGTCTCAGCTGTGATGGTCTAAGGATACAAATTAGGCTGGTTTTATAGTGATATTTATCCACTAAGCTTCTGGTAGGATGATGAACATGAGCAGAAATAGCAACCTGTGGACTATGAGGTGCATTTAAATTCAGATGTTAGTAGTTCCTTCATGAAACCAGCAACCATCTAAAAAAATATGCTTGCATAAAAACCTCAATTACTTTACACCCACTGCATTTGCAACAGAACCTGAAAAGATATTCACAAAATAGGATTAACAAGAGCCAAATATATTTTGAGAGGCTCAGCGCTTCTAGCACGGCAAGAAAAACTAAAAAAATGCCAGCTATATAGAATGCAATGTGAAGTGATAACCCATACAGTTGTTTTATACCACTCTGCTTTGAAAATTCCATAAGAATTCATTAAATATATTGAAAGTAGGAACTTCATTTCTCCACAGGCCTGTGAGACTCATCGCAGTTAGGCCTACTGGAGACTATTTCAATTAATTACCTTCCACAGCTGAACCATCAAATATAAGAATTGTATATATGCACCCAGCAGAACATGATGCAATCCATTGCATCCATCCTATGTCTTCATGGAAACAATGTGATGCTACACTGAGCAAACACTGCTCATCAACATTGAACCAGTCAATGAAGGATGGAGACACCCATTTGCAAGTAGTAGTATTTTCACAAAATAACTGTCCTTTGCGCCTCAATATCTTTCTGGGGAGATTTAAAAAAAAAACAAACCTTCAAAACCAAAACTGGGAGCAAACATTCACACAAGGGAACTAAAAACCCCTAACTGAATTTAATAAAAATACTGAATTTTTATGTATAATTATAGAATTGTTTTGGTTGGAAAAGACCTTTAAGATCATCAAGTCTAACCATTTAACCCAGCATGGCCAAGTCCACCATTAAACCATGTCCCTCTGTCACATCTCTGCATCTCTTAGATGAATCCAGCCATAGTGATTCCACCACTTCTGTGGGCAGGTTGTTCCAGTGCTTAACTACCTTTTTAGTGAAGAAATTTTTTGTAATATGTTTCTCTCTATATGCATAATCTAAAATTTCACTTCAAATGTTCACTACTGGCACTCACTTTTACTCTGTCCCTTGCTAATGTTTGCCGCGCTCTTAGTGCAGAGCACGGGTTTTTTGCCTAGTTTTTTGATGTTGGTTTGTACAATTCAGTTAAATTTAGAGCAAGTGTTCTTAGCTTGACATGTGCTATTTGTTTGATTTCTCAAAAGATTTTAATCTGGTTTGATTTATCCCTCAACTTTCTGTTACAGGGTAGATGCAATAATAGAAATTCGTACATGAATACCTGTTAGTGTTACTGTGACTGAACAGTAACACTAACTGTTGGCATAATTCTTGTGGGCATATGTGCCTAGATGAAGATTCTAAAGGCTTTCCCCTGTGCCAGACTTAACTAGACTAATTCATGTAATGAAATTCTACAGTCTGCAGTCTAAAAATAATTGTTTTCAGTCTGTTTATGTTTATTAACATTATTGGAGCAGTCAGCCTGAGCACTCTTCCATAGTCTGGAGCCAACACAAAGGAGTTAGACAACATATATTTCTAGTACACAGTTAATATGCAGAATAAAGAACGTATTGTAAATCTTGGTAAGATTTAAGAGAGCTCATTAACTCAGATATTCTCAGTACCTACATCTTAAATCTTTTCCTTCCTTCTTAACTCGGAAAGGAAACATACTTAGCATTTAGGTTCAATTACATAAAACAGGAGGACAGTTTCCTCCATTCTTTTCTGTGGCTTACCTGTGCCTTTTAAACATCTTGAATATTTCCATGTACTCTATACTTTTAAAATCAAAATTTGCATGAACGTGTCACAGGTAAGTGGATGGTTCTAAAATGCATTTTCTCTCAATCTTCCACAAACATGTATTTTCGGAATGCACTGAGCAATGACTGACAAGACTTCACTGTGCTCTTTCAGATCCAACATATGAATTTGTAATCTGGGAACACATCTCATGATACAGAGTTCATTAGTTTACTCTTTTATACTATTTTCTGTACCCTGCAGGTCCTACAATACAGATGGCTATAAAGCAATCTGTCATGTTTTAAACAAACTCAAACAATTTTCATTCAAATGTTTCACTGTGGAAAACATATTCCTGTCTGAGCAGAGTTAGGATTTCACTTTTTTTTTTTCTGTGAAAGTTTCAATTTAACTCTCTTTTACATTGATAAAAAATTATATAATCATATGATAATTGGGAATAATAATAAAAAATAAATAATGCCCCATGGAAATTAAATCAATATTGACAAATATAGGAAAGCCAACTCAAACTGTTCTGTCTTGACTTTTTAATGAATCAAGTGAATCTGAAATAAGCTAACCAGCCTATCAGCAAAGACATTGCAGAAAGAAAACTGTTTGAAAAATACTGAGGTAAATGTTTCCTATTAATTTTTGATCTAGAGTGGATTTACTTCCATTAAGAAAGCAAAATAATGTATAAGTTCCTGCTATTAGGAGATGTTCAGAATTAACCCCCAGAAAAAAAGCTTACCATGCAACGAAGTCTTAACTGCTTGCAGAAATCATCAGTCTTTGCAACAGGATAGTATCCGAACACCTTGGGTTTTAAGAGATTGTTGTTTTGTACTGTAGCACAATTGAGGAAGGTGATCCCTGAAGTTTTTTCACCTGTGTTTGCAGAGAATCCAAAGGTACAATTTTTGATCATGCAGGTAGAAAATAAATCTTTCTTTGTAGACAATTTATGAATCAGAGGAGACAAGGAACACGGATTTTCCAAGTAGAAACCTTTGAGTGCATCCTGCATGGGAAGAGGGAATGCCAGCCGGGGGTTTGTTTTGCAGCTGTAGTTTGTCAGTTGGGGGGCTGAAGCTATTGCTACCTCTGTCTTAGCGTGTTGTGCTTACCTTCTCACCTCTCACACACAGTATCTGCACAGCAGCTGGTTGTGAATAGTGTCAGGACTGCTGCAGGGTACATGCAGATGAGCAGGCATTCATGCATACCCGAGCACATACTGGAGCAGTTTGGGGCCAGCAACTGTCTGCATCACTCCTGCTAAGTCCTGACAAATGACTCTTTGTTTAGCTAGACACAGAGAAATGTAACAGGAAGGTGTAGGTTGGTATTGATGGGAGTGTCTGCTTGTGAAAGCACCAGGACAAACAACAAACAGCAGCAGAGGAGGTGGAGACATGGAATGTGCTGATGACCCCTCTCTTAGAAGATCATCAAGATCCCGTGAAGTCTGTGTCCATCATTGCAGGACACCCAGACTATGAGTCAAAGGACAATTGGTAAATCCCAGTGACTAAGAGAGGTGGGACAGGGTGATTATAATCTTCTAAGAGGTAAAACCAGTACAACCAAAGCTAGCATTTCACCAGTCACCTAAAAATGGACCTAGGAGAAGTGCTGAGGATTGATAGTCTACATACCTTGTCCTTTGCACTGTCAACGAAATCTGAATGCCACTACGTGGCACCTGGTGCTTGACAGATGACAGACCTCTTGGACACACACTTCTTGGTGCTTCTGAGTATGTGGGTACGACAGTGTGGGTGAAATAAATTTTATTTTAAAATAAAAATACCTGTTCTTCATTTTGAGCTTTGCTGCCAGTACTGCAATATTATTTTCTATGCAGAGATCTGTGTAGCAAAGGGAGTATTGAAAAATGAAAGAACATAAGAAGAAATGAGACTACAAATAAATAAATTAAGGCCTCTTATGAGGATGACTGTTACTTCACTTGGCTGGAACACAGCTCCCATATGGCTCCTCCATTAAGTCTGAATGGTAGTGAAAGTGCAGTTGAAACACGAAATGCATGTTCTAGAGTGATTATTAATAGAATTTGTCTAACCAACAGCGGTGTTAAAAATGGGGTGCTGAATGAGCACAAAAGGAATGTTGTGTTTGCTCAGAGATAGAGGTAGATCCCATAATCTAGCTGCAAGATACCTATCTATCTAGATAAGGCCTGCAATGAGTTTTCCAATTATTTATGCCAGTGTATTCCAGTGTAACCAGCTTCTTGAAAATTTATTTTAGCTGTTCATAATGGAAATGCAAAATATGGGGGAACAACTATTTTACGGAGAGTCACTTTTGGCAGGTGAGGTAAATTCAACATGAATTACAGGGCACCTATTCTTTTCTTTCACAAGGATAGTATTTTTTGCCATCTGTATATGCTTTGTTTTAATAATGTGACATCTAAATTTGTGATTCTAAGCAGTTTTCTTCAATGTGAATGGGTGGACTATAGTTTTAACCATCCAAACATTTCTCAGAGGTGCACAGCAAAAGGATAGGAGACATGTCCTAGTTGGAACAGCTGGGACTGATTCATCACTGGATGGGTATAGCCCAAAACTGTGTATTCTATGGCCCTCCATGCCATTTCCCAGAAACTGTTGGGGGGGGGCCTGCCTGTGGGGGGGTATTCTTGTCCTCATACCCTTTTATGGAATTCCCCGCTCTGAGGGAAGGATTGACCATTCCTGCCTGAACTGGAGAATATATAAACCTGGAGTTTCAGAACTTTTCTACCACTCGTGGGATCCAGAGGAAGCCTGCAGTTCATCGCTCTCAACCAGACTTAGACCACCACCCTCGACAGGACTGCAATCACCACTATTGACCAGACTGCAACAGCTCTCCCACCAGCAGGTTTTTCCCCTCTCCCTTTATTTTGGACTCAGGGGGGCCCAAGGAACACCACTTTGTTCATGCCCCAGGGTACTGGGTTATACATTTGGGTTTGTAGGTTAAGACCAATTGTTTGTTTGTATAATTGCACTTATTGTACTATTTTAATAAATTGTTATTCTGACTTGTAATCTCTCTTTTGAGTTGAGTTCATTTCCCCTGCTGGTTAACTTTTAAACCAGCACAAGACAGCAGTGAAAATTCTGGCTCAATGTAAACAACAACTTGTTCCTCATAAAGGGATCAGACCCTGGAATGAGCTACCCAGCGACTCTGGAATTTCCGTCTTCAGAGATTTTCAAACCTGGACAAGTCCCTGAGCAAGCCCATCTTAACTCTGAAGTTAACTCTGCTTTGAGCAGTTAATTGGTCTATGTGACCTTCAGAGGTCCCTCCCAACATAATTTTTCTCTATGGTGCAGTTAAGAATTTCCATACTATCCTGTTCAGAAAATCCTAGTTATTCAATGTCTTCATCCTGTGTCAGGGCTGAACGTCCTTCTCTGTGGAGCAATTCTGAGCTCTCTCAAACAACTTTTGAAAACTGCTCATGTAAGCACATGAGACAGAAGCATTATTTTCCTCTGAATCAAGAGATTATCAGGGGAATGTCACCTACAGTTTTTAGTAAACTCAAAGCAGTGCTAATGTTAAAAAAAAAAATTATAAAAAGACACGAAAGCTGTTATCTATACTGTAATTAGCTAATGTGTACTAAATATCTTATCCAGAAATATTTCAGAGGATTAAACTGGACTCCTCACATAAATACAAACAAGATGTAACTTTAGACAACTGTTCCTTTCTTCTGCATCCTTCTAGGAAAGTGTTCATACCAGCAGGCTCTAGGAGCAAGCAGGAGTAGGCATCGAACTATAGGCAACCACATTAGTTGATGGGAAAAGCTAAGTCTTCCCTTCTGTACCACCTCTTTTATCATGAGTGTGGGAAACAGTTTCATTCTTCTGCTCTGAGCTAAATAAAACTGAGGGCTTGGGTTCACTTCAACTGATCAAGGAGCATGAGATACAGAGGAAAATAGGGACTAATACAGTCAATTATACAGGCATTTTTAAAGATACAGTGTTACTGCAGTTAATTTGCTTATGTTAAAGTAACTAATGGTACTGGTAATGTATAATTTCAGAGTCATGGCACAAGCTTATCGAAGACACAATATCTAAACTACTAAGACTTTGCAATTGCTTGTGAATGTCATCCAGAACCTGTTATTTTTAACAGTTACATGTAAGGAATTATATTCTACCTAAGTTCATGACTTCAAAATCATCATAATTCTGTGATAAACAAATTTTAGTAAATACACCAAGTCAGACAATTTTCACACAGGTCTGAATAACTTCAGATTTTTATTACATACCTATTCCCATCAGTGCAGGAAGGCTTAGCTTTTTATGGCGCTTCTCTATGGGTTAAGATTCAGTGAAAGAAATGTGAATTGACCACACATCTCTAGATTGAAAGGAGCAGAAAACAACCACTAAATTGACACTGAGTTCTGTATTTGTATAGTGTTTCATATTTTTAATTATTTAATTAATGCATCTCGGTAGTGAGCATGGGATCGAAGAAAGAAATGAAACATTATTTAAAGGATGGAACAGAGACCACTTGTCTGATTTAAAGACTTTTTTTGTTATGTTCAGTTTTACATCATATACCTATTATCTTACAGAAAAGAAGAATGTATGCTAGTAGTAAAAATGGATTGTAATGTCTCCAGAGTATCAACTTGAAAATAAATGCTTTTTACATACAGACACACATACCCACACACATACACACAGGGTTAATGGATAAAAAGCCTTCAAGCATCAGATAAGCAGGTCTGATACTGGAGAAGAGTATAGTAAGACCTGAGTGAATAGATTTGAAGGGCACTGAGTACATCCAAATGGGGAAACCTTAAAAGCATTTCACTGGGTCCAGACTATATCCCAACTGTAGCACTAAATCTGATGAGAAACTTGTTTAAACATGTCTTAAAATGGCTCTTTGTGGTCTCTTTGCAAACATGTGTTTCTTCTTCCCAACACCCCCCAGGACAGGTTATCTCCCATGCAGGAATGTCCTGGGAAAGGTGTCCTGAGGTGTTTCCCATTGGACCTTGTTAACCCCATCCTGTGATTGGGTGTTCCTGTAAGCCCCTTGAGACTTCTAATTGGTTACCCTG